>NC_059074.1:85790993-86094023 GCF_020497125.1 Mauremys mutica | reverse complement strand
TGCAGTTCATAACCCCTGAGTAAAGAAATCTGGGGATTGGGAGGACAAAGTCATGACCTGCACAGCTGTTTTGAAACCAAGGGATTTTTGCAAGTTGTAAATTCAGTGGCCGTGCTCCTGCCACTTGCCCAGTTAATCCCTTCTACCTGGTCTTCAATTTTTATTGATTATAAAATAATAATTTAAAAAAATATTTGTATACTTTTAAATCTTAGCAGCACCAAAATACAGCACTGCAGCTATTTTATAAGTAGCGAGTTAGTCTTTGCACTAAATTATACTCTACACAACCCTATCAAAATCAATAAAAAAGATGCCCAGTATATTAAGACGACATTATCATTAACAATGATATTATCTAAGAATCATAGGCCAGTAGGACCAGTGTGGGCTAGCTATTTTATGCTGCTGCAGTGACACAAAGCAGCTGTAAATCCAGCTCAACCAGTTGGTTAAACTGGGACTTTGCAGCTGCTTTGCATTGTGGGAATGGTGCAAAACAGCCAGTGTGGACCAGTGAATCTGATCCTTTGTTTAAATGCTTTGGGTAACAAAATTACTAACAACATATGATGCAAAGGAAACCATCTGTATTTTACATTAGTGTCCATAGGAACTTACATCAATCTATGACTGAAAATAAATAGGAAAATTTGTAAGGGGAAACTTTCCTGCAAACTTGTGCTACTTCTCAGTGAATGGCTCTGTATGTCATAGATTTAAATAGAATTAACTTCAGCACCAAATAGGGTGACCAGATGTCCCGATTTTATAGGGACAGTCACAATTTTTGGTCTTTTTCTTGTATAGGCTCCTATTACCCCCCCATACCCTGTCCTGATTTTTCACATTTGCTGTCTGGTCACCCTAGCAGCAAATATAATAAAAAGTGTCCCAAATACTAGTACTTAAATATACTGCATTCATAATTATGAACAGTGCAGCTAGCAGACCGAAAGAAATGCAAGCACAATCAAGAAAAAATATGTCTATAATAACGAGGAAGTAATATGTGGTGGTAATCTATGATTGACCCTTAATCAGCATAAAATTAGAGCTGGTTAAATCCTAAAACAAATTACTCAGGTTTTGCTATTAATAATTTATTTTAATAGTAGCCAGCCAGGTATAGACAAAGTACCGTACATAAGCAGATCTCCAGTAATGGAAATTACTGCTAGTGGTGATCTCAATAGCAGATAAAAATACCGAATCATAGTTTAAAAAAAAAATTGATAATTATTTCAATGAAAATTTTAGTAAGGTTTTAGGGATTTTTAAACAACCTTTTTATTTTGATTTTTTTTAAATGGAGAAAGTTACAGAAGATAAAGTGTTTTTACAATGGACTCACACCATGCACGTCCTCAAGGTTGATAGAATGAGTCTTGGGATAGTTTAATAAGTCAAGAGTAAATAGATAACATGCAATTAATTTTGCATGAAGTTGGAATAAAATCCTGGCTTCATTGATATCAATGGCAAAACTTCTATTGACTTTCCGGGGGCCAGGATTCCATCCTTAGTGTACATGTTCATGGTGTTTTAAAATGTGCTGTTATTCCACGAAGTGACTCTGTAAATGGCACTGTGTGGTTCTGTCTGTTTCTCAATGACTCCATATAAAATGCACTCCGTTTTACAGATGGTAAAGTTTTCTGCCAACCCTGCAACATTTTCCCTGAAATCTAAAAGTCAAGCAGTGTTCTTCCAGCTTGCATTTCACTACCTTATCTGGGGTGCATTACAAGTGCAGCTATGCTGAACCAGGATTACTAATAAGAAGAATTTGCTCAAGTAGTCAGAGAGAACAATTTATTTTAAAAACTCAGCAGTCTTCCCACACACACACTTTTTTTTTCAAATTGAACATAAGCAGGCTTTGATTTTTACTAATTTAGTCATAATTGTGCAAACACTATGTGCAAACATTTTCGCCTTTGGGTTATTCATACTACTCACTTGGACTGATCACTGCTACTTACTGATTGTAGGTAAAATTCACCCCTGACAAAGTACCAGCACCACATCAGTCCTACTTATGCCCTATTTTGAGGGCTTAAGTGGAATTTAAATAGCATGTAAGTCCTTTGCTGCCCACACACACAAAGTGAATTTCACCCAGTATTATTGTCTACCTAAGTAATTTGGTGTTGTTCAATAAGGCACAAAAATAACTCTATAAAGGGATCAAATTTTATGTTAAATTATTGAGATACAATGATCATGGAACCCCATGGTGCCACTTTCACAGTCAGTGTTAAGTGCAGAACCAGTCTGGAGAGCCTGCACCACTAATTTCTGAGTTTAAAAAAAAAAAAAATTAAGCGTTTGCCTTTGTTTCCTTCCTTGCTGACTCCTGTAATTACAAGGATTCTGTGTAACAGACCAGTTTCTGTCAGTATCTATTTCTGACAATGTATGTAGCAGTAGTGAACTAGCCAGCCCTATTCCTGAAGCTGTACTGACATCACTGAGGCTATCCTATATGAGCAGAAAAATAAGTGTTAATTTCAACATCAGGCGCTCAATCCTGAATTCCTTACTCAGGCAAAACTTACACTGATGTCAGAGCCTGAGTAAGGATGGAGAGATCAGTCCCTGTATTGGTAATGAAAAATAATACTTTGCCATAACGAGAAAGGACTAAATTGATAGGAAGAAATGTAAACAACAAAGAGCAAAAAAGAGTAAAGCAGTTTTAAAAATAAAAATAATATTGGTGTCCTTGTAAATAACTCTGCACTTAAATTAGGTGTTAGTTTTCTTTTCCAGACAGAAGGATGTTTAACGTAACAAATTATCTATGGATTGGTTGTAGGTACATGGAACGGAAATACTAAAGTGGCAATAAAGACTCTGAAGCCTGGCACAATGTCCCCAGAATCCTTCCTAGAGGAAGCTCAAATCATGAAGAAGCTAAAGCATGACAAGCTAGTCCAGCTTTATGCCGTGGTGTCTGAAGAGCCGATCTATATTGTCACCGAGTACATGAATAAAGGTGAAATAGTGCTTCTGACCTTGGTCCTTATCAGTAACAAGTATTTTTGTATGTTCAAGCACCTGTGGGTGGGTGTGCATGCACAGTGTAAAGAATGTTGGACCAAATTCAGTCCTGGGCATAAGTAGGCACAGATTATTACCCCAGGTCTGAATTGGGCCCCAAGAATTGAAAATGTTTATATGGTTCTGTACAAATCACACAGTTTGAAAAAAAAATTAAACAGGCAGATACAGCATAAGTGTTCCAGTTAAAATGGCATCTTCTCCTCCTTGATAACACGAGTTTCAAAAGTTCTACCGTTGAACTATATTGTATATTGCTTCGGGAAACCCTAACTCTACTGGCACCAGAGTGTTCATATTGAATCTCTTGTCGGTGTTCATGTTGTCAGTCTGAGATTTTTTTTTTCCTGTGGCAGTGCTGAGCCTTGTAGGACACAGACTGCCCTCAGAAGACAGCTTAATTTTCAGGCTGCGCCATATATCATTGTAAATGATATGTACATACACTTTTAGCTACTTAACTTTGGTAACAATCTAGTAAAATGAACTAAGGAAAACTTTTAGCTAGCTTGTCTGTCAAATGTTGCACCAGTGCTGAGGGGAAGACGAAAAGATGCGTTTGTTTTGGAAAAGTAAATGAACCAAATAAAGGAACAAGTTCTAAAGGGAATTTCATTGTACAATGGAGGATACTTTTTACAGTTTTTAGTGGTTTCTTTTAATCTATTTGGAGTTGATTTTTATTTTCCTGGCAGGTGTCCCTCCTTCTCTCTCCTCAGAGGCATCCGAGCATTTTCTAACTTGCATATTATGATTAAAGGCTCAGTGCCAAGCGCGTGCTTTTCTTGAAAACGCTCTCTGTTATAGAAATGTTCCTGAAAGATGAAGCCTGTTTTGGCTCAGACTTTCCAACAGAGATTCCCCCATTTGAGCCCAACACACACACACACACACACACACACACACACACACACACGCCTCCAGCCCTGGAGTGTCAAGCAGGCGGTGCAAGCACCAACTCAGCCACCCAGAATCATCCCCCCGGGCCATGGGGGAAGAGCCGCAGGAGGTGGTCTGGGGGTGGAGCATGGGCAGGGCCACACAGGGCTTTTTGGGGAGGCTCAGACTACTCCAGCCTTTGATACCCGCCACCCATGACAACTGGGTTGGGGGTTTTTTTCCTTTTTTTTTTTGGTCTAGTTACATAATCTTCTACAAATATATAGGAGAATATAGTGAATTAGCAGTAGCATCTTATCAAGAATTGATTTGTAATTAATATGCATCTGTAAGTGGGAGTTGCCCTGTTTTTGAAATATTCCCTTAATTCTGGAAACTTGACACGGTGTCATTTCAACCAAAAATATTGCTATTAAATACTGTGTACTAAACTGAATCCCTCCCTCCTCATTAATAACCTTGTTTTCTTAAAGTGACTCTTCAGTGTTAACTTTTGCATTTGCAGGGAGTTTGCTAGACTTCTTAAAAGATGGAGAAGGAAGAGCCTTAAAGTTACCGAATTTAGTGGACATGGCAGCACAGGTATGTCTTAATTTATAAGCAATTAGCTGCATGTGTTTTGTACCGCAACTGTGTAGGGCATCATTGTTAAATCACGCCTATTGAGAGCTGTGCTTCTAACAGGTTGCTGGAGGGATGGCGTACATTGAGCGAATGAATTATATACACAGAGACCTGCGATCTGCAAATATCCTGGTGGGGAATGGCCTAATATGCAAGATTGCTGACTTTGGATTAGCAAGATTGATTGAAGACAATGAATACACAGCGAGACAAGGTGGGCACAGTAGCAAATGTAACCTTGAATATGGTTTTTTAAACAGATGAAGGAAAAAACATGCTAAAATACCAAGAGGTTGCTTCAAGTTCAGGATCTGACCTTCTATAAAAAAATATTAACTCATGTTTTAATTCCTAATCCTGACAGAGGGCTGGGAGCTTTGCTGAGGTAGTACATAAAGCCCAGGAGAGGAGGAATGAATAATTGCTTAACTGTGACTTCTCTAGCTAATTCTGGCCAGCCCTCAACTGAAAACAATATCATCCATGTGCCCTGTCAGACAGAGAACTCCTCCACTCCCCACATCTTCACAAGGAAAGCTGAAGAACAACAACAAAAAACCAACAGCACTAAGTAACATATATGTGTGTAAGCTGAGGCATGTGTTCATATACATATTCTAATGAAATAATTTTTTTCTTCCTGTGTGCACTAATCATGGTAAATATTGCTGTGCTGGACTTCATTTTTCTTGGTTTTTAGTCCATTTTGGAGTAAGTTACTTTAATCACGTACTCATTCTTTAATACAGCTGTGTGTCTGAGAACAATATTTTCTTTGGGAGCTTTTAGGGTTTTTTTTAATATGAAAACCATTCTCCACTGCCACACAGATTGCTGGGCATGAGCAACCACTGATATACAATACCCTTTGAGATGGTAAGTTTTTATAGCAACCCTTATTGCATTTCCTTTAAAGGCACTATTTTAAAAATCCTATGTTCATGCTGAGCCATGACACACACACACTTTGTATTCAGTAATTCTTTACTAGTCATTCCTAATTTTTCAGTGTGTGTTCAAGTTTGCAAGTTTTGGTCTGTCCAATGGCAGTACTTGCCCAATATATATCAATAAATACCACTCCAGATATTTGAACTCCATTAACCCTTGGGCCATTTGTTAAACCATATTATATGTCATCAAAAAGTAGGGAGGTTTAAATACTTCATAACCCATTAAGAGCTTTTATCTTAACCAAATGTCCCTGTTCTAGTATGGAATCTGTTTCTGTTTTAGCAAAGAGTTTTCTTTTGCTTTCTGGCTCTGAAATGTTCACCAAAGGAGCCAAAGAGTTCACAGAGTGCTGCATATTTCAGTGAGAGCAAAAGCCATCATGCCATTGAGATCCCTATAAATTTCTTTCAGCTGTTGTCAGCTGCACTTGTTTGCAGAAATGTGGCACCCTAACCAGCCTACATTCACACTAGTGCTAACAGTTGCTTACTGTGTCTTTCCACTTATTTGAGAGCGGTATGAGAGATCAGCTTACAGGGAGAGCCTCTTTTTTTCTGTCTGAGCTCTTAAAGAAACTATGAAAAGTACCGATGCAGAAAGTTGCTGATTTGAGCGGTAAGTGCGCAGTCCAGTATACAGGATCCTCTCCCTCCAGCCTATCCCATATGTGAAGTGTGAGAGGTGTGCTTGAGTAAAGGCAGTAGGATCCAGCCCATAAAATAGCTTGGGGAAAAAATGCACAGTAGAAAAAAATATGATCTCCTTTTTGTTTCACGACCACTTTTTTCTCTCTTTGGAAAGCCCCCAGAGTATATTTTGACATGACTAACTATTTGTTTTAGTAGGCAACGTTGCTGGACAACATTTTCTGAGCTTAGAATTCATAGGAAATCCTTGGATGTCCTGTTTCCTTTCTGGGTTACATCTCCTAGAAGAGCTTAGCTCTTTTAATATATTAGAAATCCCTGGAAGCCCCACGTGCCCTCGTTTTATTTACATTGTGGATAATCTTCATTTTTTATAGGATAATAAAAAGTGATTAAAGTTAGGATGGGAAAAGTTTGGACTCAGAGAGAGTACAGATTGTTTGGACTGATGAAGACAGGCAAGTGTTTTAAGTTGGGGAAAGAGAATGGTCTTGTGGTTAGGATACATGCCTGAGAGTCAGGAGACCTGAGTTCTGTGTGTCCAGCACAAACTTATTGTGTGCAAGTTGCCTACCCTTTCTATGCCGCAGCTTCCTCTCCTGTGCCATACTTAAGTCATTTAGGGCTATGTATAGATCGTGCCTTAAAGCGGAGCCCTGAGCAAGAGAAGATGCATGAACTGCACTGTCCCAGGATCACTCCAGATAGCACTGTGCTGAAGGTTTCTAGATAGATCTTGTATAAAGGGTTTCCTAGTTTTGCTAATGCTTCTATAGCCTGCTCTAATGTAAATTTTGGCTGAGCTTGGCAACCGTATATAACAGGGGTGGCCAAACTTACTGACCCTCTTAGCCATATATGATAATCTTCACAAGTTCGAGAGCCACAAGACGCGCACAACCTTTACACATGCATTTTAAAAAATATTAACATCCTACTTACTGTATCATGGCTAATTACTGCTAGAGCTAGAGGCCTTGTGGGTCTCCATCCTAGTCCTAAGTCTTTGAAAAACTGGGTGATATGTTGTCAACCTGGTACGGAGATGCTCAGTCAGATGTTGATTTGTAAGGACTGCACAATTTTTCGATTTTTATGAACTTCATCACAGAGTACAGCGATTCACGGCAGTATCTTGTGCCAAAAATTGAAATGAGTCACACACTAGTATTCTTGAGTTGAAGATACTTAGTTCCTGGAACTTGCTTCCAGAACTCAATTGTAGACTGTGATTCATGCATCGTCTTTAGAGCCTGGAGTTCCAGTAATTCCTTTTCTACAGTAGATGTTTCTGTAATCATGGTTTTGGGAATCGGACAGCCATCATTGATCACATCAACCGTGAATGGGTTTATAAGAAAGGCGAAGCAGGATCTCAGCTTCTGCAAGTCTTCAAACCTGGCCTGAAAATAATCAAGCAGTCCTTCTAATTTACCTCTATATTCCTCAAGTTTGTGATCTTCTGTGATTTCAGGGAATGTGTTTAACCTACTCTTGAGATGGGGAAAGTGATTGAAGCCTCTTGACGCTATGTCTCTTTGCAGAAGCTTTAACTTATTCTGGACTTGAAGACTGTCTGAGTAAGGTCAGAAATAATCTTATCCTTCCTTTGGAGTGCCAAGTTGAGAGTTTGCAGATGGTCCATAATATCAGTGAAAAACATCAGATCCTGCATCCATTGCTCATCTTTCAGTTGTGGATAGGGCTTTTCCTTTTCTTCAAGAGAAGGACTGATAGGTTCCAACAGTTCCACAAATCTACTTAAGACATTGCTGGTTGATACCTCACAATACAGTAGAAAGAGACGTTGTTAGATTTGTCTTCAAGATCCAGCTCTTCTATGAAATTTTTGAACTGTTGATGAGTCTTCCCATTTGAGCAGATGAAATTGAGTTTCTAAGACTATTTTCATAACATTTTCGTACTTGAAGTGTCTGCCAGTGAGATGTTCATGATGGATGATGCAACGAACAGGGAGAAACTCCAGAAATTTGGGATCAGTTTTCAGGAGGCCTACTTTTTTTCCCACCATTGCAGGTGCTCCATCCGTTGCAACACTGGGCAGTTTATCCAGTGGTACATCAGCATTTGTCAATGCTTTGTCAAGTGCATTCTTTATGTCAACATCGTGGGTTGTTTCTTTTAGTGCCACTTAGTTCAATATTTCTTCTTTCACAATTACAACTGATGAAACATAGCAAACAAATATCACTAGTTTGATTTATCTTGAATATCTGTGGATTCATCGACAACTAGGCTGAATGCTAGAGAATTCTTTACATCATTTTGCATGTAGCTTGCAACATCTGCACTGATCTGGGAGATCCAACTCTCCGTAATGTGGCGTGAAATTGGAATTTGCTGTATTAGTTGTTAAGGTTTTGTATTACTTGGATCTAAAATTGCAACCACTTCTGCAATATTTTTCTTAACAAATTCTCCATCACAATACAGATGTTTCTCAAGAGCGATATTCCATGCCATAACAAAACTAGCTTCAGTCGTTGTGTCAGCTTCCTTACTGAACGCAGAAAGTAGTGTCTGTTGACTGTTGAGGTGTAATTTTAATATGGTTAGCTTGTTTTTCCTTAATTCTGATCCAGGAGGGTACTTAGATGAAAAGTTATTGTGAGTCATTTCATAGTAACATTTCAAGTGGCTTGCTTTGTAGAGAGAGCGCGATGCATTGCAGATAAGGCACCGGGGTTTGCCAATTTTACTAGTGAATGCAAAATCTTCCTCCCATTCTGGCTGAAAACTTTGGTTTTCTTCTTCATACTTGCATTTCTTACAGTTTGAAGATGCCATTGTTATCCACAAAATTAACGTCGGGTTAACACTTAAATCTAAAACTATTCAAATGCAACTTACAAACAGTAAACACAGCCTGTAGTGTGCAGCATGCAGAGAGATCACAGCACTGGAGGGCTGCACAGCAATACAGTAATGCAATTTCCTGTTATAATGAGCATATGCAGCTGAAGCCGGAGCCTAGGCACCACCTGCAGGGCTGAAACCCTGAGCATCAGCGCCCCACCTCCACAGAGCTGAAGCAGTGAGCTCTGGCTCACCCCGCTGCAGGGTGAAACCCTGAACCTTCACACCACCCCCACCCCATCCCTCCAGTGGAGCTGAAGCTGCAAGCACCAGTTCAAATCCCCGCCCCCCACGGTGAAACCTCAAGCTCTGAGAGACACAGTTGACCTGTCAAAGAGCCACATGCTGCTCGCGAGCCGCCATTTGGCCATGCCTGGTATAGACTCAGGTTCACTCAGTTCCAATTACCCTGGTTTCTAGTACAATTTGAGTAACCAGTATGAACCTAGGGACTTAGAAACAGGTTTAAAATCCCTTCATAATCTAACACTTTTGCCTGGAATCTGATTTAAATTTAATTTAATCATGGTTTCTTAACTCAGTTTTGAGCACTAATATGGTGGGGGCCATAATAGCACAAAGAAGTTATGCTGCCTTTGCATGTTTCCCATGACCTATCAGTCTAATCCTCTTAAGGGCATGCATCTGGGGACTGCTCTGTTTATCTAGACGGCTACTGCCTCTGTGGTGATTTTGACACACAGGAGTGGAAAAGGGGAGGGTGTCAGATTGTCAGTTCCTTTTGGAGAAAGGAAGTGCTGGGCCATGTGAAATCCGAAGATTAAAGTTTAAAATAAAGTAGCTTAGGTCACACTCTCCTCTCCACTTTTCTCTGGGAGCTAATTTTGTTTGGGGTTGTTGTTTTTTTTTGCAGGGGCTGGGGGGATTATTTCTTTGCCCTGTCCCCAAAAAGTGTTACATTTAGATCCATGTAAATATTTTGAAAGGAAACAGATGGGGACGATCTAAGCCCCAGTGGTTTAGCATGTGGGATTCTTGGTCCCGATGAATCTTTCTCAGCTGGCGGTAACAATTTGTTGACCAAAAAGTTTATTTTTATTTTGGATGTAAGCAGAGAGGCCTGACTGCTCATGATTTATGAAAGGTAAATAGCAAGTGGTTAGGTCCATGCATCCACCATTTCTCAGCAATCATCAGGAAGGAAACAGATGGTCACACCCGGTGTGATTTAAAGAGTGTGACTAGAAACTATGTACTGCCATTGAATATATGGAAAAGATCATTTGGCTTCTAGTGAACATTTGGCTTCTCTTGTCTTGCTTTGTTGTTAAAAAAAAAAATCTTGCCTTTTCTAGTACATAAGTGAATAATCAAAGGAAAGAAATTGTATATTAAAATGACACTCATTTGAAAGGCTATTGCCTCCTCTTTGCTAGTTGCCATTGTATCACTTTCCTCCGGGTCACAGTCTAATTTTTCTGCATAGTTGTCTTAAATGGCACTGCTTGTGTCAGCCTTGTAAGGCAAGCTTCAGAGTTAATTGTCTCCCTACTGCTTCCTTCTCTCCTGCAGACCAGTGAGTCAGAGTCCTTGCATCACTTCCTACCCAAGACTTCCCATAGGGCATGGTTCCCATTGAACTTTGAACTAGATGAGTGATGTAGAGCCTTAGCCAGGCACATGGCATGACTGCTTGGGAAAGCTGCTGGGAAGGAGTGGTTCCTATTATAAGCAGGAGCAGCTGAAACAAATTTAAAATGTCCTTTGTAAAATGGGATTTATTTTCCAGTCCATGTGTCTATTGCATATATTGGCAGCACTTGTGGTAATGCTACTCCAACACTGATGAAACAATAAGGATTTTTCTGATGCCTTCCAGACCACCTAGAGCTATTTTTGTAGCTCGCGTATGTCTGTTTGTGAACTCTCAGATACATTTTTGTACAATACTCTGGTGTATCTAGTCTGATTTTTCTTGAAATGGGAGTTTTCTTTGTGCTCTGTCAGTCCTTTGTAGAGAACTGGCACCTGGTTCTCCAGCTAACCAGACTACGGTGTTTGCAATTGACTGTACCACAGTACAGAACATCCAAGGTTTGGATCCTGTTCTTCATCTCTCATGTCCAGGGCCAGCAGTGGCATGGAAGGAAAGGAGAAATGACTCATTTTTCTCAACAGCAAACCCTGACTGTTTGAGGAAAAAAACAATGACGGGTTTCAAAGGAAACCCCATCCAATTGTCCTCAACTGACAGGAGAGTGACCAGTTCAGGAGGCTGTGGGGTTCAGAGTAGGGGAGTAGAGTTAGAGCTCTGTTAAGAACTTGGAGTTCCCCCGTGACCCATTTTCCCAGGTGAGATGGGGTAAGGACCTTGTTCTCGTTTTTAATGTTTTACCAGGCTCATAATTTTATATTAGTTGTCTCAGCAAACAAGATTTAATAGTACATTTTTGGCTCAGGTCCTCCCACACAGCATTTGTCACTCAAAGTCGTCTACCAAAACTGACTTGTTTCCTGTTACGTGCTTGCTTCAGCATTTTTTATCTCTGTGGCTTTCCCTTTCCAGCCCCAAATGCTACTTAACATTGAACTAAAATCTCTAATAGTTGACCTAATAGTTTCCATGGTTTATCGTTTTAGCTTCTTTAAAAAAAAAAAAAGTATACCCTCAGAGTTTTGTTTCTCAAGAAAAGTAGAGTCCTCTGCCAAGCCCAGTGCTTGTCGTTGGTGACATGTAGAAACAAGTTTGTTTCAGCATAGGGTGCAGTGATACAGCAGCAGGTTTGGGACAGTGGGAACACAGTTTCAATTTTCGGATTTTTTTGTTTGTTTTTTCTTATGGTTTTAAATTTAAAAATACAAAACAAAGCTTTGAGGGATTTCCTCAGCATGAGAAAATACATTCTGGGAGTTCCACCCAGCTCCTCCCCATACTCCTGTCATGAAAAGCAGCTTGGGGGAAAAGAAGAATTAAATTGGGCTTACTGTCCTTCTGATCCTGACGAAGTCTAGTTTGGATATGTCCTGTTCTCCCTCATCCTGCCCAGACATCCAGGGAGTTTAGTAACAGGCCTGCAGGGCTGTCCTTAGGCATACCCAGCATACGCAGCTGTGTAGGGCATCATGAAATTTGGGGCACCAAATTGCCCCAAATTTCATGGTGCCCTAGGCATCCGCGTACTGCATACGCAGCAGCACCAGCCCTGGCTACCAGCTCTATCCCTTAGCCGTCCCCCCAGCCCCCCTGCAAGGGGCATGGCTGTCCCGGGGGGGGGGAGACAACTCCCTCTACCCTGCCTCTTACCCTTCCCCCCTACTCTGCCCCCAGCTCGCCCCCATTCCACCTCTTCCCCCAGTGACCCCGCACTCACTGGCAGTGGCGGGAAGTGGAGCAACCCGACCCCAGCCTGCTCCGCTTCCCTTGCCCCGGCCCCAGCCACGTCGCTCGGATTGGGGAAAAGACCGCTCCGGCAGGAAGCTGGGGCTGGGGTGAGGAAAGCGCAGCGGGCTGCTCCCAGCCCCACACTAATCCCCTGGGCCACTCTGGGCCTGTGGGGCCCCCAAAAGTGGCCCCCCACAGCTCCTGCCTCTCAGACTCTGTGGGAGGGAGGCGTAGGGCACCCAAATGGCTAGGGCTGGCCCTGCAGGCTTGTGACTCTTATTAATACCCTTTTTTAGTAGAGTCACTGGCCTAAGAATCCATGTGTCTGATGGACTTTATTTCCCTGCACTGACTCCAGTGAGCTAGCTGTTTGTCTGAAGGCTATGATGTAAGCAGCACAGCCAGACAAGAATTGCTGCTCTCACACAGAATTAATTCAGAAACTGTTTGATAAGTGGAGATAAAAGCAATCAATTCAGACTTGATTTCTGGGTAAGGACAGGCTGTGCTGACCTAATATATTTAGATAGTGATTGGTTTTTCAGTCACGTTACAGATCTGTTAGCTTTTAATAAACACAGTACTTACAGTTCCAGCAGAAACCACTGAGGCAGACCCCCCTCTGATATAAATCTGCATAGTTCCATTCACACCAGTGGAAATAAACCAAATTATGCCAGATGAGGATCTGGCCCATGAGACTTCTTAGCACATTTGTCAGTAATATATATTTTATCTGACGTTGTTTGTTCACAGCATGAATGTGGCTAGTTTAATGTACTGTCTTAGCCCTGCCTGTGACTTTAAATAATGTATTGCAATCTGTGGGCTCAGTTGCAGTTTGTAGATCAAAAGCTGTGCCAGGGTGGCATCTGAACTGTAGAGTCTTGAGGCATTGTACCCATGTGAGGCATAGGCAGGCATTGGGAGGAGTGCATTTAGCAGTGGCAGTTAAGTCTGCTTTTCACTGTAAAAGGGAGGCCAGGCCTTGGCCAGCACTGCTGATCAACCACCCCATTGCTCTCAGAAGGCTTGTCTACACTACACCATTTTGGTGTTGCAACCCCTTAGCCGCCTATAAAAACACATTATCCACCTACGGCTTCTTACAAAGGTGATGTACAGCAAACACTTCACACCATCACTGTGATTGCAGGCTAGACATTGTCGTACACTGCAACATGGCCCTCTACACTACTGCAGTGCACCCATATTTGAAAATGTTGGCCTGTGTCTTTAAGTTTGGCAAGACTTACCTAAGCAACTCAACCTGTGTTCCATTTGCTTCAGCAATATGTATTAATTTGTAAATAATTCAGCTCTTGAGTTTAAAATTATTCCTACAATATATTTAAATAATGTCTGGCATTTTACCAATTAAGGGGAACTCAAGATTTACTTTGTCTACTTTGTATTCTGAACCCAAGTCATATTGCTTAGAACAGGAGAAAATTCAAGGCACTGATCACTGAATGAGATAACAAAACAGTATTAGCAAATTACTGTAAGCAGTGCAGTAAATTAACTACCTAGAAGTCATTTGTCAAAGTTGTGATTTTCATTAATCTTTTTAAAGCTAAACAACTTCTATGAGCAAACGCTAACAATTCTCACTAATTCAATATGTTTCACAATTTGAGGATGTTTGCCACTAGGAATCAGAAGAAGGTAAATGCCACTTAATTATTACTGTAAGATTTTTTTAAAAGAACACTTCACCATTTTTGTAGAAAAATGTTTTAATGATTGGAAAAGCAAAAATATCAATGTTTAAAGACCCATTATTTTACTCACTGATAAAGGGAAAAATCAACCTTGCTGCCACCGTTGGCTCCTACATGCTATGATGATGGATGAACACATTAGAACTGCACATCACTACAGACTTTTCAGTTCAGGGAACGTAAAAGGACACTGTTGAGATATAAATCACAGGCCAAAATTCTGCCCTGACATCACATCCAAAGAAACTTCATTTGCAGTATTTTTTTTTTAAATCCTGGCATGTAGTAACATATTAGATTTTTTTTTTAATGTATGGTTTACTGTTTGGTTATATTTTTGCTCCCTTTGGACAGTGAAGCTAGAAAGGTGTTTTTCTAATAAATTTCACTTCTATTGTCATGCATGAGCATGGCGTAGCAATATTTGGGTTGCGAATGCTGCAGGGAAATGTTAATTGAAAACATGCACAAAAGTTTCTATTGGTTTTTAAAATTTCTTTTTTGTGAAACCTCAGTGTTGAGTTTAAATTTTTGACAATGTTTCTCTGAGAGAAACATGCTAACAGGGACTTTGAGAGAGAGAAAGAGCCTCACCTCAGTCCCTGGAAAAATCATGGAGCAGGTCCTCGAGGAAACCATTTTGAAGCACTTGGAGGAGAGGAAGGTGATCAGGAACAGTCAACATGGATTCACCAAGGGCAAGTCATGCCTGACCAACCTGATTGCCTTCTATGATGAGATAACTGGCTCTGTGGATATAGGGAAAGCGGTGGATGTAATATACCTTGACTTTAGCAAAGCTTTTGATACGGTTTCCCACAGTATTCTTGCCAACAAGTTAAAGAGGTATGGATTGGATGAATGGAATATAAAGTGGATAGAAAGCTGGCTAGATTATCGGGCTCAACGGGTAGTGATCAATGGCTCGATATCTAGTTGGCAGCCGGTATCAAGCAGAGTGCCCCAGGGGTCGGTCCTGGGGCTGGTTTTGTTCAACATCTTTATTAATGATCTGGATGATGGGATGGATTGCACCTCAGCAAGTTTGCGGATGACACTAAGCTGGGGGGAGAGGTAGATACGCTGGAGGGTAGGGATTGGGTCCAGAGTGACCTAAACAAATTAGAGGATTGGGCCAAAAGAAATCTGATGAGGTTCAACAAGGACAAGTGCAGAGTCCTGCGCTTAGGACGGAAGAATTCCATGCACCGCTATAGGCTGGGGACCGACTGGCTAAGCAGCAGTTCTGCAGAAAAGAACCTGCAGATTACAGTGGATGAGAAGCTGGATATGAGTCAGCAGTGTGCCCTTGTTGTCAAGAAGACTAACGGCATATTGGGTTGCATTAGTAGGAGCATTGCCAGCAGACCAAGGGAAGTGATTATTCCCCTCTATTCGGGACTGGTGAGGCCACATCTGGAGTATTGCATCCAGTTTTGGGCCCCCCACTACAGAAAGGATGTGGAAAAATTAGAAAGAGTCCATCGGAGGGCAGCAAAAATGATTAAGGGGCTGGGGTACATGACTTACAAGGAGAGGCTGAGGGAGCTGGGCTTATTTAGTCTGCAGAAGAGAAGAGTGAGGGGAGATTTGATAGCAGCCTTCAACTTCAACTACCTGAAGGGGGTTTCCAAAGAGAACTGAGCTCGGCTGTTCTCAGTGGTGGCAGATGACAGAACAAGGAGTAATGGTCTCAAGTTGCAGTGGGGGAGGTCTAGGTTGGATATTAGGAAACACTTTCACTAGGAAGGTGGTGAAGCACTGGAATGGGTTACCTAGGGAGGTGGTGGAATCTCCATCCTTAAAGGTTTTTAAGGCCTGGCTTGACAAAGCCCTGGTTGGGATGATTTAGTTGGGGTTGGTCCTGCTTTGAGCAGGGGGTTGTACTAGATGACCTCCTGAGGTCTCTTCAAACCCTAATCTTCTATGATCCCACAAGCCCCTCTTAAGCCTTCCCTTCCTTTCACAAATTCTACCCACCCTACTTCCTGTGAATCACACGACAGCCTTGACCATATTCCACCGAGTTGTTTGCTAATATCTGTATGCAGTACTTTGACTGTTACAGCACCCACAGAAGGAAACCATCATTTGTTACTTCTGTACTGCCCACATCTTGATCATAACTCGTTTGTTTCTTTCGTTAGGTGCAAAGTTCCCCATTAAATGGACTGCGCCAGAAGCAGCATTGTATGGAAGGTTCACAATAAAATCAGACGTATGGTCTTTTGGAATATTACTCACAGAGCTTGTAACAAAAGGGAGAGTGCCATACCCAGGTAAGAAAAGCAGTCGACAATACTAATCTAGGTCTCAGTTGAGGAAGGTTCTTAAGTACATTCATAACTTTACATGAGAGTAGTTCCATTGAATTCAGATGGGATTATACTCACATGCTTGAAGTTGTGCATATGCCTAAATACTTTCCTAATTTGGGGCCCAAATGTATTCACCATTATAAGGGTGGTGTCCAGACAGTAAATCTAACCTACCTTCATTCTGATTTATTTTTATTAATATCAATTAAATTGATCATTTTTTTTCAGCAAAATAATAAAGACAATGTAAAATACTGTATTTTAGCCCAAATAAGTCACAGCAGCATTTGCATTCAATTTTTTTTAACACCAGTAGATAAGATACAGAATGGATTTATCCATTTATGTATCAGTCTAGTTGTACCAGCTTTGATACCTGACATTGCCAAATCTCTTTTAAAATACTTCTAAATCTCAATCCTGAGTATAAAAACCAATGGAAGTGAAAGAAATTATTCATGTAACATGTAGGTACCAGTCCAGTGTAGGTTCACAAATGGATTAAATTCTCTAGGGAGGAGAAAGTGAGGGCCTGTTATTTTCTTTTTGAAACCCTGCCATGGAGTGATACTTACATTAGAGATGAATGGACGTGCTTGTGCATGTTTTCAGAAGGGGCGGTTTCACTCTAACAGCTTCTACAGCAGGGGTGGGCAAACTTTTTGGCCCAAGGGCCACATCTGGGTGGGGAAATTGCATGCAGGGCCATGAGCGTAGGGCTATGGCTGGGGGTTGGGGTGCGGGAGGGAGTGCAGGGCTGTGGGAGGGGGTGCGGTGTGCAGGAAGGGGTTCAAGGCACAGGGTTGGGGCACAGGAGGGGTGAGGGAAGTATGAGGGGGCTCAGGAGAGGGGTTTGGGGTGCAGGAGGGGGTGGAGTGTGTGGGGGGCTCAGGTCAGGGGGTTGAGGTGCAGTAGGGGTGTGGCAGGGGTTTGGGGTGCAGGAGGACTCAGGGCAAGGGGTTGTGGTGTGGGAGGGGGCTCAGGGCAGGGAGTTGGGCCGGAGCCTGCACCCCACCGCTGCTTACCTAGAGTGGCTCCGGGGTGGCAGCAGCGCGCAGCTCCGCTCCCGGAAGCAGCCAGCATCACGTCTGTGCAGCCCCTGGGGGGGCAGAGGGCTCCGCGCGCTGCCCTTGCCTGCGGGTAGCTCCCCCGAAGCTCCCATTGGCCACGGTTCCCTGTTCCCGGCCAAAGGAAGCTCCGGGGGCGGTGCCTGCAGGCAAGGGCAGTGCACGGAGCCCTCTTACCTCACCCCCTTCCCTAGGGACGTGGTGCCGTCTGCTTCCGGGAGTGGCAAGGGGCCCGCGGCGTCATGGGGGTGGCAATCCTGCGGGCCGGATCCAAAGCCCTGATGGGCCAGATTCAGCCTGCAGGCCATAGTTTGCCCACTCTTGTTCTAAAGGACGGAGATGTTCATGTCAGGGGAAAGGGAATGGTGACAACAGTGCAGTTCATAGAGAATAAATCTCTTCTTTCCTTAACTTTGTGAATACAGTCTGTGAAATGAGAAAACTAGAATGTCTAGACCCTTTGTATTTTTCCTTAAGACTTATCCAAATAGTTAAGCACTGGTAAAGCTTATCACGGCATGGGTTTTGTATGATATAACAGCCTGCTAGTAGGTTATAATTGAAAGGATGCTAAACCAATCTGTGTGATGCTGCAGAGTCAATTTCTGTAATTATCAAAGCAGTCAGAGCCGTATATCAAATAATAGCTTCTGAAGAGAGTGAAGGATACAGTCTAGGGACACTGCTGCTTATAGTCTTGGGGACTGGAAAAAAGAAAACACCCTCACTGGAAATGTGCTACAAGAGATGATAGAATGTCTGTGGATTGTTTGTTTGCCAGGCGTGCACCTACAGGTCTGCCTGCAGAGGTACCATGCCATTGAATACCTGGGGCAAAGGGGTTATTTTATCGTCTTGTTTTGTTTGAGTAAAAGTGGGGAGGCACAACATAGAGCAGAAAAGGGAAGACAGACAGAGGATGGGGGAATATTGTGGATATGAATGGGAAGTATGGCGTTCTCTCTCCCTCAGTCTGCAAATCAAGCACCTCGGTGCTCCATTTTGGGTGTGAAGGAGGAGAAGCTGTGAGCCTCAGACACTGGGATGAAAAGGAGGCAGAGATTAAAGGGATGTCAAGGCTCACAATTAAACCTTACAGCCCAGCCCTAGCAGTCCCTGCCAGTAGTGGGCTGCAATGTTCAGTTCATTTATTGGTGCTCTCTTTAACCCTTTAGAAGACAGGGGCTTGAAGTAAGCAACTTCAACAATATTAGTCGCTATTAGTACATGAGGGGGAAATAAAAACTGCATGGGGGTGTCAGAGAACCAAAGCCAAAATGAATATCAACTTATTTTTAGTTTTACTGTTTTTGCTTTACTCAGATTCCCCTTGAATCTTAATCTTCTCTTTACCACAGTTGAGAAGTAGGAGGCTACAATTCTTTGGCTGTTGTACAGCAGGATTATTGTCTAAAATGTTGCTTATCAGGCAGCACAGCCACACATTCCAATTACACTGAACAAGCACATCTGCCTTGCTTGTCCTGCTTTCTGGTGTTAAAATTGCTATTCGTTTGTTCATACACGGAATGGCAGCATAGGTACATGCTCGACTTGGAGAAGTATCTGCCACAGTGCCATCAAATCCTGTACAGAATTCCATCCGAGTGTGGCCTTTGGAAAATAGCAAAGCTGTGTTTACAAAGGCTAAGGGCCCAATTGTGCAACCACGTCTTACGGCAAATAGTACTAATTACATATCCACAGGCACTCTTCCATGGATTTCAGTAGGACTGTTTGCATCATAAGATACTGTTCATTGTGAGGAAGAGTCAGTCATTTGGCTGTTAGCTCAAAATGTCCAAAGTGGTTCTTGAAAATATTGGCTAATCCCAGGAGAATTATTCCTGCTTTAGGGAAAAAATACATAGGAAATGATAACATAGATCATTTTCTTCCCTCTTGAGGGTTTGAAAGTGTGGTGCTGCCTCTTTCTTGGCCTTTCCAGTGGTTGTCCCCCTTGGGGTGTGGCTAGATAAGTATATTAGCTTGGGCATGTGAGTATAAATTAGCCTGATCCTTCACTCTTACACTGGTTTTACTCTGGTGCAGCCCCACTGACTGCTGTGGAGTTACCCTGGTTTTTATGCTGGTGTAACAGAGTGAAGAATGAGGCCCAGAGATGCGCCAGAGCTGGAACTTTTATCCAGTCCTCCTGTCAACTTTGCTGACTCAGCCTGAGTTTCATCTTCCAAAGACGACAACTGTTTTTGTTTTTGTAAAACTGAAAGTTGGCCTTTTTGATGGGCCTCTTTAAAAATTGCCTCCAAATTTGCACCCTCATTCACACACCCAAAGTTGATAGCTACTCCGTTTTTGTGCTGAATGCTATCAGCACATGAGGATGTCTCTGCCTGTTAGAGGACATTTTCTTAAAATCTCACCCATAGCATAAGTAAGGGTTTCAAATCCATTTGAGGGAATAGTCAGGTTTTCTTAGCTGTTGGCCAAATTTATTCCTATGTTGTACAGAGTTAAATGCAATTTAAATATATTTCTCAAACCCTTTAATAACACACTTGGAAAAAAGATATCATGTGAAGGATTACATCATCATGATGCAATTTACTGTACTTCACCTTTAGCTAACAAATGCTACTTAGTGATTGTGGCATCACATTTTACAGATAAATATACACAATTCCTTGACTAAGAACATTGGCTTTGAAGCATACAGTTGTTTGATCTGGTATTTGCATTTCTCTTGCAGAGGTACTTCAATATATATCAGGAGTAGGCAACCTATGGCACGTGTGCCGAAGGTGGCATGCAAGCTGATTTTCAGTGGCACTCGCACTGCCTAGGTCCTGGCCACCGGTCTGGGAGGCTCTGCATTTTAATTTAATTTTAAATGAAGCTTCTTAAACATTTTTAAAACCTTATTTACTTTACATACAACAATAGTTTAGTTACATATTCTAGACTTATAGAAAGAGACCTTCTAAAAATGTCAAAATGTATTACTGGCACACAAAACCTTAAATTAGAGTGAATAAATGAAGACTCGGCACACCATTTCTGAAAGGTTGCCGACCCCAATATATATTTTTGATATAGTAAACAAGGGTATGAGACACACGCAATCCAGATGTGCTTCACTAGTTTGGTTGTTTTTTGAGCACCTAGAGAAAAAGAAATATTGATGCCAGGGACTCAGAAGCTGGCTTCACAAATGTCTACCACTGGACTTCAACACCCAGTTCAGCCTACAAACCTGCAGCATCTCGAATGAAGCAGAGAGAGATCCTTATTGTTTATGTAGAGTCAGTAATCAGGTGGGTACTGTACAATACCCCAATTAAACTGTTCCTACCCTGATGATTTTAGGGTACGGCTGTGTCTTCACTGCAAAGAAGCTGCTTTTTTACTAACGTGCATTAGCTATCCTGCTGTAAAACCCTAGTAGAGACAAGGCACCGTAGTCTTTACCATTAGGTAGCTAGGTAAGGTCAGCACTTTTCCTCACATCTGTGGTTGACCTCACCTACTGTACCACACAGTAGAACTCAAGCGCCTTGTTTCCACAAGATTTTACAGCAGTGAGTTTATGTGGGTTAGTTATCCCATGGTAGTGAAGGCATAGCCTTAGACGGACATTGTCAAGGTAGGGACAGTTTTACTTTGTGTATTGTACAGTATCAAATGCATTGATGCTAAACACAGTCTAAAAGACGCAAAAGATATTGTGAGAAATTAGCTGTGGGGTTGATTTTGAGGTTTGGTTGTGTTACAGCTATACGTAGAACTCACTTTCTATGGGTAGCTCAGAAGAAACGTATAGTGAAGGAATGTGAAGGCGGAGAGGGTGGCTGTATGGGACAGGGAAATAATTCATGCAGAGGAGGCAGGGTGGCTGTATAATGCAAGAATTGGGAAAGCTTTTACTTAAGGGAGATACCCTTTGGATCAGCATAGTAAGAGCTACATAGGAAGAGAAACCTAAATTAACCTATGGAAAAGATATGACAAATCATGGGTGTCCTGAAATATCCCAGTTTAATTTAGAGTGTGATTATGTGCTGTGCCTTTAAAAGATGCAGCACAAAACTCAGCCCAGGGAAAAGGAGTAGGGGAGTAAACTAGCATAAAGCCATCACTGCATCCTCCTGATTTAGGGCTAAAGAGGCTGCTGCTGAAATTTAGACAGCTCAAGGGGGCTAAGTTACAGAAACCTGTTCCCAGAGTGCTGCCCACAATCTCTGTAGCATGCGTGCCCCTCCCCCTCAATCCTGCCTTCTGCTCTAGGGCTGACAAGGGAGTCCTCGGAAGACAGCCTCCAGCACTCTTCCTCCGTTTGGGCACGTCTTCACTGGCAACATTAAAGCACTGCTGCAGCAGCACTTTAACGTAGCTTCTGTAGTCGCAGCAGAGTGCTGGGAGACAGCTCTCCCAGCACTCTTAAAAAAAAAAAAAAAAAACCACCTCCACGAGGGGCGTAGCTACCAGTGCTGGGAGCACGGCTACCAGCGCTGGTGCACTGTCTACACTGGCACTTCGCAGCGCTGAAACTTGCAGTACTCAGGGCGGAGTTTTTTCACACTCCTGAGCAAGAAAGTTGCAGCGCTGTAAAGTGCCAGTGTAGACAAGCCCTTTGTTTGCTAGCAGGACTTCTCTACAGGCCAGAACTGAGCTTTTAAATCCCATTTATGACACTCCGCTCCTTTCCCACAAAATAAAGGAGAGTGATTGGGAGTGAGAGACCTGTGTCCGGGCTTTCCTAGGTAAACCAGATGGGAGAAAGAACAGGAGTACTTGTGGCACCTTAAAGACTAACAAATTTATTTTAGCATGAGCTTTTGTGAGCTGCAGCTCACTTCTTCTCTGTTTCTGATCTGTATAGCTTTGGGCAGCAGATTTGTATAGCTTCCCAGCAGCTTTAGTGATTCACATGCAAATCTCTTAATAACCTGAGACAGGAAAGAGATGTGTGGTCTTAAAATGGCAACATCCTTCACCAATAATGCAGTGTGTTTTCTCACTCCTATGGTGGAATCAGGAGCTAATAGAAAAGTTGCCTTTTAGAACGTAAGTGCAAATATTTTCGCTGGCCCAAATGCTAGTTCTAGAAAAAGTTTGAATGCGGCTGAAATCCAGGACAGTGAAATTTCTGCTGCCTAAAATAGGATGTTATTGAGCAGTTTATTTCCCAGACATACATTTTGTAAGAGAAAACTTGTAAAGGGTTTAGAAACCTACAAATACAACTGACTGTATGTGTTTGTTTAAGTAAATTAAAAGGTTGGATTTTTTTACATGAGAAGTGAACTGTACAAACCATTTAAATATTCTGCTTTGTTAGAAATGGAAATACAACAGCCTTGTGCTAATGTAGAAGAAACAGTGAAACTGCCCTATCTAGATTCATTTATCCTATTAAAAAGTCTGTAGGAAAGTAAACAAACAGCATAAGAAGTACAAAATAAACATAATGATTTAAGTGATTCCAATAAATCAAGTATCTGCCTAGTAATACAGATGGGTTCAAAGATGATTTTTTTTTATCTTGGCACTGTCCCTTTTAAATTGATAGCTCATTTCATTTGAAACACAGTAAAGTTGATTGGATAAGTATGGATTCTGTAGCTATTGGCGGAGATATGAATTTCCGAAATGAATGCCAGGGGTAGCTTGAATGAGTCTCAGACTTTGCGAGAAGAATTCTTCTGGCTAACACTAGGATGACTAGCAATAGCCAGATTCATTATTTTATAGCTGGATTTTCTGGGGTGGAGGCAGAATGTCAATATGTTTCCAGTTAGCACAGTACATGGAATTTGTTAATCGTTCCCACGTGTTTAAAAAAAGGGAGAGTGGGAGGTTGAGAACTGTTTCTCCTTTCCCTCCCTCACTCTCTCCTTAGTCTTTTCCTTACAGCATATAGTCTGCTATCAAGTTTCCCCATGTACTGGCCTGCATGAAATAATACACTGGATAAAAATACTGAACTAATATCCCAGAATAGCAAAATGCTAATTAATTAACATTTGGGAGGAAAGTTAGTGGTGGTGATGCTCCTGCTATCTGTGTTGTACTTGCCTGGCATGTGAAGGGACCCAGCCAACATAAAAATTCTAGAATGTAAACAAAATATTTTTTCACCTATGTCTGGCACCTTCTTTATTCAAGGCTGAAAGAATTATAATTTAGCCTGTGAGGGACAAGAAGCACTGAAGAGATTTTTACAGTAAAATGTGAGGTGACTTGACCCAGCTGATTCAAAGATGAGAGTTTGAAAAATTAGAGGAGCTTGTCATCCAGCTTCTGTATTTCCCAGGGCATACCACCTTTTATGTGCCTGTCTCATCAGTTGTAATCTCTTTGGGGCAAGAGCTGCCTTTATGCTTTTGTGTATTATGTACATTGTACGTTGGTGGCATGAAACAAATACTTACGGATATTTTGTTTGCATGACAGATTTTCACTGCTCTGATGGTGTGTCTCAAAAACAGTGAGACCTAGAAACTTCACCTTTGGTTTCTGGTGAAGGGCTTGCAGAGCACTGGGGTTTTTGCCATTTTCAAAAACTGGTGGGATGTATTTTGGAAGTTGCATGTTGACAAATGAGGCCCATCTGGATGTCCATTTGGTATGTGGCAGACTTGTAAGATATGCTAAAGGTCTGGCTGGCCTAGTGTGTTTAGAGTCTGAGATGCCTACAGAGTTTCTCAGCAGGACCCACGGGGTTAAGGATACCAAGTCTGCAGGTATGGCTTGGCAGAAAACTTGTTACAGTACTAGCACGCCGGAATCCAAGCTGCCATTTAAGGTGTAATTAATGTATATATTTTCTGGTAAATACTTCTATATGGCAGAGATACTGGATTTTTTCCTTTAAATTATTAAAAAAACAAGAAAAGAATCAAAGAATTTAGTTAAGCTGAAGTGAAGGGTGCTAATATGTTTTAGCTAGTTAGGATGAATGATCTGTTGTTGGGGAGAAAAAATGGAAAGCCAAGGCACAGATAAGGAAGGCAGATGTCTGGCAGTGGAACACATAGTGGGGAGTATATCTCATAGCTCGAGGAGCGGGATCATGGAGGAGCTGTCTCTCTACAGGGAGAGTTGTTCTCCTTGCGAGCAGGGTTGTTTTTTATATTTTACCCATCTCCTCCATCAGAACAAACTTGTTCTCTTTTTGGATAGGAAGTAATAGAAGGAACATTGCTGTGTGTTCGAAACTACACTGGCACTAACCCATACCCTTAAAACTGCACTCCCATATGTAATCATTACAGTTTTCCGTCAAAGCAAATTCTGCAGTTAATATCAAGTAGCACAGGATGAACAAAGTCAGATGCAGAACAAGAGACTATAAGTCACCAATAACAAACTTCTGTACAAATAGTAGAGATGCTGTCAGTGATATCTGATAGTCTAAAAGCAGTGTTGTTTGTATTCTTATTGAATTCTGCCCATATCATTCCCAGCAAGTACTAAAATATTTTTTTAAAATTCATGCTCAAATTGAGCCTTTATAAAAGTCAATTTTCTTATTTTTAAAAACTTCTTAGGATTCTGGTTAGGGGAAAAAAAAGCTCTGCATACCAAAAGGCTGTAATAACTCTAAACAAACCTTTTCACAGACAATTGCACAACTATCTATTGACACATCACCACAGTCTGCCCTTTGTTACACTCATGACAATTCATTTGAAGTCAATGCAGTGGATATAGGGGTATTCCTGAGAGCAGCGTTTTACTGATCTGTGGTTTAGATGAGTTCATTGCTTAGGAAGAAAATGGATCCACTTTATACTGGAGTAGTTATAAAGCTGGAACTGTTTGTTTTTGTTGTTTTATTTTACAAAAAGGACTGAATAAGCTTGAGAAAAATGTATGTATTATACATGGAGAAGTCTGTGTATTTTAACAGAGACTATTTCACATTGCCTCTTTGTAGGTATGAATAACCGTGAAGTCTTGGAACAGGTAGAACGTGGTTATAGGATGCCATGTCCTCAGGACTGTCCCAGCTCCCTGCATGAGCTTATGATCCACTGCTGGAAAAAAGATCCAGAAGAACGTCCAACTTTTGAATATTTACAGGGTTTCCTTGAAGACTACTTTACTGCAACAGAACCCCAGTACCAACCTGGTGACAACCTGTAAATTCCTGGTCTACACAGACTGTCATTATCAGGTGTCCTCCCCCGCCCCCATTAGCTTCCAACTCAGTGACCGGCTTCGCCAAAGTGCAGCATCTTCCAGCACCAGAATGCACATGAGTCTGAAGTTGAGAACTTCTACAGAACTTGTCCATGACCACTTGTCCTAATAATCTGAATGTCCTCTATGACAAGGAGAAAAACACTTGTTTTTTCTTAATCAGAGACTCAGAAACTGCATTGTATTGATGTTATGTAAACTGCAAAACCTCTGTTCAGTGTAAATAGTAACTTAGTGCCAATAACTGATCCTAGTGCTTTCCTTTTTAAAAAATGCGAAACCTATGTGATTTTAACTGGTCTCCTCCCAATTCAATTCAAAGTATTATTTTCCAAAAGTGGCCTCTTTGTCTAAAATATTTTTTTTTCATGTTTTAACAAAAAAGAATCAGGACAGGTGTTTGTTTTTTGCTTTTTTTATATATAAATATATATAATATAATATATATACATACCTGTACATACAGTATATGGGTTCTGTTGCAGAGGAAACTCATTTCAGATTGAATGAGCCAGGCTGATGCAGTAGTACCCAGAACATGATAACATGTAAACACTGGTAAGATTCTGAAAGCCAGTGATCTAATTTTTGGCATTTGCCAAGCATGAATTTTTTTCAATTGGATTGCACTTTTTGTTTATGACTATGTACCTGTAGATGGTTGTAACTTTGCTCTTTCAGGAATCATGTGCTGTATTTACAGTAATGTTTTCAATCTTTGACAAGCGTGTTATGATTTGTTCTTCAAATTAAAATGAACATACTTAAATTAAGAAAAACCACACCATCACCTTTTGAACTGGAAGATTGAAACTGCAAGTTCTTGTATCAAAACATGTATACTGAAATGTTTCAAAAACTTTTATTTAATAAACATTGTAACCACATTCAAATGATCTTAAAACCATAGCATTTTAGTCATGTCCACCTACTAAACTGTTTATCATGCAACTAGGATTTTCTGTTTTATGTCTAACATTGCCCATTGTAAAATAAGTGTGTTAAATGTCCTGTACTGCTAATGAAATTACTTTCTATATGTCTGCGAGTTCTCCAGTGGAATTACTATGCACTTCTTTACATTTCATGGGAGATGCACAGAACAAAGTATTACTTTTTCAGCTGTCTATTTGTACCAGCCTTGAATGACTTACATTTAACCAAAAACAATTCCTTTCTATTTCTATTGAGTTTTTAATACTGAGTTGCAAATTTTAAAGTCTTAATTACATTTTGTTATGATTTATTTGCAAGTTTACATTTTAAAACTGTTTAACTTTCTTAATTTAGTAATTAAAAGAGAGCATTTTACCTTTGGATATTTGTTCTTTTGTTTAAATCATGGAGAGAAGAAGGGGAAAATACCATTTTGGCATCACCTTTAATAGGGGGTGTACTTGGCCATTTTTTTGTTGGTATCATTGTCCAAACTACAAAGCTAATATGATTCAAAACAGCTGGAGTTCAATGTCAAGGATGGGTGAACATGTAGAGTATTTCACAGTTCTGTGTTCGGAAGAGCTATTTATTCTAGAATAGCTCTCTTGATTTCATCATTAATATTTGGGCATGTAAGTGTCACAGGAAAAGGTTGTTTTATGCATAGGCAAATTGATCAACATTAGTCTTATTACTGCATAAGAATGTTGAAACCGTGTTTAGTCAAGTAATACATTTTGATGGTCGAATTGCAATTTTTATTGTTTAATATTTTATCTTAGGTTGTATAGTCATATTCTGAATATTCACGTATTAATTTAATAGGCCTTCTTTGAATTACTATGCTAGTAAAGCAATAATCTGGTGAAATACAGGGAATGAGCTGTTCAGTGTTTGCAATACTGATCATTGACTGAAAGGTTTCTTTCAAAGAAGCAGCTCTCAAATCTAGCCTTTATTGGTGTCTAAAACTGTACAGCAGTGTTGCTTTCTATCAAACAAGTTAATGTTCTGTGAAAAAAAATCACTCAAAACTTTGGCTGTGATTGCCACAAAAACTGTAGCACTATTAATGTAATGTGTATTGTGCATGTGATATTTCTAGCCTTCTAGCAATTGAATACTCAAGGTGACAGAATATTTTTAGGATTGTGTCATCATTGAAATCTGCCCAAATGAGTTATGTTCACCTTTCTCCCTCAGTCACCACCACCCTTAAAACCTACAGAGCTGAGTTCTTTAAAGTAAGGTTTAAAAATTATCTTGATATGCTGGCCAAAGCACAATGAGTTCTGATACAGTTGATTGCTGACACAGGCAAATCCTAAATAGTGCTCCCCAATTAACAAACTAAGTACAACGAAGCATTTTCCTGTTTGTTTCCTGTTCTTTTTAAGGACATGGTGCTATTAGCTGTGGTACCCAATACATGCGCACAGGATGGGATTCATGCACTGGGAATGGCTGGGATTTTGTATGCATTTCCAGTTGGAAACAAATGTGTTTAGTTTTGGTTTTAATTTTTAACTCTTGGGTTTGTCACTTGGGCCACTTGCCAAGCCATGAGCACCATGTTGGACTCTGCTACATAACTTTTATGCAGACTGTTGCGGTTGCTAATTGAGAAATTCAGACCTTTTCCTCTGGTAGCTATTCTGCTTCTACTTGCTAGTATTAAAACAAAACAAAACTCTCCTACCTCCATGAAACAAAGCAAGTATTAGCAACATATTTAAACAAGCTGGTGACATTTATGTTACAAATTAATAAAAATCCTTTAGTGGGCACTGACAGACACAGAACTGTTCTGAAACTTCTGGAAAGGAACACCATTAAATTTTAAAAAATCACACTTTTTCACCAGTCAATGTTTTAAAATCTGCAGGATCAGAGAGCCTGCATCCAAGAGTATTAAAAGAATTGGCCGAGGAAGTCTCTGAACTATTAATGCTGATTTTTAACAAATCTTGGAACATTAGGAAAGTTCTAGAGTATGGGGAAAAAAGACAATGTGCCAGTATTTTGACAGGATAATTAGGATGACCTGGATAACTATATAATCTGGTTAGCATGACATCAAACCAGGGAAACTTTATGGAAAGGCTGTTATGGGACACAATAAAGAATTAAAGGATGTTAACATGATTAATGCCAATAAACATGATTTTGTGGGAAATAGGTCTTGTCAAACAAACTTTTTCTGTGTTTTGACGAAATCATAAGTTTGGTTGATAAAGATGTTGACATAACATACTTAGGCATTTGACTTAGTCCCACATAAAGTTCTGAATTTTAAAAAATTAGCACGATAGAAAATCAACGTATCCTATATTGATTAGATTAAAAACTGGTTAACTGATGGATCTAAAAAAATAATTGGAAATGGAGACTATTCCTCCCATGCGGGTTTCTCTAGTGAAGTACACAAATTTGAAAGTAGTATAGGGCCAAGAAGATGGACCCACCATACCTACAAAGTAAATGGAGGACTGCCTAATTTTTGTTGGTTTAGTACATAACTGTCCTGCACTCAGACACTGCAATAATTAAGTTAGTATAAATACTTATTGGGACCTAGAGGTTAAAAACAAGATAATGTGGAAGTCTACAAGAGCTGCTATCACACAGTGACTCCTCGTTTAATATGTGTGCTGTACTCATTAACCATTAAGAGGGGTTTTAGAGAGTGTTAGTTACAAACAGTACAGGTGGAAGGATGTTTACCTTTTTCTCAGATCATGACAGGAAGGGGACTATCCATCTTAAAAGAATAATTAGAGGCTGTTTGTAACTCTGGAATCACGTAGCATTTCTACAGTCCCATTAGAAAGCATTATAATGCCCAGTGATTAATTCATGTGCAGGGAATTCACCACTAAAAGGATTTCTGTAGTGTTAATTGGAACAGGCCTCCCTACTATATTAATTTAGGAAGAGAGACAGTTTAGCTGTACAAACTAAAGCAGGTTCAGATGTTAGATGTGATTTCACCTGTATTGGATGTTTGGTCTCGCCCATCTAAATCCTCAGGTCTAGTTACCTTGGAAATTTTCACAGCCAAATCGAGGGGAAGGGATTCTATTGAATATATGAGGTGAAATCCTGGCACCATTGAAGTCAATGGGAATTTCTTTATTGACCTGAGTGGGGCAAGGATTTCTATGTAGAATAGTCACTTGGTTTTTCCAAGGAGCTTCAAACCAGACTCCGCATCTGTACGCAAAAATATGTGCAAGTGACAAAAAAAAAATCAAATTTGTGTTAGAAAAGGTAGAGGCTGTTGGTAAAAATTCAAAGCAGTAAATACACTAATCAATTCCTTCCTATTCTTCCCCTTTCTCTGAGAAATTCAACCTAGGAAAAACAAGAGAACAATTACTTGTAAGACATAAAAATGGACTCTGAAGAGAACTGATTAGAGAGAGGACAGTCTAACAGAGTAGACTCTAATTTTTGTGTCCAAGTACTTACACCTCTACCCTGATATAACACAACCCAATATAACACGAATTCAGATATAACACGGTAAAACGGTGCTCCAGGGGGGTGGGGCTGTGCGCTTCGGTGAATCAATGCAAGTTCGATATAACGCAGTTTCACCTATAACACGGTAAGATTTTTTGGCTCCCGAGGACAGCGTTATATCGGGGTAGAGGTGTATGTGTTTGATTCTTGTCCCTAGAACAACAGAGGGTTAGAAGAGTTGTGGTAGCGGCATGCTCTGCTCCTGCAGTGTAGTGGTGGGTTGATGTATAGTAACCTATTCTGCTAATGCAAAGAGCAATATAAGCAGACTTCTGAGGGAGGCACATCCAGCCATCCATGGAGAGTAACTGCAATTTGGGGCCTGTGGCATGAGTGTGCAGGGAGGAGCAGACAGAGGAGAAAAGAGGGTGGATTCGGAGACTGCCCTTCTGGGAAAAAAAATGGGTCACTAGCTTGCAGGCTGTGTTGAAAATACATGTCATTTACAGACAGATTTAAAGGTTGCAGCACCAGCTGTGCTTGCAGCATCAATGTGTTTAACTCCAGCCAGGGATTCATGTAATCATATTATGACAATGTTGGTGGGTCTGTGCTCCAGTTTTTCATACCAGAATGTATCAGTCTCCTCTGTTTAACTAGAATATTATTTAGACAAGGCAGGAAACGGCAAGTGTGACTCACTATGGGAAAGTGCTTTCTAAATCTGAACGACTGTTAGCCGTATGGGTGCAGGATGGGGAATTGATCATTCTGCCCATTTTCTGGAATAATTCAGCGTTAAGCCCTGTCAAATGGTGAAAAGAGCAAAGGTCAAAAGAATAAGATTATCCCCCCTCCCCTCAGCAACAAAGAGAAGGTCACAGACGAGGTGAAGGCTCTGGTTTGCTCTTTCATGTTGTCAGTGTTGCTGCTGAGCCCCTGCTCTCAGCTTCCATGTACGATGCACATTTGTAGCTTTCAGTGCAGTTTGCTGAACGGTTTATCATCACTTCTGCTCACAAGATCCTTAAAGGCCTGGCACATACTTTTCATTTTAAGAAACATGGCTCACTAACGAAAGTACAACCTGGCTCACTGAGGCTGGGACTCACCCCTGGGCAGCAGGCCTTTCCAAAGGCCTATGGACCACTTCAATTCTACGCATGTCTGTGACTCAGCCCCAATTTTAGGCTGTCTTCCAGCCTCATTATACCATCTATTCCTCCAGTCAGGAAATACCACCTCAGGAGTGATCCCTGGGTGGGGTAGAGCTGATACAAAGGGCCTACAGGGTGCACCCTGGGTGGGGGTGGCGTGAGGACTGTGTGGCCAGAATGCTCCAGCTATTCTACAAGTGTCTGTGCTTATGTTAGAGCAGCCATGGGCCCCCAGTTGGGCCCAGAACTGAAAGGTGACTCAAAGCAGCTCAGAATTGGGGGCTCAGATGGTGCTGAGGGGCTGCTGCAGCCTGTGTGGCTTAACTTCACTTTTATCTTAGTTTTGTCTGTAACTTTCCTAAACAGTATTTTAAACAGGTCCGATTTAATATGTAGATTTTTTTCTCCTTCGTAGAAAGTTGTTTGTTTTTTCTCTTTCTCCTCTCTTGGGGGGTATCCGTCAGGCCCCAACCTCTGGCTCATGCTCTCGCTAGAGAGAGAGATTCTGATTGTGTCCTCGCTCCTCATGATTGTAGGATCTCTAAATTATGTTGGGAGTGAAAGCATGAATGACTTGTATTCCGATAGTCAGCACACAGTAAGATCTATGGCACTGCTCTCTTGCCAGGTCTGGCTTATCAAATAAAGCAGATTTTGGCTTAATAGAGCACTAGCCCTCTTTCTTTCATTGGGAGGGGTAAGAATACTCACAAGAGACTCCAAACTGATCACATCAGTATATTAAGAGTGTGAGGTTACTTTTAAACTACAGAGAGATCTTAAAAAGAATGACCGTGTATGCTAGTCTCCACTTCCCCTTTTGGATGCATAGGGAATAAATCCAAATCTAACGCCGCCTCCTTCCACTCTACAGCTCCACATGTGGAAAGGACGTGTCTGTGTCCCGCAGGCTCAGTCCTGCAAGGTGCTGAGCACTCTAGCGCACCCTTCACTCTAAGCATGTGAGCAGTCTCATATCAATGGAGGCTTCTCATTTGCTTAAAGTTAAGCATCCAGCCGCTTTGCCGAATCAGCATCTCAAGTCCATGTAACAGTAAGTTATACATTTACCGGGGGGCAGGAGGGTGTAAGATGGGAAGAGTGCACTGACATAGCAATACAATTGACTCAATATATCATTACTGGACAGGCTTGCCAAATATTTTGCTGCCTCCCCAAGAAATATAACAAACTTCAGACCATCACGGTGCGCTGTTCTGTACAGGCTCAGTCTGAAGATTCGGGGGAAATTGAGCAAAGTGATTTTTTTTTATATATGCCCCAGACCTAGTGAACTAAATTTGCATAGTGAATTAATGAGTGGAGGGGGATCTTTGGCCCCAATTGCGCCCCTACCAAACCCTCCTGCTATAAAAGTGCAGTTTGTGGTGGGGTCTGGGCATAATCCCTCAGGGGGAGGGATAGCTCAGTGGTTTGAGCGTTGGCCTGCTAAACCCAGGGTTGTGAGTTCAATCCTTGAGGGGGCCACTTAGAGATCTGGGGCAAAAATTGGTCCTGCAAGTGAAGGCAGGGGGGCTGGACTCAATGACCTTTTAAGGTCCCTTCCAGTTCTAGGAGATTGGTATATCTCCAATTATTACCTTTTATTACCTTTGTCCCTTGCAAACTTTTTAAGATGTTGGTAACTGTGCAAACAAGCAGGGCATTGGGGGTCATTAGGCACCCAGCACCTAGAAGGTTTTGTGTGTTCTGGTGAATATTAGTGCACAGCTGGCGTTTACAAACGTGTTTAATTATCTGACTCTGCCATTGGCGCTACATAAGGCAGATCAGATTTACAAGTAGGAACATTTAAGCAGAAAGCATAGGTGATGTGCCCAGGACCAGAAAGGGCATCATTTGAAGCTTGAATGAAAGTGCTGGATTCCCGGTCCCTGTTCCATGCTGCCTCTCCTCCAGGTCACACTAGCTGCATAGCAGAGGATCCACATGAGCAGCAGTCAGTTGTCTAGGAGGTCATTTGTGATGGCTTTTTTGCCATCAGGAACCAGGGAAACATTGCACCAGAGCTGGAAACTGATCTTGAATACTAAAGATGGGTGAAGACGTGCAGTCAGTTGAGGGAGCTGTGTGCATGGTTTACACAGCCCTCCAAGTCCAGTCCTGGGTGACTAGTGGGGAACTATGAATAACCTGTAGTCTTTACGAAAAATCAGTGACAAGCTACCAAATCAAGCAATCGATTTACATTTTCAAGGCAAATGTCAAGAGCAAGGGGGGAGAGAATCCTTTTATTAAATGAAAGCCAAATTTCTCTCTTTTGCGCCTGTGTCTCCAAATTAGGCAGGGTTGCAACCCGCCTCTGTATGATCTCATATACATGGAGCATATAAAACACGTGTTACCTATGTAGCCTTTGCATATGTTCCATATGTCTTTGATCCACATGGGAGGCTTTACGTTCCTGCCTCTTGCCCCTTTACACACCAAGGCTGTGTCACTTTCATTATTCTAGACATGTCATTTCTGAAGAAATATATATCCTGTTGTTGGGGAATTTTTGTTCTGTTAATTGTCAAGTGTCTGGTGGGTAATGAGCAATGGAGGACTAATTGGAAGCAAGAGGGAATAAAATAGGTATTAGTTTGTTTCTGTTCTTAATTAAGAGGATATATAATACTGTGGGGAAAGTTTTTAACAAATGGCAGGAGGGTTTTTTTATCATTAAGAGAGGATTAATTGGAAGCATCTTATAAATTAACAAAGAAGCTCTGTGTTTTTTTCTTTTAGGTATCACACCAGGATATAACTAGGAAACAGCAAAGCAAAGCCCTAAAAGACCATTTCTATAGACATGTGACTAAGAATCTCAAACAGCCAGAAGGGGAAGAGAGAGGTCCCAGTTTCCCTGGTAGTGCAAAAATGGTAAGCACCTGGCAGAGTGTGGCCAAGAGGAGAATTAGGAAAAGTAACTAACTACCTATTTACCCTAAAGGATACTGAGCAAACTCTCTGTGAATTAATGTTCTCTATATTAATTCAAATTTTTAATTTTAAGTTCAGTAACTTGACTGCTATTCTTTAAAAAGTTAATCAGTTGGAAGCAAAAACATGTGTTACTAAATAGTCCCCTGAATAAACAGACCAGGAAGGTAATGAAAGAAACTCTGCTTGACTGTGACATTTTCTTCCTATCAAATGAAAAATATTCCAAATCCTGAAGATCTTGCCATCTACCAGCCACATCTAATAAAAAGGCTTCCCGTTGTCTGCCTTGTCAATCAGGCCCAGTCATGTTCTGCTCTGAGAATATGAATATGCATTTTATAGAACAGAGGGTCCAACATGACACATCGCATTCAGCTTGAAATACTGTACAAATGGGAATTATGGACCAGGGCTGCCCAGAGGGGGGGGCAAGAGGGGCAATTTGCCCCAGGCCCCGGGCCTAGCAGGGGCCCCCACGAGAGTTTTTCGGGGCCCCTGGAGCAGGGTCCTTCACTCACTCCGGGGGCCCCGGAAAACTCTCGCGGGGCCCGGGCCCCCGGAGCTTCTTCGCTCCCGGTCTTCGTTGGCAGTGGGGGGTCCTTCCTCTCCGGGACAGAAGGACCCCCCACCTCCGAATTACCGCCGAAGCGGGACCCACCGCCGGAATGCAGCCGGGTCTTTGGCGGTAATTCGGCGGCGGGGGGGGTCCTTCCATTCCGGGACCCGCCGCCGAAGTGCCCGAAGACCCACGGTGGGGGCTGCACTTCGGCAGCGGGTCTCACTTCGGCGGTAATTCGGCGGAGGGGGGGTCCCCGCCATGGGTCTTTGGGGCACTTTGGCGGCGGGTCCCAGAACGGAAGGGGCCCCCCGCCGCCGACTTACCGCCGAAGCGAGGCCCCCCGCCGCCGAAGACCCCGGGCCCCCGGAATCCTCTGGGCGGCCCTGTTATGGACATGATCCTGCTTCCTCTGAGGTCAATGGTAAAACTTCCAAGCTGTAGGATTAGGCCTTTAGAAAGCAACAGGCTATAGATGTGGCTCGGGGAGTAGCGGGTAGGTGCTCATTAGCTGAGATGCTGAATCAAATGTAATTGAATCTCTCAATCTAGACAGAACAGATGATGGCAATGTATGCCCTCAGGAAAAGGGGTTTTCCACCATTAGAGTTATAATATTACCTTGGCACTGATAATCTTTTGTGCAGCTTTTGTTTAAAAAAAAGTGCAGTGGGGTTATACCACCACTTGTAAAAAGCTTCGTGAGGTCCAAATTAGGTGAAACAGACCAAGTTTCTGCAGCATCCTGTCTTCCTGTGGGTGAGGTTTGGTGAGCTACAAAGAGACAGAGACTAGTCCTCCAGTCCTGCATCTAAATGTCCTAAGGTCTGAGACAAACTTGTGGATCTTGGAGCATTCACCTGTGCTTGGATCACACACACCTCCTCTAAAAGGGGACGCATGTTCAGAGTGGCAATCTGCAGAGAGAGGTCAATAGTGATTCCTGGGTTATTTCATTGTGGGTTTACTGATGTTGTGTAAAGTGAGCTATCCATGGCTCTGCCACCTCCCTGCCAACCATGCCCTCTGCAGAGCACCAAACCATCAGTCAGCGAAGAGGGTCCAATGGTAGCTACCACAGTCAGAAGCACAATGTCAAAATCTAAGATAAGGGGAGGGATACCACTGTGCTGATTAGATTCACCTCCTCTCCCTCTGACAGGCTTTTGGCTGTTTTCTGCTCATTTCATCCCTTCACGGGGTAAAATGGAAGGTGTTCATCTGATTCGAATATGTACACAGTGCAAATATAAAGATCTTCCACAACTGGGATCAGAACAGAGAATTCCTGCTGCTGCTCAGGTGAGAGATTCTAGACACACACATATTACAAAGACGTTCACACAAATAAATGCCATCGGGCAGAGTATCAATGCTGTCCGCCCACAGGCAGTTCTTCCTGTTCAAGCCTGGGACCATGGCATACTAACACAGCAGTGGAGTGAGATCAGGAGCTGATTTGTGAAGGTTTCTGTTCAATATATCTAATTTTTTTCAGCACTTTAAAAATGGTCAGATACTAATTCGGGTGTCTGCCCCTTCCCTCCCCATTTCAACTTGCCTAATCAGCTGCAGCACCAAAAATGAAATGATGTTTTTTGCTGCACATGTGGCCATGATTGTGACTGTCTCCTTTTGCCCTACTGTAGTGGCGCTAACTAAAGGGTATAAACCGTTCACTCCATGTGTTGAGGTCCTGGTTTTGGCTCCCCTGTGGCCCAGAGTTCCCTTGCAGTTGTTCGCATAGTGGAGGTGCAGACTGCAAACAGACTGGTCAGCTGCTGCATGCTGTTCTCAGGCAGAATGCCAGCAGCCTGCTGGTGGGGAAGTTGGCAGGCAGGGGGAGTAGCTGGAATCCACTTAGCTTAGACAAGAGACTCCCTTCTGGCATGTCCTGTGATTGTCACTGCTGAAAAGTATTTTGCTAACGAAGCCTGGATTGGTGTCAGTCAGGCAAACTCAGCCCACTGGTCCCCCGGAATAAATCATCTGAGGAAGTTACCAGCAGATCTCAGACTCCAGTCTCTTCCCTAGTGGGTTTCTAATTAGCCCCCTGTGAGCAGCCCTGTAATTTGACTGAGACAGGTGGGAATCTTTCCTTTCTATTATTTTGTAGGAGGAAGGATGGTCTTGTGATTAAGGAACATGAAGACTCAGGATTTTGGGGATCTATTCCCAGGTCTACCATAGACATTGTGTGTGTCCTTGGACATGTCACTTATCTTCATTAGGCCAGATTAATCCTGCCACCAGTGCAGGGACCAAGAGGGGAGGCTTGGTGCTTCGTCTATGCTGAGGTTGGTGGGGCCAAGCTGACCCCCTGGAGCAGGTTAGTGCAGCCTTAAGGATGTCCGAACCACTGTCATAACCTCACATTCCATACGGTCAGACCCTGCCACATGTCCACCAACCCCCAACAGACTCCCTGCCCTAGATTATCCTGCTAGGATTGAGCCAATGGTACCATCTCTCCATTTATAGCAGAGAGGGCCTCTTGTGTTGGGGGTATTCTGCTAGGCAGCTGCACAAAAGCAGTTAATACCTTCCTCTGGGCATCAGTTTCCCCATCTGTGAAATGGAGATAATTGTACTTTCCTACCATGCAGGGGGCGTTGAGTCTTTATTTATTAATTCTTGTGATGTTCCCTGAGACCCTTGGATGGAACAATTTTGGGTTGTGTTTTTATTATTCTTTTTTTATTATTTATTTTATTGTTATTATATAAGAGTCCTGCTTATTTAGTCCCATCAAGTATCAAATACTATTAGGGCTCAGTGGACCACAAGAGAACATTAGCACTAAAGCACCAACTTCTTTACCCATTATAAATAGTTTTTTTACTATTCAAGAGCCTAGAAAGACTGTGCACAATAAATATATTCATGACCTTAGGCCCAATCCTGCAAATATGAACTACCAGGTAAAGTATGTACTACCTTGAGTAATCCCACTGTCTTCAATGGTTTATGCATTGTGCCCAGTAATAAGTGTTTACAAGATGGAGGCTTAAATTAGTGGTTACGTAGAAGCCAAAATCCTGTTTTCAATGGTCCAATTCTCTTCGTAACCTGAGAAGTGCAGGGATCCAATATAACTTCACTACCTAAGTGTATTTCCTTCAAAAATATTTTTTAAAAACATTTGTGTGTGTTGTGTATGTATTTATGCAGACGTGCGTGCGTGCACACACTGTATGTACCTTTTCTTCTGCCAATCCATGCCCATTTCCATAGAAACAGAAGTGAAATCATGAATCGGCCACCAGAAACTGAGTTATTTTCATTTCCCTACACGCAGGGTCAGAAAGGCTGCGGGTGCCAGCAGGCAGCTGTCAGCTCATAGTGAGAACTTTCCCTTGTACATTTCAGCAGCTGGCTGTCATCTGACAACTACAAATACCAGGTTTGCAAAAAACAGTTACAGACTTCAGAACCCTTTCAGCTTTGAACGCCTATTTGGGTTGGGGAGGCCTGGTGTTTATGCTTTTGGATTTAGGTGTGCTGGGAGGACTGCTAGTAAGTTAGATATCACCTGTTGAGAATCCCTGTTCGCTCTGTCTAGCTGTTGGGTTTGGGAGGGGTCAGCATGGAGAGTCTGGACCCAGACAGTGCCATTTATGTCCACAGAGGCATAACTTTGAAGTTCTTGCCCTTGAGTCAGAGCACTGGTTAATGTGCTGCATGAATGATTGATAAACATTCTTTGGTCGCCTTCACAGTTCATTGCCCCAGTTAGACAATGATGATGAACATGCAAGGCTCTACCGTATATACTCGCTTATAAACCAACTCCCGGAGAGCCAATCCCCTTCTCTTCCCTGCAGACACTAACAAACATAAACTGATCCTTCTCCAACTGTCCCTATGCTCCCCAGCTAAGACATTATGGAAGAGTCTTCCTTAAATAGGAAGTAACTTAGGGGCCCGTCAGCAGAACACCTGGCTCCCCTTTTTCCCTGCTTGACTAGTACCGGTATATAAGCCAAAAGTTTTGCCTGGAAATTGTGCTTAGCTTTATATATCAGTAAATATGGTATTTGCCTGAACTGCCCTGAATGAGTCACCATCACAGATATGCCCAGCCAGAAACTCCAGATCCTACATCTACCGGGTGTCTGTGCTTAGCGCGCATGCAGCAGCTATTCCAGCAAGCCAGCTGCAACCAAGAATTACCTCGCTGTAGCTGCACTTATCAAATCTGCACTTTGTAAAATATGGCTTTGTGAAGGTTCTCAGATCAAACCCAGTCTTACTACAGAACAGTGCCGTAAAATGCCAAAGCTCACAGCTGTCAGAGAAAGGGCTTTCACTGTGAAAAATAGGCATGCAGCAAAACACCACGTCTTAGTTACAGACAGATGGCTTTAAACTTAAACTGATTAAAAGGCCATGCTAATAGCACCACTACTAATGCCACATTAATTGGTAGGAATGTTCATCACATCCAAGGCTGGCTCTATTATACAGGCAGTACAGGTGGTTGCCTGGAGCAGCAAAATGTTTAGGGATTGTGTTTTCCAGTTTTCCCTGGGCATGAACAGCCATAGACCTGATGCTAATCTTAGAAGGGAAGAAACTATTAGCAATCGGCCATTTTGGCTTTGTTCCGGTGGCCTAGTATTACTGCTTTGCAATGCCCCAGAGGGGAAATATGGGTTCAATTATGGACGCTAGGCTTTCACTTGTAAGGCTGATATGGGCAGCTAAGGGAGGCAGCGTGCTCAGCCCATTAGTGGAAGGGGGGTGTGACAGGGAGTATTACAAGATGCTCAGCAGGAATCTTTCCTGCCAATCAAGGCACAGCAATAATGGGCTCCAGAAAGTCCATTCAGTCTAGCGAACGATGGTTGAACCATGGGCTTCTCCAGGGAATACACCACAGTATTCTGCAGCAACCGCCCAAAACACTGCAGTGTTGTTAATATAAGGCACAGTGTTTTCACCTATTACTGTAGAGTACCATAGTACTTTTCAAAATAAGATTAGAAGCAGTAATGCTGAACGAGACCTCTGGCCAGTAAATTAGGCATCAGTCTGCAATGTAGCATGGCTGCAGAAAAGACGTGCCTGACTTAGGGGTTGTATTATGAAGAGGTGACCGGTAATGCTCACTCAAAGAACTGATGTGCTTGGAAACTTCATGTCTCTTAACAAAGTGTATGATGAGAAAATATGCCAAGGCATCATGGAGCGGGGGAGGAGGGGAGAGAACAGGGGAAGGAAACAGAGATTCTGTTATCTCCCTGCTCTCTGCTATGGCCACATCTGAAATATTGCATTCAGTTGTGGGTGCCTCTTTACCAAGATAGTGATCAATGGGCGGGAGTTCAGAAGAGAGCAATAAAAACAACCAAGCAGCAGGAGGAGTTGACTTCTGAGGGATGATTTTAGATAGCTAAATATGTATAGCTTGACTGAGCTAGAGTTCAGGAGGAACCTGATGGCTGCCTACAAATACTGGAAAGGTGAATACACCAAAGAGGAGAAATGAATTAACGTGGCACCTAGGAGTATAAGTAGGAGGAATGGGTGAAATTAAGCAAGGAAAATGTAGGCTAACAGGCCTGACAGTGAGATCTACTGGACTAGGAAGTGGTGTAAGGCAGTTTCCTTGGGACATGTAAGCTAGATTGGAGAAAGCACTAGAGACTATACTGTGGAGAAAATCCTGACTGGCAAGAAGACAAGCTGGATGATACCAGAAGTGCTTCTAATATCTATGCAAGGTTGCCAACTCTTGCCATGTTTGATATTTTAATTAAAGTCCCAGCTGCTGGAGTTCTGTCACTACATGAGAATCTCAACTTTAATTTCTTACAACAAATGTTCCTAGATGTGGTTGTGGAGAAAAGTTTGAAAATGTTACTTGAGTGTAACCTTCAAGAACCAGAACACAGATAAAAATAACCCATTTTAAATCACATGATTTGTAGACAATCTCATGATTTTTGGTGGTCCAACTCATGATTTTTGAGCTGTTGGCGCTGACAATATACATTCTAGTATTTTAAAAAAATCAGACACTTCTTCCATTCATGAATATTATGCTTGAAAATCATATTGGGTTTCCCCTGCAGTTACTTATCTGTGCGGGTTAAACAGCAGCCTGACTTGTAAGGACAGAAACATTTCAAGGGACTTTTTAACTTCAAAGTAGTTTTCCTCTGTTACTGATTCACTCCCCCTCAGAGATTTTCAGACTGACGTTTTCCACTTCTGATTTGTGATTTGCATACGAGTTCTACTTCCTGCTGCAGAGCCTGTTCTGCAACTTACCTGAAAGAGAAAGAGAGAGAAAGAGAAAGGGGAGCAGAAAGGGAGAAAAGAAAACCAGAGAACCACCGGAAAAGAGTGTGCAGGAGAAAGCCCAACCGTCGCTCTCTACCCTTGGTCAGTCCAGCGTCCAGTCCTGCTAGCCCCAAGGTAAGAGCTCTTAAAGATACTGCCACTCCCTGTCACAAAGACTGTTTGTTACTAACCACTGACCCACTTTGCCTCTTGTTTTTCTCTCTCTCCTTTCTGGGCTCTAACCTCCTTTTTATTTCGCCCAGTTTAGCAAACAGTTTAGCAAACAGTGAGTTTGGCAAAGAGCTCACTGTGCTTCAGCTGCTTCGCTTCACAGATTTGGAGCAGGACTGTCTGTGAGTAAACACTCTGGAAATGGATGACATACGCAGTGTTTCTATGTCGTCCTCGGGGCCTAAGCATTTATATAGACGTCTGAAACATGCCAGCGACGGGCCTGATCCTGGCTGGCCGTTGCATGGGTGTGCCACTGGTAGGTAACTTGCAAGGAACTTTCACCTCTACCCCTCTGTGCCCCCCACACACGAGTCAGCCAGTGAGCCTGCATTCTTCTGAGTGGTGGCACAGCTGTGCTCCCCAGGAGCTTCCGGGGGAATTGTGGCACCGTTGGGACAACGGTTTTGCACTGCCTGCCACACAGGCCCATGCCTCACTGCCTACTCGGCCATAATGAGGGGTTGTTTCCCAGTAATCTAGGAATTGCCTAAAAGGCTGAAGAGCAAATCATTATGGAAAATGAATGAAGAAATAGGATTATAGACCAAGATAAAACACTTCCAACCTGATGTTAATATCAGAACAGATTGCAAGTGATCTGATATGAATTAAAAAAAATCAGCTGTATACCTGATATGTTAACATCACTTTCAGAATACTCGGTTTGGCAACTCTTGCTGGCTAGTGAGAACAGTAAATCTGCCCCATATACTGTGCCTTACAGCTGCAACTAGTTTCTGGGAATTACATGGTATTGCAAAATTAAGGTATCCTCTAAGGACTAGGGCCTGATCTACATTAAAAATGTATACCAGCATAATTATGTCAGGAAGGTGATGTTTTTCCATCATACACTGCTGCATATACCAGGATAGCTAAGACCCAGTTATGCCAGCAAAACCATTTTGCTCAAGGAACTGGGGTGAGCTAAACTGACAGTTATAAGCTTCATCTATACTAGGCAGGTTTGCTGGTCTAGCTAAACCAGCAAACCCTTCTTAGCAATAACAAGCCCTCAGGTAGAGACTGTACCAACTCTTTGATGCCATCTGCAAGGAAATAACAAAATGCTTCCTAGCTCCATAGGCTCAAAAAATGTCATTGGAGGAGGAGGGGAAGGTTGGTAAGACCTCTGTTCTTCCTCTCATTGTCTGTCTTGTATTTGCCGAAAGTGCTGTTTAGCATGCGGCCTCGAGTACATTTCGCATTATCCCCGCCACTTCTTGGTTTGGGGAATTCGTTTCATTTTTGCAAACTACTATTGAAGATTGTTGTCTTGAATCAAAGAAAAGGAATTTCAGCCAGATAAGGCTGAACTGAGCACACTTAGTCATCACATGATCCTAAAACACAATAGCGTAAGGTCACAATCGTGCCTCAGCTAATTCAAGCACTGCTGAGGGTCGTGTGCTTGGGAGGGAATGTCTTGGTTTTTAGTTTACCCTACTGTGGGGATTGGGTACAAAGAGTGACTGAGGGCACTTTCATTATTGTATTAGGGCTGGATGCCAGAGATGAGGGGGGAGTTCACCCTCCCCCCCCCCACTTTTGAAACAGAGCGGGCCGTGCCCTCCTCACTTTTGAGAATCTGAACTCGGCAGGGGGAACCCAAGGGACCCAGACTCCCATCCCTGTCCGCCAACCAGAGCTGGGTGGTGTAACAGTAGAGCCCCTTCCCTGCTGGCATAACAGAGGAGCAACTGGGCCAAATTTGAGTGAGTGGCTCTGTGACCTGGTGCACAGGGTCACACCACCACTCCAATGTGAGAGTCTCTGAGCTAGCAGGATTTGAACCGGAGGAGAGTTTATCTACCCAGGGTCTTCTATGGCATCATCTTATCTGAGTGACTCAGGCACCAGCACAAGCAGCCTGGCACAAAAGGCTCTCACTCTCTTAGGACCCAAGGCACTGCTCCCCTGTTAGTTTCCTATGTGCCTCCGCTCTTCACACAGCACTGGTGAGCTCTAAGGAGCAGCTGTGATCAGGCTGAAATCTGTATCAGCGTTGAACTGAGGGGCAGTGGTTCTGATGTTGGCTTATGGCAGCAGAGTGCCCTTCAATATACTACTATACTCGGTGCATTGGAAGCTCCAATTCTTTAGGCTCTGTGCCTTCAGGAGTCAAGTGGGACCCATAGCAACTCTTACATGATGCTGCCTTGCTTTGGAAGGCAGGCTGCCTGCCTTGGAAGAAGGTACTGGAGCTTATTTGTAGGTGTTTACCCAGGGCTGGTGGCTTCTTCTGTGGGTACCCAGAAGAGGTCTTCATTCCTCACCAGGAAACATGTTGAGGGGAAAGCCTGACTGGGGGAATGTCTGCCTAGTGCTGTGCTAATGTCAATGTCCAACCGTTGGCCTCATATTGACCCAGCTCACAGCATTGCTGTCTTTCCAGCACCCATAGTATTAAGGAGATGTGGCAATATTTCCATAGGTAAGTTTGAAACCAGCTTCCACTATAGAGCCCTATTTTGGCACCCTCATAACTTTGACTTGGAAAATGGATTTAGCCTGGAAATTGCCATGTTTATTCTGCAGCAAAAGGAAACTGTTTCTGCAAAGTTTGAAGAAAATTCATCAAGATCCTTTAACGTTACGTGACATTATAATAGTGCCATGGTTTGAAATTCTGACTTGGTATCTTTGTCTTCCTCTAGCTCTAAAGCAATGTGTTGCTACCTCTGCAGTGGAGCGTCAGAGCCAGGCAGAATTCCAAGCCCTATGCTCAAGAAAGCACATGGACAGCACCCTAGCTACTCCCCACAGAGATGCATGCCACCCTTAAGGGGAAGGGAGGAGTGGAGAGTTAGGGACATTTGTGGCTGTGTTGGTCCCCCTGTGCACCAGCCAGCATTGTGGGGTAGTGGTGTGTGCACGCCCCCGTTCAATGGAAAGCTCCAGGAGGCATTCTGACTGTTTCCCTGGATCAATGCACCCCCACACCCCTGCTGGGATGTGCCTAAAGAGTACCAATCTAGCCCTGTGTTAGCTGAGAATGTATTCCACTTAGAAGCATCTCATAAAAGCAAATATTTTGCCACTGAAATAAAGAAAACACAATTAAATTAAAATCAGTAATTCAGTGGTCAAAGTTATGGTTATGTTTTGATAAAATATGGCTTAGCATGCTCAAGGGGCCAGATCTAGTGCAGGCTGCATTTATTATAGTTCATATGCATGTGTGTGTTTATTTTGTGGACAGTTCAGGAATTATGATGTTAACTATTCATTTCCTTGTTTTCAAAAGCTTGCATTTTGTTACTGATGTGATATGCAAGCCTGTTGTTGTCATTTAGCAACATTAACTAGCATTTTAAATAATGTGGTTGTTGTTTTAGACCAGGGATCGGCAACCTTTGGCACACAGCCCATCAGGAAAATCCACTGGCGGGCCGGGACGGTTTGTTTACCTGCAGTGTCTGCGGGTTCGGCCGATCACACCTCCCATTGGCCAATGGGGGCTGTGGGAAGCAGCACAGGCCAAGGGATGTGCTGGCCGCTGCTTCCCACAGCCCCCCATTGGCCTGGAACGGCGAACCGCGGCCAGTGGGAGCTGCGATCAATTTGTTTTTGTCCTTTGACCCTGGTCATAGGTCCCAAATGGCTCCCCTGTTTGCAGCACTGCACACTGCTGAAAAGTTTTGGGCCTGACTTCACTTAGTTTTAGGAAGGTTGTGTCCAATCTTTCTACAGAGCAAGCTGTAGCATTTCAATTCTCTATTTAGCCTTATATGGCCCCATTCCCATAGTGTCTGAGCACCTCAGAGGCTTAATGTATTTATCCTCTCAACATCATATGAGTTAGGAAATACAGTTATCCCCATTTTATGGATGGGGAACGTAGGGACTGAGATTCACTCAAGGTCACAGAGGAAGTGTGTTGTGGATCAGGGAAAAGAACCCCAGTCTTTTGACTCCCAGGCTAACATCATAATCACTGCACTATCTTTCCTGTCCAGCCCTCTTGCGCCTGGCTAAAGCATAAGTTAATGTACATCCAAACCTTTCCAGATGAGTGTAACTTCCACCCCTATATTTATGTATTGCATATCGGACCGGAAGAGATTTCTCCCTTGTCCTAACATTCCCTCTTCTATTCATTAACTCACAAACATATGACTTTAATCAAATTGCTCTTCAACTCTCAAAGCTCTCTGAAAAAGAATAAGAGCACAAGCACCTTCTTTGTCTGCAGGTTCCTTCCTCTCCCTTGTCAGAAGTTGTCTAATCAAAACCGGGCAGTTGGAGATATTCTGTGGGGATGTGAATCTTGACCTTCAAACTGGAAAATATATGGAATGCTTTGTGGTTGATTATGAAATCCTTAAACTGTAAAGATGGGTCTGAAGCTGACCCCCAGCTACAAACTCTCTTGAATGTTAAGGGAGTTTGGCCCTGCTATTGAATTCTGGACCTAAGGCCTAGCTCTGTTGACCTGGAAAAGTGAGTGTCTGCTCCCCACCTTTCTTTCCACTTACTTTCTCCCCTGGAACTCCCGCCAGAGACATCCAAAGCAAACTGTGTCCAGAACAAGCATATGATGCGGTCATTTTATTGTGAACATTGTGCTGTCCAGGACTGTTTCAACAGCACAGTCAGCACTCTCTTGGCTCTGATGCTTTCAGTTTATCTGGCAGGAGAAATGGAAGAACTTCTCTCAGTCTGGGAACTGTTGCAAGGAAGCTTGGAAGAGTTTGGTCACAAGAGCTTGAGCCACTGTCTATCAGCTCACTTAAGACCAATTCTCCAAAGCTATTTATTAAATTAATCCATGTTATAAAACTTTGAGTATGGGGCGAGGAAGGAACAAGAGGAGACAAGCGCTGTTAATGGGATTTTTTTTCCATTTATTTTTACAAAATTTGCTGCTAGAATGTTAATTCCCTTTGCTAAAGGCCTCACTTTATGATTTGCAGGAGTCCACGCAAAAATTCAAGCTGGTTATCAGTAATCTTCAGTATAGCCATGGTAGAGTGACCATAGTTCCCTAAACTAAAAACGGGACACCGGGTAAGAGATGGTCAGTGCTCACAGGCTGGCCCAGGCCCTGCCATGTGGGTATGGCCTGAGCTGCCTGGTGTCGCTGCTCACCCAAGCCAATGTCCTGGACATCACAACTTTTTTTTTTGGCAAAACTGGACATTTGTCCCATTTGCTCTTGCCTGAACGTTCCTCCATTGCCCCCTCAAGCAAGAGCAAATGGGACAAATGCCCAGTTTTGCCACACAAAAAAAAAGTCATGACATCCGATACAGAGCTTAAAAAGGGGACTGTCCTGGCCAAAACAGGCTATATGGGCACCTTAAATCATGGGGGAATACTAAATTCTTGGAGCTTTCCGGCAATATGAAAATAGCACCTAAAATAGTTCTATATATTTAAGGATGGGATTGGGCCATAAACTACATTCTCCAATTTGTCTCAGTGCTAGAAGAGGAATCAGATCATGGTTTGCTGAGGGTGTTTTGATATGCTGAAGGACTCCTTTATCTCAGTTCTTGACAACAGGGGCTCAAGTAAGTTGTCTGTCTTGTGCTCTACTTTCAGCATATGTTAAACAGAAAAAATGTCAAGAGAAATTGCATGAAAATCTACAGCATGAGACCATGTATAACAACAGGATCAAGGTCTTAGTTTTACATCTTTTCTAAAAGCTGGGACCTCCAGCAGAATAGTAACATCATACTGAAGCACTGGTTCAGTATAGACTTGGAAGGAAGAATGTTACTTACTGAATCATCAACATTGCAAACCATGTGGGTTTTTTTGGAAATTTCCACCTAAATACGGACTGAGCCTTCTGCCAGCATCACCCCAAAAGTGGATAGGGTTCCCTGGCATGCAATGTTTTCACTTATCCCTTAGGTAGCCTCTTGCACAGGGCTTCTGCAATTTAAAACTGATTTCTCCCACCAAAACCACTGAGAGAGGACGATAGAATCATAAAAATGTAGGGCTGGAAGGGACCTCGAGAGGTCATCTAGTCCAGCTCCTTGCACTAAGACAGGACCAAGTATACCTAAACCCTCCCTGACAGGTGTTTGTCCAACCTGTTCTTAAAAATCTCCAGTGATGGAGATTCCACAACCTCCCTAAGTAACCTATGCCAGTGCATAACTATCCTTAGGATTAGAAATAATGATACCCAGTGGAATCTAAACCAAGCCCTAAAGAAAATCTGCAATCTCAGTGCCCAATAAATGGGCCAGAGAAGATGGATTTCTCAAACATTGCATACAATGGGTTTAATTCACCTCCTCTGACACAGGGTAGCCAAACCTGCACCCCTATACACCAGCCACAGCCACAGAACCTGAGGGATTAAGATTCTAGGCACACAGACAGTATGGTGATGAGTGTGGTGTAAAAACAGACACACCATAGGAAAGGAGAGAGCATTTCTGTTGTCATGTCCCCTGAGGATAAGACAAGAGGTAACTGGTTTAATATGCAGCAAGGGGTATTTAGGTTGGATGTAACTTACTGTAAATTACTAAGGTGTTTCAAATATTCCCTTGAGATTTTATATTACCCCTGCTCCTTGAATGCTCACACTGAAAATGGCCTATATATCTAGTGGGCCTTGAATCAGATGCTTGATTCTTCCCAACAGGTCATTTCCTCACTTGGCCGGTAATGTTATCAGTGTTGGTGTTAGACTGATGGCTGTTGAAGACAGAATTTCCAACTGGATGGTTTTCTGGTGTTTTGATTTGCTTGCTTCAGTGACCTTCAAAGAGACAACAGACAGATTCAGCCTTGGTGAATTTGTTTCTGTAATTTGCCATGTTCAGATGTTTGATAATTGCAGATAATAATGGTGTTACGTTACTATGCTTTACAAAGCCAATGGAGTTATTCCCATTTACACCACAGATTAATTTGCCCTTTATGATCCAAGATGGATACCAAGGGGAACTTCTTATGAAAGAACAGATGCTATTCAATGGTGGGAGGAGAGTTGGCAATGTGAATAAAGTCTAGAGATGTCCCTTATGGCCCCTTAATCTGGCTTTCACCCATGTGAGAAGTATGCCATTACACAGGTCATTTCTTCACTTGGGGGTTGGTTCAAAGTTGCCCACAAATCATACACATCCCAACTAAATCCCCAGTCACAAAGCAAGTATGCGCAAGCATGCCATGGCCAGTGACCCTTGTAGCCAGATTTACAAAGGTATTTAGATGCCTAAATATGCATACAAGCAATTTCTTTCAAGTTGGCACCTAGCCTGCTTAGGTACTTTTGTAAATATCACTAGGCACCTATCTCCAGCATTAGGTGCGTGAATACCTTTGTTAAACCTGGCCTTAACCCATCTTCCCAGAAGAGTCATCTGATCGCAGTGCAAGAATAATGGGGGCAGTGATATAACCCCATGGTTCTCAGTCAGGAATACACGTACCCCTGGGGGTGTGCAGAGATCTTCCAGGGGGGTGCATCAACTCATCTAGATATTTGCCTAGTTTTACAACAGGCTTACATTAAAAGCACTAGCAAAGTCAGTACAAACTAAAATTTCATACAGATAATGACTTGTCTATACTGCTCTCTATACTATACACTGAAATGTAAGCAGAATATTTATAGTGCAATTGATTTATTTTATAATTATACGGTAAAAATAAAGTAAGCAATTTTTCAGTAATAGAGTGCGGTGACACTTTTGTATTTTTGTCTGATTTTTGTAAGCAAGTAGTTTTTAAGTGAGGTGAAACTTGGGGGTACACAAAACAAATCAGACTCCTGAAAGGGGTACAGTAGTCTGGAAAGGTAGAGAGCCACTGATATAACTAACCTTCCCAGGCAACTATCATGTCATTGCTATTGCAAAGAACAGAGTAAAGCAAGTCCCCATCTTAATCCTGTGCCAACTATGAGAACTCAAAGTTTTCCTTTTAGAGTCACATGCATTATTACTGTCACAGGACACTGACTCAGCTAAAAGTGGCAGTCATGTTTATGGCTTAAGGGAAAAGGATATAAACCATAGGAAAACTGTATGATGTTGGTGAGCTTACTGTCAGGATTTCAAGCATGGATGCCTGCAATAAAAAGGAGTCTAGTTAGTAGTGCACTTTGTTCTCTGGCCTGTGTCTGAGTATCTGACAAAGCAGCTACATGTGCTGTGTGTTAGTGCTTCCCAATAACTGCTCTGAGGGCTTGTCTACATTGGGAAATTTACCAGCATAGTTATACTGGTATAATTATAAACTATATATGTAACTATGGTGGTAAATTACCCTCTGTAGAAAAACCTGAAGTTACACTTTGGAGAAATCCTTTCTATAGACGTACAGCCTAGGAGTTGTGGAGAATAATTTTGCCTGGCCACATCCCCTTTTCAGAGAAGCACAACCTGAAACCTCACTGTGCCAGAGGTGGTTTTGCTGTGTGACATATGTGTCACGTCACTGGCTCTATGCTGCTTCAGGATCATAGTTACAGAGAACTGATCAACATGGAGGGTACAAGTAGGGTTTGGCCTATGTAATGCAGTAGTATTACACACTGGCCACAAAGCACTCAAGGATCTGGCCTAAAATCTCCATTTTTGGGTCTTCCTTGTGACTATGCCTTGTGAAGATTTTGGTCATTTTTATCACATTAGTGCCTATCACCTTAATAAGCTACATATACTCTCTGAAGTGATTGGGTTTGAAGATGTGAAAGTTAAGAGCTGAAATCTGCCAGAACTCTTGCTACATGTACATCCCTTTCGCAACGATTTTCCTCTGAGGAAAGTTAAATTGGATTTGTTTCAATTTTTACGTTGTACTATTTCCTTTATGCTACTGCAAAAGAACAAGACTTGTGGGGACATTTTAGAGCAGATGAACTGGAATTGACAATTGCTCTTCCACAGTTTGACGAAGAATTAACCATAAAGAGCATGTTTTTACTTCTTCAAATTAAAGGTACACATTTTTGGAGAACGAGCTACTGAAACCAGAATGGAGTTGAGACATTTTTCAGTCAGACACAGAACATGAGATTTCTCAATGATCTTGCTTGACTGTTTTGAATTCTTTGTTCATTGGAACATACTCTTTATGTACTTTTTACTGGATATTGTAACTGAAGTACATTTCTTCTTGGTTTACTAGAAGCTCTTTAATACTGCATGCTTATGATTATTAAGGCTTTAAAGCAAATTCCATTGTTGGCAGATGTTGCCGTTTGCTTTGCTATGAGTTTTTGTCCCATTCATCTTTATTGATTGTCCTAGTTTGGTTTCTGGCTTCTTCCAATAGGAAAGAAGTAAAACTGTAAAGGAGGTGGTTCATATCACCCAATTTCCTCACCCTATCCGTTGGAAGCCCTGAGGGTGCCAGAACTGTATATAGAATTTGCCCATAACAGCCTATTATCTATCAGGTTGTTGACTGTTGCAGCCTTTTATAAGGTGTTGGCTTACATAGCTTCATTTAACTTCTTATTTACATTATAATTTCAAAGAAAGCCTATTGAGGCCCACTCTGAAATATCAGAGGCCAATTGAGAGTGGTCATGCTATCCAGGAATCGGTACTTTTTTCAGATAACTTTAGGTTGAGCGTAGAAAGAATGTTTTGTGTAGTTGTGTAATGGGGCAAGTAGTTCTAATTCCCCAAAGTTGGTATAGTTATAATGCATGCTTTGGACCTGGCTGCTACTGTAATGCTACTGTAATGACAATGCTATATTAAAACATATGAGAGTAATTTGGCTGTAACAATTTTACTGGCAACACCATAAATGATGACTTACGATTTGGATCCCTATTGAATTCTGGAAGGGCACCTGAAATTCCATATAACCTGTACCATTCAATCTAGGTTATTACATCATCAGAAAAAGGGAACCTTAAAGAACAACAAACTTTTCAAAATGTCTGTAAACTCCCAGTAACCTGAGTTAACAGTATCCATGTAATAACCAAATGGATGAACGGCTTTGGATGAAATAAGAGCCAGCAATTGGAGACTGGCTTTCGTCATTAAGTTTGGCTCAGGACTCAAAGTTCTTTAGTTTGGCTGAGAAGGAGAGTTTAGACCATGGGCAGCAAGGTGGGGCCTCATTATCAGGTCTGGATCCAAAACGTGCAGTTGGTCCCAACTCTGGAACAAGCTGAACCAAATCCCCAGATCAGAATACCCGAAACTTTCTCTCTGGAAATAACACAAGACAGGCTGTCCTTCCAGACTCAGCAGGAACGAACACAAAGTACCAGAAACACCCTTAAATTTCTCTGTTTTTTGAAATGTGATTCTCAGAACTTTAATCAGTATTCCTGGTTAATCTTTGATACAAAGTCGTTATTTCTGGATTTTTAATTGTACTGCACTGTTTCAATGGGAATAATTTTTCTTGTTTTCCAGTTTGTTGGAAAATCCTGGCACCAAATTGAGAAAGTTGATTCATATTTCCACAGTCTTCACAAAAACTTGAAATGGCCTCCATTGCAGGTTAGTCCAAGGCTATTGCTCAATGCATTCGTTTCTTCATCAAAAGTCAACCAAGCAGTTATGTATTCTTACTGTTGATCTGTCTTTAAAAACATATCACTGCTCTGTCATATTCTGTCTTTAAAGTTTCACTTTGTGGTCCCAAATCATAACACTGAAGATATAAGTTTGTCTTTATAGTGACTCCAGAATTTTATATTGTTTGTTCTTCCCTTTTCAGGCACTGTGATGAGTCGAAGCATACCAGTTGAAGTTGATGAATCTGCATTCCTGTCCCCATTTCCAGAAAATTCACTAGAAGAGGCTTTGAAACCTTCTGTTGAAAATATGGAGAATTTGGTACCTTTAGGACCATATCCAACTCAAATGTCTCAAAATTCCTTGGCTGATCAGTCACATTTATGTAAATCCTCAGAGCTTGCAAACTATCATCAGCCTGAACCTCACAACGAAGCGATGGAGGATTTTGACAGCAGTCTTTGGGTAAGATATCAGGATTCTGGAAAGGATGTGCCTTCCTGTGCTTCCACTGAATCAGAGTCTGGGATGCTCCCACCTCAGTCTCATCTTTTAGCTATGGAGAAAACAAATAAGCTATTGAGATCTCAGCTTTCAACTGATTCTCCTGACACTGGACATGACTCTTGTAAATCAAACAAAAGTTTTTCTGATGTTTCGCAGAATTCACTTGATGACAAAAGCCAAGAAAATGTACAGTCACATCAGCCATCAAATAACAGAGCACCATTCGACCTGCCAACTGTAGACACCGGATATGATTCTCAGCTTTGGGATGTCATGGGCATCAGGCAGTTAGAACCTCCGTTACCACTTACATCTGTGTTTAACCCCCAGGACCTTCCAGGACCATTAATATCCAGAGAGTTTCTCAGAATTGAACCTCAGCAGTATCCTGTATACCAACAAATGCTGCACCATAATGTTTCTCCACAAGCTCACTGGAACCTCAGATACCATTGTCCAGTTGATCCACACCACCAAAATCCATGTAAGTTAATGTAATTGACCAGCATTTAATATCCTTTTCTATGGTATCACCCTCTTAGCTCCAAACTATACTTTAATTAGTTGGTATTCCTACTGTACTTCCTTCACAGGATGCATCTATTGTTTTCTAACACCTATTACCAACCCCTTTATCTTCCTAAATGTTAGCATGATGTCAGTGAATTCGCTAAGGCAGAACCTTCAGTTCAAATAAATCAGTCCTAGGCCTCAAAGTTCACTCAGCAGAACACAGGTGGTGCTACTGTAGAGAAGTTATTCTTTCCCAGTCGTGCATTTTGTGTTCCAGCTTCCTTGCTGCTGTTTTATGTTCTGGTCATTTCTCTCCTCCTTGCATCACTTAATTTTCTGGAGAAGAAGAGCTAAATTCATAATATCCCCTTGCTTCTTCCCTCTGTCCCTCTCTACCTCCTCCACACACACACATTGTGTGCAGCTGTACACTAACAGATCGGGTACAGTTTGTTTTAAAATGTGAACTAGGGGAGGATCCACACAGAGAAATCAAAGCAATATTTCAATCACATCCAAATGACAAACATCAAATGGCTGGAATGGATTTGGTCAGGACCAACAAGCTGGCAACCGTGGTCCTCCTGTTACATGCACAGTGCAGCATAAATCATCTCCTGACAGCTTTCTAAATTTCAAATGATTATTGGGCAATCACAGCCCACAATAAGGCTTTGCACTTACTGCATTCTATTATGTATTTTCTAGACAATAACAATATACTGTATTGTGTTCACAGGCTGTAATCTAGCCCTGAGCACCTGCTATCTGCCATTCATGAAAGAACAGTAAAACTGCTTTTGATGTCAAAGAAATCCTCTCAGCAAAGCTATTCGCCCAAGGCCTGTTACTTTACATATTCATTATATGATGCACTTGATGTCAGAAACCATGGATATGTGATTCCACTGTGTTTGTGATAAGTAATGTTTCTTCTTTGAATGGTGGTTCCTATGTGTATTCCACATATGGCATACGCATGTGCACAAGTCCAGAATTTTTTGCAGGCAGTGTCCATTGGCCCACACATGTGCCATAGATCTCCTCATGTTCCAAACTGGGGTTATAAAAGGTGGTGCAGGCTGACACGTCTCCAGCTCTGTCTTGTCGCTGTGTGACTCAATTGGAAGTTTTGGCGTCCTCAGTTCCTTTTTTACTGTATCATTGCTGTAAGATATCTTATATAGTTAGTTTTAATAGTTGTAGTAGTTCTTATAGTATAGTAAACATAGTATAGTTAGATAGTGTTTTCCCCCACTTTCTTCCCTTCCCCCCCACCTCCCAGGGGACTTCTCCCCCCAAGAAGTCTGGAGTTACACCCTGGGTCCTGGAGTTCAAAGACTGTGTTTCCTGCCCTCACTACTTTTCAGCGAGCAATGAACATCGGTGTTACCTCTACTGCCTGGGGGAGGCTCATATTTCTGCCAAGTGCAGCATTTGCTGCTCTTTTCCCCCAGAACTTGTAAGGGTCTGGACCTGAGACTCAAAAAGCATTTTTCACAAAGAAGGCAATGAAGCCCCAATCAGATACAAGCTAGGGGCAACCCCCCACTCTACATCAGTCTTACCAAGAGGGCAGCACCCCTCTGAGCATGAGCTCGGGAACAGAGGCTAAGACTGGTAAGCCTAAGGAGAAGGGCTCAGAGGAGAGCAAATGGGACTCCCATAGACATAGGATAAGTGATCTTATCCTCATCTAAAATGGTCTCAAAGAGAAAAGATTCCTCCCTGACCCCAACAAAGTCAGGAGAGCCAATGCACGTAGGTGCTCAGGATTTAGGCCCAAGTAAATCTTTTTGACAGGAGAAAAAGGTACACAAAGGTACAGATCTGACAGTTCCAACATCTGCTCTGATGGTGGAGGGTCAGAATAAAGAGTTCTTGGTGCTCTCATCCACTTCTAGAGCTGATGCAGTACCAGTAGCAACATGGCCGTGGAGGGAGCCAACCACCACAGTAACCAGGGAGACTCCGGTTCCAATGGCTCTGCCAGTGGGCAATCAGAGACTTACATCTCCCCAGAGAGCATCTTTGCTCTTCCCTATCCGCATTCACCCCTTCCTTCAGGACCATCTCTATTCCAGGACACCAGAGGAAGATAATTCTGGTGAGGCAGAGTTGTTCTCCCATCCCACCTTGAGGCACGACCATCGGTACTGTCAGTTCCACTGGAGATAAGTTTTTTCTTTTCTGATGATTCTGAGGCCCTGCAGGAGTCTCTGCTGCATCAGGCAGAGGTAGCATGAGACAAGAGTCCGAGAAGATTGGGGTTCTGGGGTATCCTATGCCATGGGGTCCTCTTCTGCCAGTTGATCCATCCTACTGTCAATATTGGAGACAGCGAAAATCCTACCCTAGATACCAAGAATCAGTGCAGGAGTCCTATTTGCCATTGCCCAGACACCCGCAACCGGTCCTGTCAGAATATTCGAAAGGGGAAAATGAGCCAGATGCACCAATTCCAACAATCCCGGGAGCAATCTTGTCATCTTCACTGGAGAGGGGGTTACTCCATCTCCCCCAGACAACTTTAAACAATAACACAAGCTCATGCACAGGGTGGTTCCAGAGCTACAGATTCAGCTTGAGGAAGTCCAGGAGCCTCAGCTCAGTTTACTAGACATTATGCAGCCAGTCAAGTTGTCCTCCCCATCAACAAGGCCTTCATGGACCCAGTAAAAGTAGTTTGGCACACTCCTGCTTCTTGTGCTCCCACCCCTAAGAAGGCCAAGAAGTATTGCCTTGTTCCACCCAAAGAGGAGAGTTTTTGTCCTCTCACCTACCACTTAACTCTTTGGTGGTGCAGGTGTCTATAGAGCAGTCCAAGCAACAGCACCCAAAGGCTACTTCCTCTGATAATGGCCATTGTTATGAGTAGATACTTGTGGTTACAATCCCAGATTTCCCTAGAGAGCTGCAGAGTACCACCCAAGATCTGTCCTCAGGAGCCACCACACAAGAGACAGGAGGTTTATAGACCCAAGAACCCAGCCTCTGCAACATTCACTGCCACATCACACTCTAACCCCAAGCGAAGAGTTTCTTTTGATGGTACTCATTCCCCTCCTTTGATATTCGGAGGCCAGCTTACTCAATTTGCCAAAAACTGGAGATCCCTAAGATCCCTGGAGACAAATAGGTATTAGAAACTATTTGGGGTGGCTATCTAATTGAGTGTCTGGTACCTCGTACATACAGACCCCTTTCCCAGTTCCTGTTCAGGGACCACTCTCATGAGGATATTCTATTCTAGAACTCCCTTCTCTTCAAGGAAGCCATAGAAAAGCTTCCAGCTCAACATCAAAAGAAGGGATTCTATTCCCCTTACTTCTTCATCCCCAAGAAGAATGAGAGATGGAGGCCGATTCTCAGTTGGAAGCAGTCTGAATGGGCTCATTTGAAAACTAAAATTCTGCACAAAATCCTTGGCACCAATAATTCCCTCATTAGAAAAGGACACCTGGGTCATGGCTCTCGATATGAAAGATGCATATTTTCACGCAGACATCCATATAGCCCATAGGAGGTTCCTCAGGTCCTTCTCCAATGCAGATCATTACCAATTCAGAGAGTCCTCTCCTTTGTTCTAGCTACAGCTCCCTGGATTTTTACAAAGCTTTTTTCAGTAGTGGATGAGAAGAGAAGAATTTACAGTCTTGCCTTGCCTCGACCACTGACTTCTGATGGGCAGTTCCTATGAGGAAATCCAGTGGCAACCAGTGTTATACTCAGCCTTCTGCCTTCTCTGGGTGTCTGTGTCAATCACAGAAAATCCACATTGACCCCCATAAGATTCATAAACTTTATAGGGGTGACATTAGACTCAACTACACCAAGAGCTTAGCTATCTCTCAAAGGGTTCAGGTTATGCACAATTTCATACATCAGGTCACTATCAGACCCAGGATTTCAGACAGAACTTGCCTTTTCCTCCTTGGTCACGTGGTCTCATCCACACATGTGACACTGTTCACCAGGCTTCATCTTTGCTGCCTACAAGCCTGGCTTCTCTCCATATACTCACCAGAGAAGGACAACATAAACGGCAAAGTGACACTACAGCAAAGTTTTAGACACTCTTGTCTAGTGGACAAAACCAGAGATAGTTCAGATTGGGACACTAACTCCTGAGGCAACTACTGTTACTGACAGCCTCTTGGGCTGGGATGCTCACATGGGTGACCATATGGCACAAGACATCTGGCCTCTACAGGAGTCCAGAATGCATATCAATTTACTAGAACTCCAGATAGTCTGTCAAGCCTGTGACATCTTCCTCCCACTCATCCAACCCCGATGTCCAAAGAAGGTCAAAGTGACAATGGTATTTTATACAAACAAGCATGGAGGAATGAGATCTCTCCCGCTGTGCATAGAGACAATTACCCTCTGGAATTGGTGCATCAGCCATGGCATAACCCTATCAGCAGCATATTTACCAGAGGTGCAAAACTCCCTAGTGCAGTGGTTCTCAACCAGGGGTACATTTAGCCCTGGGGTACTCAGAGATCTTCCAGGGAGTACTCCACTCATTTAGACAGTGTTTCTCAACCTGGCGGTTGCAGGGGGATCAAGGGATGGGTTTAGGGCATGTCACAAATGCCAGCATTAAGGAGTGGCAAGCAGGGTAATTACCCGGGGTAACACGCCACAGGGAGCTCAGTGAGGCTAAGTTACACGCTTCAGCCCTGCTGCCTGGGTTTGGGCTTTAGACAAGGTTCACGAGTGAAAAACAGGCTCAAATATACTTGAGTCAGCAATTTTTCAGTAATAGTGTGCTGTGACACTTCTGTATTTTTCTGTCTGATTTTGTAAGCAAATAGTTTTTAAGTGGGGTGAAACTTGGGGTACACAAGACAAATTAGACTCCTGAAAGGGGTACAGTATTCTGGAAAGGTTGAGAGCCACTGCCCTAGCGGACTGCCTGAGAAGACATATTTCTGCAAATCACAAATGGAAGAGTCATAATTCAGTTTGCAATGACATCTTGCCCAATGGGAAATGCCATCCTGTGACTTTTTTGCCTTGTGGGAGAACAGGAAACTTCCTTGGTACTATTCAGAGTAGCCCTGGGCAAGGACTTGATGGGAGATACTCTACTGGTGTTATGGAAGAATCACCTGGTATATGCTTTCCTTCCCATCCCATTGGTAGCACAAGATCTGCTGAAGGTCTCAGTTCACCCACCCATGAAAATCCCCACATTGCCCCACCTTCTAACACAGCACATGGGCAGGTTCACTGCCTCAGTTTGGAACTGCTACATCTCAGGGCCTGGTACTTAGATGGGCATCAGAAAGAGATCACTCATTCTAAAAGGGTGCAATCCATGCATAACCAAGGTAGAAAAGAGTCTACAAGATGCCGTTACTTAGCAAAATGGAAGTTTCTCTCCCCTTGGGCTTACCAATGCAACTTGTTTCCAGAATCTGCTGGTATCCCTGCTATCTTAGAGCATCTACTTACCCTTTAGTCTTTGGTCTCATGCTCAGTTCCCTGCGAGTGCATTTAGCAGCGATCAGTACTTTCCGGTGGATAACCATACAATATTTACTCATCCGTTACAACTAGATTTCTGATGGGGAGTCTCAGATCCTTTCCACCATTGGTGAAGTTCATACCTCAATTTTATTTCATCGTCATTCACCAATCCCCCTTTTAAGCCTCCAGCCACATGCATCTGTCTGTGAAGGGGGCATTTCTACTAGCCATAATGTCAGCCAGAAGAGTCAGACTCACCATATGCTACCTTCTGTAAAGAAAAGATCTTGTTATGATCACACCCTAGATTCGTTCCTAAATTAGTTTCCGAGTTTTATATGTCTGGTAATCCATCTACCATTTTTCCCCCAAAAAACTGCATACCTCAAATGAAGAGAGATGGATGCATTCTCTAGATATCTGAAGGGCTTTGACCTTTTATCTACAAGTAACGAAGGATGTTGAGAGACACCTAAGCTATTTGTTTCCATATCAGAGGTCAAGGGGTCAAGCTATATTGACAGAGCTTTTCAAAATGGATCTTTTGTTGTATTACCCTTTGATACTATCACATTCCAGAGTGCAATCCAGACCAGTGAGGGGTTGTCACCACTTGCCCTGCAGCTTTGGTGCCTCACAATGTTTTGCTGTTGTAGAGCCCAAGTGAGCCACTCACAAACAGGCACATAGCATGCAGACCATGCCTTCAGTGTCTGTGTATAGCTACCAGAAGCTGGCCCAGAAGCTCTGATCAACAACACACCAGCCACTCTCTGGCTTCCAGGAGCCTTGGTTACTACCTGCAGGGTGACCCCAACACACAGCCAGCCCCAAAACTTCCCAAAAACATGCATTCTGCGCTGTCCAGCCCTCTACTGGACAGTGCAGATATTAAAGTTCTGTTGCCCCTGTAAGGGGTCAATATACAATAGTTTGCTACTTTAATTGAAGTTACCAAAACAATTCAGTTTAATCAAAACTAATCCAATGCCGTGTTTAAAGAATAAAACAAATAAATCTAACTACAAAAAGAGAGATTTTAAGTGAGTACAATTACAAGTCAGAAATGGTTACAAGAGAAATAAAGATAAAACACTTTCTAATAACTAAAATGTAACAAACCAGATTTGGTTCAAGTAAAATCCTTATCACACAATCCCAGCAACAGGGCTGACCAAATTCTCAGATCAGAACCCTTCCCAAAGTCCAAAGGCTGGTTCCTTTGTCATTTTAGGTGAAAGGGAGATAAGGAGAGAAAGAGAGAGAATTTCTGGGGTGTTTTTGTCTCTGACTTTTATAGTCCAGTCACCCTTTGAAATGCTTTTTCCTGAGGGTTACCCCTAGATAAATTTCCTTCCTTCTGTGAGGATGGAGACATGGATTCTTGTGGTGAAAGAAGATCCAAAGTATTGCTTACTAAAATATGGCTCGATCTTTTTCTGCCCCGCTTCACTGCCATAGAATGGCCACTTGACCAGTGATTGCCAATCAGCTATGATGACATCTGGTTATAGGCATTAGCTTGTCCTTTGTCTCTGAAAAACAGGTTTATCCCCTCCCCAAACTTGTCTGATAAACACATCTCAGTCATAATTTTAGCTTATGTTATAAATTCACATATTACATAGCTACACACATTTCACCATGATATTATTGACCAGTGAGGAGTTAGTTTTCAAATCATAAAATCATAGAATATCAGGGTTGGAAGGGACCTCAGGAGGTCATCTAGTCCAACCCCCTACTCAAAGCAGGACCAATCCCCAACTAAATCATCCCAGCCAGGGCTTTGTCAAGCCTGACCTTAAAAACCTCTAAGGAAGGAGATTCCACCACCTCCCTAGGTAACCCATTCCAGTTCTTCACCACCCTACTAGTGAAAAAGTTTTTTCCTAATATCCAACCTAAACCTCCCCCTCTGCAACTTGAGACCATTACTCCTTGTTCTGTCATCTGCTACCTTTGAGAACAGTCTATATCCATCCCCTTTGGAACCCCCATGCAGGTAGTTGAAAGCAGCTATCAAATCCCCCCTCATTCTTTTCTTCTGCAGACTCAATAATCCCAGTTCCCTCACCGTCTCCTCATAAGTCATGTGCTCCAGCCCCCTAATCATTTTTGTTGCCCTCCACTGAACTCTTTCTAATTTTTCCATATTCTTCTTGTAGTGTGGGGCCCAAAACTGGACACAGTACTCCAGATGAGGCCTCACCAATGCCGAATAGAGGGGGATGATCATGTCCCTTGATCTGCTGGCAATGCTCCTACTTATACAGTCCAAAATGCCTTTGCAACAAGCAGGGCCAGCTCCAGACCCCAGCGCGCCAAGCAGGCGCGTGGGGCAGCATTGTCAGGGCAGGGCGGCATTTGGCTCCGGCGGACCTTCCGCAGTCATGCCTGCGGGAGGTCCACCGGAGCCCGGGACAAGCGGACCTGCCGCAGGCATGACTGCGGAGGGTCCCCTCTTCCCGCGGCTCCACTTGAGCTCCCGCAGGCATGACTGCGGCGGGCGCGCTGGTCCCGCGGCTCGGACGGAGCTCCCGCAGGCATGCCTGCGGATGCTCCACTGGAGCCGCGAACCAGCGCACCCACCGCAGACACTTCTGCCCCGGCCGCGGGACCAGGGAAGGGCGGCGAAGCGCGCCGCCCTGCTTGGGGCGCCGTAATTTATAGAGCCGCCCCTGGCAACAAGGGCACACTTTTGACTCATATCCAGCTTCTCGTCCACTGTAACCCCTAGGTCCTTTTCTGCAGAACTGCTGCCTAGCCACTTGGTCCCTAGTCTGTAGCAGTGCATGGGATTCTTCTGTCCTAAGTGCAGGACTCTGCACTTGTCCTTGTTGAACCCAATTCTCTAATTTGTCTAGGTCCCTCTGTATCCTATCCTTACCCTCCAGCATATCTACCGCGCCTCCCAGTTTAGTGTCATCTGTGAACTTGCTCAGGGTACAATCCATGGCATCCTCCAGATCATTAATGAAGATATTGAACAAAACCGACCCTAGGACCGACTCTTGGGGCACACTGGCTGCCAGCTGGACATGGAGCCATTGATCACTACCCATTAAGCCCGATGATCTAGCCAGCTTTCTATTCACCTTATAGTCCATTCATCTAGCCCATACTTCTTTAACTTGCTGGCAAGAATACTGTGGGAGACCGTATCAAAAGCTTTGCTAAAGTCAAGGAATAACACGTCCACTGCTTTCCCCTCATCCACAGAGCCAGTTATCTCATCATAGAAGGTAATTAGATTAGTGAGGCATGACTTGCCCTTGGTGAATCCATGCTGGCTGTTCCTGATCACTTTCCTCTCCTCGAAGTGCTTCAAAATTGATTCCTTGAGGACCTGCTCCATGATTTTTCCAGGGACTGAGGTGAGGCTGACTGGCCTGTAGTTCCCTGGGTCCTCCTCCTTCCCTTTTTTAAAGATGGGCACCACATTAGCCTTTTTCTAGTCATGCGGGACCCCCCCCAATCTCCATGAGTTTTCAAACATAATGGCCAATGGCTCTGCAATCACATCCGCCAACTCCTTTAGCACCCTCGGATGCAGCGCATCCGGCCCCATGGACTTGTGCTTGTCCAGCTTTTCTAAATAGTCCTTAACCACTTCTTTCTCCACAGAGAGCTGGTCACCTCCTCCCCATGCTGTGCTGCCCAGTGCCATAGTCTGGGAGCTGACCTTCTTCGTGAAGACAGAGGCAAAAAAAAGCATTGAGTACATTAGCTTTTTCCACATCCTCTGTCACTAGGTTGCCTCCCTCATTCAGTAAGGGTCCCACACTTTCCTTGACCTCCTCCTTATTGCTAACATACCTGTAGAAACCCTTCTTGTTACTCTTAACATCCCTTGCTAGCTGCAACTCCAAGTGTGATTTGGCCTTCCTGATTTCACTCCCGCATGCCTGAGCAATACTTTTATACTCCTCCCTGGTCATTTGTCCAAGCTTCCACTTCTTGTAAGCTTCTTTTTTGCGTTTAAGATCAGCAAGGATTTCACTGTTAAGCCAAGCTGGTTGCCTGTCATATTTACTATTCTTTCTACACATCAGGATGGTTTGTTCCTGCAACCTCAATAAGGATTCTTTAAAATACAAATGATACCTCACACAGCATATTTTATACAAAGATGATTACAATAGTGTGCAGGGTGTGAATACAGGGATGCACGGAGTCACAGTTACCAACTAGCTCATATTCCCCCTCCGGGGGGGGGGAAGGGTTCATTCCACTAGAGAGTAAGTGACTTCAGCTGCATAACTGAGAGATGTACCTCTCCTAGAGTTATGTAGGGCAGCTATTTGGAACTCTCTTCATACCTGAGACATTACACTCTGATCCAGCTGTGAGGACAGCAGTACTACAGTTAGTTATCGCTTTTGGATCCTTGCACCAACCTGCAGTCTGACTACTGATTGTTAGTCTCCCACGTGTGGAATACACGGAGGGATAATCACTTGCAGAAGAAATAGAGGTTACTTACCTGTAACTGGAGGTTCTTCGAGATGTGCAGTCCCTATCTAAATTCCACTAGCTGCCCTCTGCTGCGGACTGTTTTAACTGAGGTATGAATGGGAAACTGGAGAGGCATCGGCCCTCACCACCTTTTATGCCCTCAGTTCAGAGCACAAGGTGAGCAGTGGCACACGTGCAGGCCAAAGGACACCGCTTGCACACAAAAAAAAAAATCTGGATGCAGGTACATGCGTGTGTCCCACATATGGAATATCCAGATAGGGATCACACCCCTTGAAGAACCTCCAGTTACAGGTAAGTAACCTCTATTTCTTCTTCAAGTGATTGTCCTCTGTGTTACAGGTAAGTAATCTCCATTTATTATAGTATCAGGAATATCCAAATGAAAGAAGTGAGTCAGTGTTGTCTTAAAATCCTTTAAGCCAGCCCAATCCCTCATCCAGCAGTGCCTATCCCCCTAGAGCTGGCTACAAGCAACATCCCCCAAAACATGTTTACTTTCATTTTGCATTCCCCCAGGCTTTTTCAAACCATACCCAGCAGTGACACAGCTAAGAGGGCGGCGGGGTAGGGGGAGACCCACTGTGGTACAAATAAATAGAATGTTGCCAACTCTCATAATTTTATCAGAAGTCTTACAATAACTGTTGTTGTTTTTTAAGTGTCTAGCCCTCTTGGCTGAAAAGAAAAGCTTGAAAGCATGATTCCTTTGTACGCTAAAGGCTCAAATCCCAGAAGGCAAACAAAAACATTGTCTAAAAATGTCACTGTTTTTAAGCTCTTCTCATGATATTTGGGGCCTTGGCTTTTTTAACATCTGGAATAGGCAATACCATAAATGGGAATTGTTTATAACCATGTTTTTTGTTGCTGTTAACATTTTACTACGGAAGGAAGTTACCTTGAGCTTATCATGAGAGGCAATATGAGCATTCATTATTTAGTTGCTGAAAAAATAAAGGGTATTTAGCTTTGTGACACTGAAATAGTGACTCTAAATAGCGTGTAGTTCTAAACTAAACAAATGTAAATAAAAAGAGAACTAATGTAAAGAACATCAAGTACTTTTATTAATAAACACACAAATTACTTGTGGGTTTTAATCTCGTATTTATAGACAAATCTCCCACAGAACTCCAAATATGTTTCAAACAAGGGTCCAATTGTCAGTTTGAGCCAATATGACCTACTAGCATAGTATTGCCCACCCCAAACACTACAAAATCACGAGTTTGGATTAAAAATCACAAGAGTTTAAAAATTGTAAATATTGGGTTCTTTTTATTTGCCTCTGGTGATTGAGCCTTTTGGGTCACATTTTTAAGCTTTTCTCTGTGAGCACAATGGCTGGAAACTTTAATTTTTTAATGAAAACTGAGATTGTCATGTTATAATATGTCTCCATGATATGGGTTTTTTAAAAAAACACCAAATACCACAAGAATCATGATAAAATAGCAAGAGTTGGCAACATCTCTAGCACTTCACTCCTGTCCCATCTGCTTCTGAATAATTTAAGCTTTAATTTAGTAAAAAAAATAATTTTCCAGTCCTGATAGTTACCTTCTGACAGGGAACTGATGCAGTGTCATCTTAGGGAGTCCACAAACAGAGATTGAAGCAGTGGTCTCAGTTTCCCCTGCCCATGATGCAAATTGCTTCCATTGCTTTCTATTTCAGCTTATGCCTAAAGTATACTTTGCATATACCAAACAGCCATTACACGTGTGAAAGTCTAGAGATGAGTTGAGTGAGGGCATGTGGCTGCCAGTGCCACCACTGGGCCAGAGAGCCATTCCTGGCAACGAACCTGACATGGGATGCTGAAAGGAAAGTCTCTTTCCCCATCTGTTCCTCTTGCAACTCATTAGAAGCTACTTCCTGTTTATCAGCAACAACACAGCTCTTCAAATGTACAGCCTTGGTTCAGTTTCCCCACGCCAGTTAGGTCTGTGGTCCCCTCTGCCCAGCTATACCTGCCCAGCAGACCCTTAAAGAGGAAAGACTATGGAATGACACACAGTAGTGCAGTGTCCTGGCATTCATTGCCTTTGCTATCAGCTGCCTGAGTGCTTCTTTGCTGTGCCCTGCTCTGCTGATTGTCATTCAGCCCCAGCACAGAAAGTGAACAACAAAGTTTGGAGACCCCCAAAATACAATAAAAATAAAATCTAAAGTCTTAATGTCACAACTGAAAAATGAAAACTTGAGTGGCTGTGTAGATCACCTCCAGTGAAGGTTGGATGGCAGCGCTTTCTAATGAGAGGCCTTCATCTGTGCCCCCACTCTTGTTGTGATCTACTGCTTGTACAGCTGCACATGTAATGTGTTAGAAGGCAATAATTTTGCAGATGTTTATGGAATTAACTTACCGTCCTCCTTCAGATCCCTTATTAAAACCTCTTCTGTTCTGTGGTGCCCACAAAAAACTTGAGAACAGTTAGGCTGTGTTCTCAGTGCACAGTAACCTATCGATTGTCTCCTTGTACTCCGCCTTGTGTCTGTATCCACCCATTGTCTTCTGTCTTATACTTAAATTGTAAGCTCTGTGAGGCAGGAACCATCTTTTTGTTTTGTTTTTGTACAGCGCCTAGCACAATGGACTCCTGGTCTATGACTAGGTGCTATCATAGAATCATAGAATCTCAGGGTTGGAAGGGACCTCAGGAGGTCATCTAGTCCAACCCCCTGCTCAAAGCAGGACCAAACCCAACTAAATCATCCCAGCCAGGGCTTTGTCAAGCCTGACCTTAAAAACCTCTAAGAAAGGAGATTCCACCACCTCCCTAGGTAACCCATTCCAGTTCTTCACCACCCTACTAGTGAAAAAGTTTTTCCTAATGTCCAACCTAAACCTCCCCCTCTGCAACTTGAGACCATTACTCCTTGTTCTGTCATCTTCTACCACTGAGAACAGTCTAGATCCATCCTCTTTGGAACCCCCTTTCAGGTAGTTGAAAGCAGCTATCAAATCCCCCCTCATTCTTCTCTTCTGCAGGCTAAACAATGTCAGTTCCCTCAGCCTCTCCTCATAAGTCATGTGCTCCAGCCCCCTAATCAATTATCGTAATACTAATAATAATAATTAATAGGTACTATGATGGGCACATCAAAAAAATAGCATTTTTGCAAAGTTATTTTAGCAAGGATTGTCATGTTACCTTCCTTTAGGATAGCAATAGAACCAGCCTCAAAGCCTTAAGAGGTTACTGTTAGACAGACAGCAAATTCATTCAGAATGAACTAACAAAATGAAAGATAATTTTTCTCTTTTCATTTACAATAATTTCAGTCTGTTTAGCCTTAGTGTTGAAAACTGATTTGTTCCAGGATTTTTATTCTGCTTTCATGAGACTGTTCAGATTATTCATTTCTCAGGTTATAGCCCAAAAAAAGTCAAGCATGTTAAATATGGATGAAGACCCAACTCTCACTATTTAACTGTCAACATTCCAACCCACCGTGGAAAGCTGAACCCCATTGTTTGTTCAAGCATGGAACTTTCTCCTGTAAAATGGTTCTTAAACCTGCTACTGATGGCACTATATAATTTACAAGCTGCTAGAGCTTTCCTAGAAATGAAGCAGGTTGTGTTTGAAATATGAAAACTTCCAGTTAGTCAAAAGTAAATTGATTAGATCCTTGTGTTTATTTTATTAATTTCTTAGATGGTAGGACTCCCTACCAACATTTTGCACATCCCTCGCAACCACTGCCTCCTGTTCCTGGACCTTGCATGAGAGTCATCCATCCTGCCCAGCAAGTAATCCATAACTATTCAAATCCTCATGCTCCTAAATGCAATGGAGAAAGAGTTCCACAAAGAGAATGCTCCTCTGCGGTACGCCCACGATTTCCGTAAGTATACTTTGAGAATTGGGACACAAACTTTGAAAATTCTAGAGCAGTTTTGTTGGCGTTTGGAACCAGTATTTGTAAAGCCTGTAATGTTAGTGTTTCTTGTTGGCATGTGTATGGAAAGGTTGGTTTGGAGATTTGTTAAGTTTATTTGCTATCTCCCATGCAACGGGGCCTCGGACAGAGCAAAATACAGGCTCTGTGTGGTACCAGAACTTCAAAGCCAGTTATCTGAAGTATTATTCCAGTGTCTGCTCCACTCTGACGGGTGCATAAGTGTAAATACTTGAAGATTAAAAAGAAGAGGAGTAGGAAATATCTTAGTTGAAACTTCAGAACTCTTCCCCTCCGCCCCCGTTTATGAACAAAGATCAGTGAGGTTACATTCTTTAGCCTCCAGTTTTATGATATGCCAGCCTTGAATTCCTCAGTGATTTGCAACAAATAAGTTCATCCTTATCTCTTCCGTAGCTCAGAGGAAAAGAGAGAAAATCTTGTTTAATTCTGATAGCTATCTAAATTAACACTTCCAGCATGTTCATGGACTTAATAAAACATGGACATTCATGACATAATAAAACATAGAATGTCTAGCACTTTTCATCTGAGGATCTCATAGAACTTTGCAAACATTCATTCATTAGGCTTCACATTGTCATTATTATTTATTATTAGTATTATTATTATTATTGTAATTGTTATTGTTATTATTATTATTACTACTACTAGAGCTCCTAGGGGGCCCTAGTCATGGACCAGGACCCCATTGTGCTATATAATGCGCTATTCTCACTTAAGAGATAGGGAACATGAGGTAGAATTTTTTTCAAACTTGATTGCCTAAAGTTACCTTCAGTGTGAGCTGCAGGCACTCAGCATCTTTGAAAATCAGGTCACTTTTAGTTTAGTGCTGAAGTAAGAATTAAGGTGGGTTAACTTTAGGCATTCATTTTTGAAAATATTCAGCTATGTGGCTTGGCTGTGGCAAGAAATTGAACTAGCAACAGAACTCTGGAGTCCTGGGTGGTGGCTACATAGCATTCTCTGCCTTCAGAGAATTAGGAGCAATAATTAGCAAAGTGAAATGCAGTAGCAAATTAAGTTTGCATTAGAGATTTTCAGCTTGTCAGTGGAAAGAATGGTGAATATCTAGTGTCTTTGAGAGAGTTTCAGTCAAATTTTAAAAATGGGTGATAACTTTTGGCATTTATTTGTCAATTTGAAGTTCTGGAAAGTTTACAAGCAGCTGTGGAAAATAGGAGTTTTTGTGACTGACTTTTTATGGAGTGTGTATCATTTTCCTTTGTACCCTTTTTGCAATAAATCCAAAACATCTTTTGGCCACATCGCTGCTCCTTTGCACTAATTCCTAGAATGGAAATTATACATTGATAGTGATTATCTATAGAGTATCTTATAACTTTTTACCCATAACAGAAAATGGGTGCCAAAGCAAATCCACCAAGTTTTAATTTGACAACAAAAAATATGTTGTAGCCAGAATGTTGTCATTCACATCCAGGGACAAGGGGGAAAAAATGAGAGAGAGAGAGAGAGAGAGAGAGAGTGTGTTCTAAGGCCATAAACCCCAGCCAAGAACACAGCTGCTGAAAACTCTCTCCTTACCCCTCTTTTTTAAAAAATAACTAGTTAGAAACATTATACAAGGTTACTGCAGCCCCAGAATGCAAGTGTCTAACATGAAAAACCTCAATCGTATCCACTATAACTGGTCACATACAATTTTTTTTCACAATTTTGATCTTTGGTCCATAACCAAAATATTTCAGTTTGGAAATGCTATCACGGTGTCTCATGGGAGTTGTAGTTTGGGTACCTCAGACTTTGATTCTCCTCTTTAAGCCAATGTCTCTGGTCAGACTCCATCTGAGTCCCTGAGGCCTAAGAGTTTTCACATATCATCTTCTAGGTAGTGGCTATAGACTATATAGGTGCAGGAAAGGCGCCAGGGTTTCTGGTGCCCTAGGCAGAATTCGAGGGGGGGAGCGGCATTTTGAAGAAGGACCCTCCACTGAAATGCCGCAGGCGACAGCGGCAGTCATTGCCGAAACGTCGGCGGTAGCTTAATTGCCTGCCGCTGTTTTCTGCGGCACGTCGGCGGAGGGTTCTTCTTCGGTGGTGCAACGGGAGCGGAACCCGAAGCTCCCGCATGCCCCGTGGGGAGCGTGTAAAATGCCGCCCCCCCAAATCCTGGCACCTGCCTAATGGAAGCACTGGCCCTGTATAGGTGCCACTTTGATGGTCAAATATTCACATGTATAGAACGGTATGCACAGACCAGCACCATTTGGAAAGTTTACCCCTTCCCATCCAAAAATACTTTTTGCTTCCTTTATTTACAAATTAGCTGCTTTCAAGTATGAAAGGATCCAGCCTTTCTCTTACATTCACCTGCTATGGTCAGTGCTTCCTTTGCAATAAACTACATCAAGGTGGTAGACTTCCAGCCAAGAAGTATCAATGGAAACGCATATCCAGACACCCAAATAGATCTGAGGAAAAGCTGAGCCAGTGGTGACTCTTCAAAATCTCTCTTAAATTCAGATTTTCAGTCCTAGGTTCTTATTTGGTAAATATTTGATAAGCCAAGTCTCTCTTTGCTATTAAAACAAATCATTTGTTTGTCTTTAAAATAACTCAAATTTTATGTTTGCGTGTGTGTATATATATAAGAAATCACCATTTGTTTTTCCTTCTAGAAACCAGTTATACAACCAGGTACCCAATGGAGGGCTGCCACCCACGGCAAGTGCCCAAGGTGATGCTTACCGGTGTACTTCTGACTTCGGACCTCAGGTTAACAATTTTGTGCCCCCAGCTGCTGTCCCAAGACCTCTTAGTAATCCTGCAGCCAGGGGAACTCTGAGAACAAGCAATTTGCCAGAAGAGTTACGTAAGTTGTTAGCAATTTTCTTCTGTCAGGTTTTATTATTTCAAAAGCTGTCTGTGATCATCAGCCTGTCAGCTTTACATGCTTAGCGACAAAAAATGTAAACAAAAAGAAGAACACAAAGACAACAAAGAAAGAACACTTAACATGAACTAGACTTTTTGCACTAAATGTCATGAGGTCCTGAATGTGTTTGTGTTTGGTTTAACAAATTATTCCCTTGGAACTGGAAACAAATTAACATAATTCTCATTAATTACTTGACATTATGTTTTTTAGAAAATAAACAAGCACTTTTTCCATTATTTTCATGGGCCAGCTGATTTCTTGCTAAAATAGATGTCCCTGTGAGGCAGGAGGCACTATAGTTCTCAATAATGAAATAATAGCAATCAGAGCATAGAGACTGTTCTGTAGTGATGGTTGGATCAGTTAAGGAAAAAATGAGAATCACCTCCTCCTTCAGAATCTTCACCTGTTTCTAAAAGCAAACCCTTATAATAATAATAATTAATAATAATGTTACTTAGTATTAGTGCTATTATCCACATCTTACAGATGGGGGACTGAGGCCTAAAACTGGCTGACTTGATCATGATCATCTCTTATACGGCATTATATATATATTGGAGTTTTCCCAGTTTGTGTGTATCTGGGGTTGGAATTGAAATCACCAAACACTTCCTAAAAGAATCATAGAGATTTAAAAAATCTACTCAGTTCTCTAATCCCTGACAGTTCAGTGCAGTAGATACAATTCAGAGCATTTCTAGAGAATCTGTTTCCTGCACAAGAGCCACACAAATCCTTGAATCCTGTCATCCTATTTATCTCACAGTACTTAGGACCAGATTATGGCTAAGCTCCTATGGAGGTATTTAAGGCTGAGAGGTTGGCACACTGGTGCGGTGCTATCTACCCCAAGCAGGGAGAAAGGCAGTCAGACCATGGTCTCAATCCCCACTCTGAATGAATTAATGCAGCCCACACAGGGGAGTGCACAATGCACTCTCTAAAGGAGTGGCACAGAAGCTGTATTGTGCCTCCCAGCACTCCTGCTGAAGTGGTAAACGCCACACCAACCCTGAGCCAGGGCTATGAATAAAAAGAACAATACCACTTTTTATAAATAGTGCTGTAATGGTCTTCCAATGTCTCTTACAAGGAAAAGTTAGGATTTTAAACGGTCAGTGTCCTTTTAAACGTTGTGTTGATTGATTGACAGGTGATACATATTTCTGGTGAGATCCTTCCACATCTCAGTAGGAGCTTTACATTTTTCACCACTTTATATCTTTATATCTACCTTCAAAATCCCATATTACAGCCATTATGTCATTGTGCCTGAGGGCTGAATTAGACTATCAATATCACTTTTGGATATGCTCTAGCTCAACCAGTAGTTATGGCCTTGATGCAGGAATTACTGGGTGAAATCCTATAGCCAGTGTTATTGCAGGAGGTTAGATCAGAGTATCATAATAGTCTCTTCTGGCCTCAAAATTTATGATTCTCTGACTCTTTAATTGGTCACAGTGGTCAAATGTACAAGGCACAGCCCCCTCTCACTGACTTCACAACTGAGCAAGTAAAGTTATGAAACTGTCTCCTTTTCTTTGAATCATCTGTTTTGACTCATCACTTATTTATATGAATGTCTCTCTTAGGTAAGGTTTTTATAACCTATTCTGTGGATGCAGCTATGGAGGTCATGAAATTTGTGAACTTTCTGCTTGTAAATGGATTTCAAACTGCAGTGAGTATTCCTTCTGGAAAGAATGATTTTCAGATAAAGGAGAAAAGAGAGATTTTTTTTTAAACAGAGAGGTGTATGTTTTTCTATGCATCACTAAATGTTGTAGATTCGGGGAATGGTAAAAGAGAAATGGGTTTTAGATGAAAAGTTTAGATTAGATTATCCACATTTTCATTTGTTTACTTTTTAAAAGTGAATTTCATGTTTTCATGTTCGTTCAGTCCAAACCATGGCCTCTTTGCAGAGACAGCTAATTTTGTAGATGTTTTTTTGGATGTGGACATCTGTGCACTAGAAATCAGACAAAGACCAAAAACCACCAGATATTTCACATCGGTTACTGAAACAACCATAAGATAGTGAGATCTTTTGGTCACTACATATCTAGGGAGGATTCAAGCCAATGACCTAGAGGTGTGAAAGGCTCTGTGTTCCACCGTCAATCCTACATGCCATCCAGATTTTCATTTAACTGTTCATGGGTTTTCTTTAACACAATTCTCACCTCTGCAAGCATCATCCACAAAGGTTCCAGGACTTGATATCCATAGAAGCCAATTTTGACTCATTTTTTCTTATTTCAAGTACATAAGCTGTCTGATTCTCTTTGGCCCCAATTCAGGAAAGCACTTAAATGCATGGCTAACTTTAAGCTTAATAGGACTTAATGGAAGTTAAGCATGTGCTTGCTTGCTTTGTTGAATCAAAGCCTTTTCCCAGAGGCTCAAGCTATGCTTATTTATAGTAGTTTGATTCTAAATATGACCAATTAATATGAAGACTGTTGATATCACCTCTGGAGACAGAGTAACAAATGTAGAAAAATGGTATCAAAGCAGGTACCCAAATATATTCACTCATTATTTTTAAAGAAGAGAAAAACAGAGACTACCAAAACCTTGGAATTGTTAAAATGAACTTCATTAGCCAGTGTCATAGACTGTCAATTTATGGAGCGCATGAACCTTGCAGAGAGCTGATTGAGGCTGATCATACTCATTACAATGAAGCCCCCTGCCCTTCGGCACTCTTTGTAGCCTGGATTGCTGCTTCTAATAGCAATAGCCTTGCTGATCAGCGCAGTGTGGAGCCAAGCTCAGATATTCATTGTGAAATTTTGCAGGAAGAAAGCTGTGGATCTTTTCTGATAAATAGTCTTGGACATACATTCATGTATTCTTTGCAATGATGCCAACTTAGGGAAATAATGGCAAGTTTTGTTTTGGGTTGGGGTGTGCTGTGGGTGAGAGAGTGTTGTGTGTGTTTGGTTTTGAAGAGTTGGGGTGGGAGTAGTAAATGGGAGATTCAGAAGCCACAGAAGTGGAGGAACAGACTAGGCACTTCAGGAATATTCTCAAAACCACGATTTAAATTTTCAGCCCCGACTAGCACTTTTGGATAGTGTCATCAATTTGTGTGGAGTTTCACTCTGGTTTGAACTATAACTGTCTTTGATTGGGACTTTCTGAAAACACGTAATAAGTAGCTACGTTAAAGTAAAAAAAAAAGGCAATGATTTTGATATGTAAATACTAATCTGTCTTTCGTGTAGGAATAGTGAACACTTAAGACTCTGAATCTTTAAGTACACTATTTGACTTTAAAATTTGTTTGGTAAACTTTTTACAAATGTTCCAAGAAATTCTCCTGTCCCTGTCCCATCTTCACAACCCTCAGGACCTGCAGCTAAACAATGGGGAAGTAATAATCTCCAGCTCTCCTTCTCTTACAGATTGATATATTTGAGGACACAGTACGAGGCATTGACATCATTAAATGGATGGAACGCTACCTAGGTGATGTACGTAAAGACAATCTAATCTTGTCTAGATATTTTCCCACAGAGATGGCACAAGGAAAATTCTTAAAGTTGATATTAGTAGTGAGGGACCAGAACCAAAATGTGAAGTGTGCACACCTACACTGAACGTACAGCTCTGAGAACGAGTTTGTCTTCATTAAACAGTGGAGTGAGCATAGTAAATGTGTTGCTTTTTCCTCAGTTCTTTTTGCCCCCACCACACTCCACCAAGTTTTTCATCCATTTCTGCCTCTCCCCACATCACAAGTTTTCTCCTTGTCTGTCCCCTCAGGCCTAGCATGACATTCTCCCTCCCCTCAAGGCTCATTGATTTGATCTCTCTATCTGCCTGCCTGCTGCCAGTGGTCAACCCTCCTTCCCCAAGAACCTTTCCAACTTTCCTGCTCCAGACTCCTGAGCATGCACTCCCTGCCTGTGCCCTCATTGTCCCCAACCTGGGGGTATTTGGTGCAGCATTGCTTCTACAAGAGAACGTGAAATATGATGCTGCATTTTTGTACAACAATAGATCCACAACACAAGTAGCTAGATGGGTATTTGCATGAAGTTGTTTTGCCCTGCTTTGCTTTTAATCTATCTTAGCTTTGGGGAACATTAAATCTCCCATAGCCAATCCACTTGTGATTTGTTTTCCATTGATAGAACACATATAGGTCAATAGCTTAATTTAGGATTTGTGATTTAAAATAAAATGATTGTACTCTCATCCTGTTCTAGACTAAAACAAGCAAAAGAGGCATGTAATGAAACATAAAACCAAAATCTCGATTCCTTCTGTTTGTTAAATATCCCAAAGCTCTTTCTCTACAAGCTGGGGTGTTAACTGTGGCATTTCAGCCAAACTCAAACTCTGGTAGTTAAGTTCTGTCTGAAGTTTCAATTGGATATGTTGTTCCTCACATACTGCCCTAAATTACTGTATAGTGTTTCTAAGCATGGTTAAGGCAATTACTGTGTTTCATCCCAAAGGCAGCTGCATTTCAGTGGGGAATGCAGTGATCCTATTCCCCGTATATAGTTTGTATATTACTATGTCTGTAAAGCACTTTGGGAAGCTGGGGCCTTTATGCGTAAATGTGCTGTGTAAAGGTAAACTAAAGTGCAGCTTGCTTCAAAGCCAAGACACTAATGCTACAACTTAAGGGCCTGATATTGAGAGTCCTCAGCATCTACAACTTCTTCTGAAGTTCATGGGAGTTCTGGGTACTCAGTCCCTGTTGGGATCAAGCCAAATCATTGTATTAAACAAAAACAGAGATACCCACTGACAGAGTAGAAAGCACCGCATTAATTTCTATCATTTGGTGCACAGCTTCATGCATTGGATTTCTTGGACTCATTCTTTCTTTCACAGAGTATCTGTCTGATATTTTGTGTGTGCATAGGTACATGCCAATCCCCAACATGTGTGCACACATCTGGCAGTGTGTGCATGCAAGCCAGGCATGTGAAAAAGCACATATGTAATATGTTGGTCCAGTGCAAGTTACCATGAATCCTTGTAGTATCTGGCCCCAACAACTATACACTATTCTACTTTCTCCCAGTTAAAGGAGCTCAAGCGGTAGGTGACAGGGGACTGTACTTTTGGTACTGAAGGTTCCTGGTGTGGACCCCAGTGACAACTGTAGTAGCATGTGCACTTTTGAAAATCTGGGCATAACTATATTACACATAAGTTACTTTTTATTAATGTGGTTTCAACTATAAATTGGTCAATACTAATATCTGTTGATCTTATCCCTTGACATTTAGGTGTTTTATATGTAAAAGTAGCAATTGCAAGAAAGAGAGAGGAAAGAGTGTGGATGAGTTTCACAGTATTCCACTTGCCAGAATGAATGAGATCCTCTGATATTTGCCAAGAACATCAAGACCACTTAAAATACAAACTGGCAGGTTTCCAAGCAGCCTCTATGAAACATAGTGCATTTCACAATTTCATATGAGTGCTTTTCTCCCTAACAGAAGATGGTGATGATAATCATTGCAATCAGTCCAAAATACAAACAGGATGTTGAAGGGGCTGAATCCCAGCTGGACAGGGATGAGCATGGCTTACATACTAAATACATCCACAGGATGGTAAGTGAGGGCACGCGTTTGCCATTTTAAAAGGAATCTGCATCATTTCCTCTTAAAAGCAAATCTTTCTCCAAATACATGTTCTTTGTTTTCTTTGTGGTGCTCAAATTAATGCCTCCCATCTAGTCAGTATCCTGTACCCAGTATCACTGGCTAGGAAATGCAGTTCAAGATTAATACAACATCCTTTTAATCATGTGTGCCTCATTCTTCCATATTTTTATGGTTTTATAAAATCAGAATTTTTGATATTCCAGTTCATCATCTTAAACCTTTTATGTGGTCTCCCATGTCCCCCCAGCATGATCTGATATAATGCTGTCTGACCTTCCTCCCTGTAATTCACCCTGCTGGCTGTGGGCTCTGTCAGTCAGTGGTAAACCTGACTGAGACATGGAATTGTGAAGCTAAGCACAGGACTGGCAGGGGAGGAGAATCAGACCAGTGTACTTTTGTGAACCTAGATGTTTCTTCCTCCCTTGTCAGCTCCCTGTAGAGCTCATGTCATAACCTTATAGGCCTCACATTGCCACAACTAACCTCCTATTTAAACTTCTCAAAATAGTTCTCTCCAGAGCTCTCCGCTGATCAGCCAGAACGAGCTAATACAAAGGTAACCCATCCCCCACTTGGGAGCTAAGCCCAGTATCCTGGCAACACTTCCAGTTCTCACCACTTCCATCAGAACCTAAGTTAGATTAAACCCGAGTCTACATGTGACAGGGGTTTAGTTAGCATCCTTGCTAGGACACAGAATTGACCCAAATTGTGAAGATATTGAAATTAACACTTTCACCACTTTGTAAACTGAATAGCATTTCTTATCAAGTCATACTTAAGCAGTTCTTGATTTATTTGAGAGGATTACTCGGTGCAACCAAAAAATATAATTATTTGATTCTGGATAACTGGCAAATAGCCAATAAAGCTCTGAAGAATCCTTTCCTGTGTCTCTTATTTCTGTATAGAGAGAAGTCACATAAATATGCCCCACAAATGGTGCTTGGTGTAATTAGAAGTGAAGGTTGACTAGCCCATAGGTCAAACATCTTAACAGAAGAGTAGTTTGAATAAGCAGTGAATGTTCTATATGTGTAGGACTCTGGACATGTGTACAGAAAAATTAACTTATAAGATTAATCTTTTCAATTAAATGTCAGATTTGTTCTGTTTTAGATGCAGATTGAATTTATCCAACAAGGAAGCATGAACTTTAGATTCATCCCTGTGCTCTTCCCAAATGCTAAGAAGGTAAAAACAAATTGTTATATAATTAATCATGTATTATTTTTGGTCAATGTGCAAAATGGAATAAAAAGACTCATTTTCTTGGTGCTTTATAAGAGCTTGTTAATAATTTCCTGAGCAATATTTTACTCAAATGGTCCTCATTTTTATGTACAAATAAAACATATACCATAGTATTAATCAGTATGTTAACATGATATATTTGGTCTTAATAAGTGTAATAACTAAAACAGAATCAAATTCTCCTGAGTAGTAAAATAATTTAATTGACTTTGACATAAGTTATCTGGCAAACAAGCTTCTTATATTCACACCTTATTATTTTGCCAGTTTACCCCGAGATAATGCTAATGGGTTTGATGGGAGAGACTTATGATCATGGGGACCTGAGGTTTTTCCAATTTTTTTAAAGAAAGTAAAATCAAAGAAACTATAAATACTAAGTTATCATAGGTCATCATGTGAGCTGTGGTGGGCCCATCAGACAAACTACAAGGTTTTGCAAAACCTGCAGTTTCACCTGTCCTCACTGTTGATTTTTGAAGATTCATTTGAAAATGGGAAATAAGATGTAAAATCAAAGTCCTTCCCGCATGTGATTCTTACTGACCTCCCTCACATTTTTGCGACAGTAGAAATATCAAATACATTGTCCTTTCCAAGTTCCAGATGGGTAATTACATTGTCCTGATGAAATTACAAATGGATATGGTATTCATCTTCACTTCTTGTTCTAAAATGTTTTATCCTTTAGTTTTGTTGTGCTTGTCAACAGCTGTCACATTAGTAGAGCTCTGTGCGCATACAAAATTTATATCCGCAGATGCAGATATGCACAGATATAAATCGCTATCTGCAGAGCTGCAGGGCACTACCGGGAACCACAGCAGCAAAAGCAGCAGCATGTCGGACCGCCGCTCCCAAGAGTTAGCGCCCCTTGCCAGCAGCTCCTCCTGTGTGGCTGTACTCCCCCCCAGCCCCACCCACTGGGGTGGGCACCAGGCTCACCAGCAGCTTTGCCTGGTCACAGAGCCCCAGTGGGTGGGGCTGGGAGTGGTACTGCCACACCGGAAGAGCTGCCAGCACGGGGCACTGCTTCTTGGTAGCAGCAATCTGACATGCTGCTTTCACCACTGCAGTTTCCGGTAGAGCCCTGCAGCTCCACAGATACCAATTTATATCCGCAGATATCCATATCCGTATCTGCGGATATACTTTTTTTTTCGCGCAGGGTTCTACACATTAGATCCATGTGGTTTCTCTATTTCAGTGGTGGATGGAAGGATTCTTTTATATTTACTTGGCTACCTAATGTTAGACTCCTAAATCTATATTTAGGCAACAAAATAAAAGGCTTGATTTTTAGGGATGCTGAAACTTATAGCTAGCATGGATGTCAGTGGAAGATGTGTGTGCCAGCATCTGTGGACACAAATCATTTATTTAGGTCCCTGAATATAGATGTAGGCACCTAACTTTTAAGCACCAAAGTTTTGAAAAATTGACTCTAGCTTATGAAGCATTTGGGAGCCTTCAGGATGAATGGTGCTATAGTATTTTACCTTTAGATCATAAAGTTTCCAAAGTAGCATTTCTCTTCAAATGGAAAGAAAAGTGAAACCATGGGAATGAAGGCGTTCCCACACCTGCTGTAGAAATTTTCAAAGCTTAGGGCCTGGTTGACATTAGTGGGAATTCTGGGCAGATCAAGGACAGCATATTGCTTTGAGTTTTCTTTCTATTTATCCATCTATCTACAGCCTTTAAAGCTCTACCCATACCCATAAGGCAGAGTTAATCCTAACTTTTGTCAGTCTTTGAGAGCTAGTATATATGCAGAATTTGAGATTTTAGTAATTCAAAAAGATTTAAGAGAATACTGTAGTATTATTTTAAAAAATGAGATTAAGGGTATGTCTACACTTTGAGCTGAAGGTGTATTTTCCAGCTTGAGGAGACATACTCACACTAGCTCTGATTTAACTACCATGCCAAAAACAGAGTGTGACCGTGGTGTCATGAGCAGCTGGATGGACTAGACACCTCAAGTATGTACCCCTCCAAGAAGCCAGGTATGGACTTAGGGTGGTTAGCCCCTCCTGCTGCATGCACTGCTGCAGCTACACTCTATTTTTAGCATGCTAGCTTGATCAAAACTACTGTGGGTATGTCTCCTCGGGCTGGAATTTAGACCTTCAGTTTGAAGTGTAAACATACCCTAAGAATGGTACAAGATTCAGAAGTGAATAGACAAGATGGATGCTACAGGTCTATTTGGGCCTAATGCCAGATACAAGAATAGCACACTTACACAAAGTTCAGCCAAAATTAGTTTATTGTGAGACTAGCTAGCATATGGCAGTGGTTCTCAAAGAGTTATCCAAGGAGAGTTTCCAGGTGTCCTGCTGAGCTGTCCCTGTCAGAGTGGTGAAACATCTGTCTTCAAGCAGTGACACTTCCTGCTAATTGTAACCCAGTCTAGGACACTCTTAGGTTTTTGAGAGGTGCCTTTCTCAATTAAACTACAAATTTTGGACCATCTCTACAGCCTTTGTGACTGCAATCTTTATTTCATGTTTCTAGGGGTACGATCAATCTTCATACAATTTGCTAATGACACTACAATTGTAGGGGTAGTGAATGTACTTCAGGAAAGAACCAAACTGTAAAGTGACCTGGATAGATTATATAGTGGGAGGGCTGTAGGAAGTATGGGGAGGTGTGGGTACCAGTGTATGTAAACCTGACACCTGTAGAGAGGAAATAAACAGTATGGATGCAAAGTGGAATGATGTAAACAGGAAGCCACACTCATCATATTAAACCAAGTTCATTTTTATTTTGCTTCCTTTATACTGTCCTGGTAATAATTTTTCATGTAATCAAGCAATTGTCATGAGAAGGTGAAGGGATCAGTGCTTGGAAGGGTAATAATACATGATAGGGTTTAGAACTCAGTAAGTAGTCCCCTGTAAGAAAAGATTTGAAAACTGCTTGTATATGGAATAAAGTTCACCACCAAGGAAACAAGAGGAGCCAACTGGTCTAGATAGTTTTCACTATGAAACTAAATAAATACTGAAGGGAGAAGAAATTGTGACAAGCAGCTTAAGCCAAAGACTGAGTGGGCTTTTCCAGCCTCTATTTGTATAATACTACAGGGAACCTGGGTCTTGCCAGCTCTCAGATCTGGCAGCTGATTCAGCACTTGCATTAAGTCAACAGAATGGTAACCTCAGTGATTTAGGTAAAAATATTAAGCATTTAATTCCTTACATGAATGCCCAAACAATGTGCTGTTTAGAACACTATGTATCACTAGCCAAAGGATCAAAACAGATAACTTAGTTACTTATTAGTTTTCATCTCATGTTCTAAATGAGAATAGACAAGTAATAGATATGTATATGTTTTATTGATTTGTTTTATAAATAACAAACATAACCTTTACAGTATGCCAATGGAATGTAAGCCAGTGATTTTCTGTGTGCTAACACACACAACGCATTTGAGAGTCCACAATAGTTTTGGTATGTTTTGCTATATATTCCCTGATAACCAAGGGCTGTAAGAAGATCAGTCTGCTATCAGATGAACCTTGTAAAATCAGAGGGCAAACAAAATGCTAGAGTGAAAAAACCCCAACAAAACTCAGTCAGTACGTTGACTTTATTAATACTTCTCATGAGTCATATGCAAACCTGTTGTTCTAAATAATCAGTTTCCATCCTTCCATCTGGGGGGAATTTTTACTCTTCATTCATTAAGTACCATGTAAATATGTGGCACTATATAAATGTTCATAGTGTCTGGATGCTATGGTGATGACCATTTTAGGCATTTGTCTAATAGTTACTGATATCAGTGAAAAGTAAATTAAAACATGAATGATGGTTAGCACCATAGTATGCTAAAATAAAAATGTTATACACGTGTTTTTTTGTGATGAGTTATGCAGCTGAGCAATACATAGACTCAACCTGTTTCAAAAAATAAATAAAAATCCAAGTGTGACTAATTACTTGTCAGTGTTGTGGGAAATGGCCATAACAGAGACACAGTGACGGTTGTATGGCAGAGTCTAATAGCACTGCTGGGAGGTTTCTGCAAGAAAGTGATATGCAGTCAGGGGATTTTATGTGGTTATGGTTTTGGTTTGTTTTTTCTCATTTGCAGGAACATGTGCCTACCTGGCTTCAGAACACTCACATTTATAGCTGGCCAAAAAATAAGAACAACATCTTGTTGCGGTTACTGAGAGAAGAGGAATATGTTGCTCCTCCAGTAGGACCTTTGCCTACACTCCAGGTTGTGCCATTATGAACAGTTTTACAGAAAGTGCATGACAAGTAATTGTTAAAGGGTGATGTTGGCAGGGAGCTAGGACTTTTCCAGGTGGCCCTTTCTGATGATGGAAGATTCTCTTTCTGCTAAAGGAGTTGTCTTGGGTAATTCAGACTCAGCTCCCTCACTTTTCCACTGTATCAAACATCTCTTTCTGAAGCTGAGCAAGCATAATTCCTCTCTCAATTCTTAAACACATTGCAAATGGAAAAAATGTCCAATTTTATTTTTTTATTGATGTTTCTAATATTCCTCTACTAGTCTGACACACAGCACGTAATTACTGTAAATGATGTTGCAATTAGTATAAAACAATTCTGCCTTCCTGTTTGCTGAGGGTTTCTTTTGTTGTTATCCAGATGTTCTTGCATATTACAGTACTCTCAAACAATGGAACAGACAATAAAATATATTTGCTTTTTGTAAAACTGTTTTATTTATTGCTGGGGAGAAATAAATGAGGCTTTGTGGTGTTTTGGGAGCAACCTTAAAGGACTGGCAACTGTTCGGTAATACATCTTTTACTCAAACAGATTATCTTGCACTGTATTTGATAAGAGGGCCTGTGACTCTGGCAGACCAGGTGCCAGCTCATGGCAAGACCTCAGGCCTCATTGAACCATGCATAGATGGAAACCAGTCTGGCTTACCTGTGGGTTAGTATAGTTAAAATAGAGAGACAAGGTGAATGAGGTAATATCTTTTATTGGACCAACTTCTGTTGGTGAGAGAGACAAGCTTTTGAGCTATACAGAGCTCTTCTTCATGTCTGGGAAACATAATCAGAGTGTCACAGCTAAATACAAGATTGAACAGATAGTTTAGCATAGCATATATTGAACACTGTTAGATCTTGTATTTAGCTCTGATGCTCTTGAGCACTTTTCCCAGACTTGAAGAAGAGCTCTGTGTAGCTCGAAAGCTTGTCTCTCTCACCAACAGAAGTTTATCCAATAAAAGATATTACCTCATCCACTTGTCTCCGTAATGTCTTCAGAATAACATGGCTACAACAACACTGCATACAACAGTGGAAGATACAGTAAAAGTAGATATTAATATTATAAGAGTGTGTTTGGTGTCTAGACCTTATGAACAGTGTAGGATGCTGCATGTATTGATCTCACTTATAACCTCTGTAACCAACGGTATAAAGTTATATTGAGTGTTTGCACTGTAAACCTCTGTAATTATATAACTCACCAAACAGGAAAAGAAGCATAAATTAAGGTATAGTGCTCATCCTGCACACAAGATGGCCCACTGAAGCCAAAGGAGCCATTGTGTAGCATCAAAGGACAGAGACCTTGTTGATTGCATTCCTCACTCCCTCCCGGAAGGGAAGGCCTGCACATGAACTCATCCCATCAGTTTGGAATCTGAGGTGAAGGAGATAAAAATCTCTGACAGGGAGAAACTGGGTCTCTTTCATGCTGTCTGGACTCCGAGGGGCAAAAATTTCTAAACATAAGCAAGAGATCCCCTTGCTGCTTGGCATGAGTCAGCCCTAAAGGATATATACAGCTGCTTATTATAGAAGCTTATGTTATCTTTTTAAATCTTAAGACTGCAAGTATGTGTATGTTTTTGTGTGTGTGTATTTCATGTTTTAACCCTGTAAATAACTCTCATTTCTTTTCTTAGTTAATAAATCTTTAGTTAGTTTATTACAGGACTGGCTACAGACATTGACTTCAGTTTGAGATCTGAGTATAATTGACCTGGGGTAAGTGACTGGTCCTTTTGGGACTGGGAGTAACCTGAATATTGTTGTGATTTTTGGTGTAAGTGATCATCTATCACATAGTCCAGCTTGCCTGGGTGGCAGGGGCGGCTCTAGGCATTTTGCCGCCCCAAGCACAGCAGGCAGGCTGCCTTCAGCGGCTTGCCTGCGGGAGGTCTGCCGAAGCCGCGGGACCAGCAGACACTCCGCAGGCATGCCGCCAAAGGCAGCCTGCCTGCCGCCCTCGCAGTGACCAGCAGAGCGCCCCCAGTGGCTTGCCGCCCCAAGCACTCGCTTGGTGTGCTGGTGCCTGGAGATGCCCCTGCTGGGTGGCAAGTTAGTCTAGAATGCCCAAGGGGGCTTTCTGTGACTCCATGGTAAGACTGTTGTAGCACTTTAGGAGTTCACACCTGTTACTGAGTTGGTGAAATCTAATTATAGAAACATACAACCAGTTTGGGATTTCCGCCCTGCTTTTTGACAGTCTGCTCAAAGGTTGGCACTCATGGCCATGAGCCACTCCAGCCAGCATGACAGGGCCCTTTTAGATCCCAAGTCACTAAAGTGCTACTGTCTTACAGTATAGTCCCTAACACACACCTACTGTATTCTACAATAATATTCCAAAACACTAAAGCTTAATATGTTTTTAGTTATTGCCATAGAATGCTACAATATTTTTTACAGTGGGCTTTAGCTTTGCTGCTCCTCTTTAACCCTTATTACAACAAGAACATTTTTACAAAAGGTAGATCGTGCCAAACCAACTTGATCATCTTCTTTGAGAAGGTAACAGATTTTTTAGACAAAGAAAACACAGTGAATCTGATTTACCTTGATTTCAGTAAGGCATTTGATATGGTTCCACATGGGGAATTATTAGTTAAATTGGAAAAGAGGGGGATCAATATGAAAATTGAAAGGTGGAAAAGGAACTGATTAAAGGGGAGACTACAATGGGTCATACTGAAAGGTGAACTCTCAGGCTGGAGGGAGGTTACTAGTGGAGTTCCTCAGGGATTGATTTTGGGACCCATCTTATTTAATCTTTTTATTGCCGATCTTGGCACAAAAAGTGGGAATGTGCTAATAAAGTTTGCGGATGACACAAAACTGGGAGGTATTGCCAATACAGAGAAAGACCGGGATATCATACAGGAAGATCTGGATGACCTTGTAAACTGGAGTAATAGTAATAGTATGAAATTTAATAGTGAAAAGTGCAAGGTCATGCATTTAGGGATTAATAACAATAATTTTTGTTATAAGTTGGGGACTCATCAGTTGGAAGTAACAGAGAAGGAGAAAGACCTCAGAGTATTGGTTGATCACAGGATGACTATGAGCCACTAATGTGATATGGCCATGAAAAAAGCTAATGCGGTCTTGAGATGCATCAGGCGAGGTATTTCCAGTAGAGATAAGGAGGTGTTAGTACCGTTATACAAGGTTCTGGTGAGACCTCATCTGGAATACTGTGTGCATGTTTAAGAAAGATGAATTCAAAGTGGAACAGGTACAGAGAAGGGCTACTAGGATGGTCCGAGGAATGGAAAACCTGTCTTATGAAAGGAGACTGAAAGAGCTTGGCTTGTTTAGCCTAACCAAAAGAAGGCTGAGGGGAGATATGATTGCTTTCTATCAATATATCAGAGGAATAAATACCAGGGAGGGAGAGGAACTATTTAAGCTCAGTACCAATGTGGACATGAGAACAAATGAATATAAACTGGCCATCAGGAAGTTTAGACTTGAAATTAGACAAAGGTTTCTAACCATCAGAGGAGTGAAGTTCTGGAACAGCCTTCCAAGGGGAGCAGTAGGGGCAAAAGACATATCTGGCGTCAAGGCTAAGCTTCACAAGTTTATGGAGGGGATGGTATGATGGGATAGCCTAATTTTGGCAATTAATTGATCTTTGACTATTAACGGTAAATACGCCCAATGGCCTGTGATGGGATGTTAGATGGGGTGGGATCTGAGTTACTACAGAGAATTGTTTCCTGGGTGCCTGGCTGGTGAGTCTTGCCCACATGCTCAGGGTTTAGCTGATTGTCATATCTGAGGTTGGGAAGGAATTTTCCTCTAGGGCAGATTGGCAGAGGCACTGAGGGTTTTTCGCCTTCCTCTGCAGTGTGGGGAACAGGTCACTTGCTGAGGATTCTCTGCACCTTGAAGTCTTTAAACCATGATTTCAGATATAGGTTAGGGGTTTATTGCAGGAGTGGGTGGGTGAGATTCTTTGGCTTGCGTTGTGCAGGAGGTCAGACTAGACGATCATAATGGTCCCTTCTGACCTTAAAGTCTATTACTCTAAAAACGTGACAAAGAACAGTGACCAGGGCCGGCTCTAGCGTTTTTGCCACCCCAAGCAGGAAAACAAAACAACCAAACAAAAAAACAACCAAACAAAAAAAGCCGCAATCGTGATTGGCGGCAATTCTACCACCGCTTTATTCTACGGCGGCAATTCAGCAGCAAGTCCTTCGCTCCGACAGGGACTAAGGGACCCACCACCGAAGAGCCGGACATGCTGCCCCTCTTCATTGGCCACCCCAGGCACCTCCTTGCTACGCTGGTGCCTGGAGCCGGCCCTGATAGTCACTATTCTGCAACGCTGTGCTAGCCCAGAGACACAACTTTACAATCCCACCACTTGTAAGACTTAGTGAGCCATAAAATAGTCTAAGGAAATATGGAGGGTTGGCACCTAGAGAATCTACCTAATATGAGATCAACAAAAATGACAGGGTTTTTTAAAGAAATAAAAAATATGTTGGAGGAGTGGTTGTTTATTTTTTTACTCAGTTAGCCTCACTGACATAACTGCTGGGATGCTATTCAACTTGAATGGTCAAAGCCTATAGCCCTTACTCTTTTGAATAGTCTCATAAGGGCTCCAAGAACAAGCCCAGAATCAACTATAGTTAAGGCTATGATTTAGTCACGGGTATTTTTAGTAAAAGTCATGGACGGGTCACGAGCAATAAACAAAAATTCACACCTGTGACCTGTCTATGACTTTTACTATATACCCCTGATTAAATCTTAACTGGATGGGGATGCTGCTCTGGGTGGAGGAGGCTCAGGGGCCAGCAGTACCAGCTGCTGGGGGCTACCAAGGCCAGCAGCACCAGCTGATGGGGGCCCACCAAGCCCCCTGGGCCACCCAGCCACCGCTGCTCTCGCTGCCCCCAGGACCGCTGCTCAGGCAGCCCTGTGGTCAGCCACACCAGCTGCTGCAGAAGTCACGGAGGTCGTGGAAAGTCATGGAATCCATAACTTTTGTGACCTCTGTGACAGACATGGACCCCTAGCTATAGTCATTGCAAATACTTTTGCATGATCCTCCTCAAGTTTATTATTCAATATTATAGAGTGATTTCCAAAATTAGCTTCACGAAAGCTTTAGTGCAGACTAACAATGAAATGTGTTTAACCAAAAGGCTGATATTCCTTTCACACTGGGCAAAATATTTAATTGCCCTTCCAGGGAGATGCAGGTTGGCAGGGCCTACCTTGCTGTGTGCATGAGAAGCAGTCAGCAGGTGCGGTGCCAGAGTTTCTGGCACCCTAGGCAGAATTCGGGGGGCGGCATTTTGTGCGCTCCCCACAGGGCGCACGGGAGCTTCCGGTTCCACTCCTATCGTGCTGCCAAAGAAGGACCCTCTGCCGAAATGCCGCAGGCGACAGCGGCAGTCATTGAGGTGCTCAATTGCCTGCTGCTGTTTTTCGCGGCACGTCGGCAGAAGGTCCTTCTTCGGCGGCACGACAGGAGCGGAACTGGAAGCTCCCGTGCGCCCCATGGGGAGCGCACAAAATGCTGCCCTCCGAATCCTGGTGCCCTTGGCGACCGCCTAGGGTCACCTAATGGAAGCACTGGCCCTGGCAGTCAGAAATGGAGCTGCAAGATGAGGGCCTGTAATGCAAATACATCTAAAGCAGATTTTCTTTGTAGGAGCTCTTACATAAAGAATTCTATCTAACTGGAGTCCCAAGCTGCCAAGGCAGGAAAGCAGAGGCAGTAGTAGTCTTGGCACATCAGTTGGCAGTTCCCAAGGGGGTCTCTGTGAACCAACCCGTCACACCTAGTATATGTGTCTTTGACTTGGTCCCCCAGAGATTTCTGTATCTTGGCTAGGTGTATCTACAATCTACTCTCAACTCCATCAAAAGATGTGAAGAGGGGCATATCCAGTGCTGTCACTTTCATTATTTCATCATGAGTCTTGTGATAATTGACGTATTTCTTACAGCCCCAGCTTCTGACGGCATGTGAGTGAGAATCCCAGCTCCACCCCCACCTGTCTTTTTTTTTTAATGGTAGCTTTTAGCCCTCATGATTCTGGAGAAAAGCTTGAAAATGTGACTTGGGTGCATTCTAAAGGCTCCGAAAAGTGAAGGCAAATTAAAAAAAAAAAGACACCATTTTTTTTAAATTTTACAGTTTTTTGGGGACCTGACAGTGACTCATAATTTTAGCACTTAGGATCATCAATAGTGCATATCATCTGAGGCTATGTGGGGAGGTGTGAAGGAGTTGAGAGTAGATTGTAGATACATCTAGTCAAGGTACAGAAATCTCTGGGGGACCAAGTCAAAGACACATACTAGGTGTGATGGGTTGGTTCATAGAGACCCCCTTGGGAATTGCCAACTGATGTGCCAAGGCTACTTCTGCCCCTGCTTTCCTGCCTTGGCAGCTTAGGACTCCAGCCCCCTCTCTTCTTGAGCCAGACACACCAGTCTGCTCCAACACAGAGCCAGCATCTGAACCGCGTGCCCCAAAGCTGCAGGCTTAACTGAAAGCAACTTACAGAAGTGTTCCTGTCTTTAACACTCAGATGCCCAACTCCCAGTGGGGTCCAAACCCCAAATAAATCAATTTTATCCTGTATAAAGCTTATACAGGGTAAACTCATAAATTGTTCGCCATCTATAACACTGATAGAGAGAGATGCACAGCTGTTTGCCTCCCTCCCCCAGGTATTAATACATACTCTGGGTTAATTAGTAAGTAAAACGTGATTTTATTAAATACAGAAAGTAGGATTTAAGTGGTTCCAAGTAGTAACAGACAGAACAAAGTGAATTACCAAGTAAAATAAAATAAAACTTGCAAATCTAAGCCTAATACAGTAATAAAATTGAATACAGATAAAATCTCACCCTTAGAGATGTTTCAATAAGTTTCTTTCACAGACTGGACACCTTCCTAGTCTGGGCACAATCCTTTCACCTGGTACAGCCCTTGTTCCAGCTCAGGTGGTAGCTAGGGGATTTCTCATGATGGCGCCCCACTTTTCTCTGTTCCATCCACTTGTATATCTTTTGCATAAGGTGGGAATCCTTTCTCCCTCTGAGTTCCACCCTGCCTTTCTCAATGGAAAAGCACCAGGTTAAAGATGGATTCCAGTTCAGGTGACATGATCACATGTCACTGTAAGACTTCATTACCCACTTGCCAGTACACAGTATACAGGAAGACTCACAAGTAAAACAGAGCCATTTACAACCAATTGTCCTGGTTAATGGGAGCCATCAAGATTCCAAACCACCATTAATGGCCCACACTTTGCATAATTACAATAGGCACCCAGAATTATATTTTATATTTCTAGTTTTAAATACAATAGTGATACATTTATACAATGTATAAATTGGAGAGGGGGAGGGATAGCTCAGTGGTTTGAGCACTGGCCTGCTAAACCCAGGGTTGTGAGTTCAATCCTTGAGGAGGCCATTTAGGGAACTGGGGTAAAAATCTGGGGATTGGTCCTGCTTTGAACAGGGGGTTGGACTACATGACCTCCTGAGAGCCCTTCCAACCCTAATAATCTATGATTCTATGAAATAGGATGACCACACTCAGTAGATTATAATCTTTGTAATGATACCTTACAAGAGACCGTTTGCATGAAGCATATTCCAGTTACATTATATTCGTACTCATCAGCATACTTTCATAAAATCATATAGAGTGCAACATCACACTGGGTTAAGGGGGAAATAAGATACTCCCATTATCTGCTATTACAGGGTTCCTTAAACTAGCAGATAAAAGCATAACAAGAGTCAGTTGCAGGCAGCTGAAGCCAGGTAATTTTAAAATGGAAATAACTGTTAAAAATTTGTATCTTGACAATTAGAACTGATTAACGAGGTTATGGTAGATTCTTCATTTGTGGTACATCTACACTGCAATGAAATGTGCTGCTGGCCTGTGTCTGCTGACTCGGGTTCACAGGGATTGGGCTGCGGGGCTATAAAGTTGCAGTATAGGCATTCAGGCTTGGACTGGAGCCTGGGTTCTGAGACCCCTTTGAGGGGAAAGGCCCCAGAACCTGGGTTCAAGCCCAAGCCCAAACATCTACACTGCAATTTTGCAGCCCGAGCCTGAGTCAGCTGACCTGGGCCAGCCGTGGGCATTTAATTGCAGTGTAGATATATCCTCAGGGTATGTCTATGCTGCAATATAAACCCAAGGTTCAAACTCAGGCTCAAGCCTAAACTGTCTTCCATCCACACACAAGTCGTACTAACCAAGGGCTTGGTCCCAGGAACCAACAGGGGTGGGGGGTCTGAGCTTGAGTCAAACCAGGACCCAGGGCTCAAGACTTATAGTTTTGCAGTGTAGATGCAGTCCCACTGGATTTGTGCACTGGGAATCCACCAAAAGTATCCCACCATTCCATGGGCTGACTTTCTTTGTCCTCTGGACAGTCATGTTTGGGGGACAGTCAAGCTTTCCCACACTGTACTATGAACAAAGGGCTAGAGCAGCCACATTTTGGGAGGGTGCTAGGAAGTCTGGGGGGTGGGTGCAATGTAGACACTACAGCCTCAGGTTGGGAGCCAGGGTTCAACAGTTCCTAACATGGAGTTACAAATGTGTATAGACACTCCAGGCCTAGGTTAACAAACCTGGAGTTGGCTAACTCAAATTTTTCTAACCCTGCTCTTACATTGCAGTGTAGACATACCCTTGGAGTCTTTAAATCAAGACTAGATGTCTTTCTAAAAGACATCCTCCAGTTCAACCAAAATTTGTTGATCTTGGGTGAAATTCTATGGCCTGTTTTATGCCAGGAGGTCAGACCAGATGAACATAATGGTCTTGTCTGTCCTTAAAATGTATTAAAATAATATCTTACTGGAAACAATACCACTGGGGAGAGGGAGAAAGGATCAGTGTCTAGGAAGCACAAGGAGCTCAGTCCCTTTATTCAGACATTTTCTCATTGATTCCATTTCAAATAACAATTCCCAGGCTTTGTTGATCTTTAAATTAGTTAGAGCATTCTAGAAGGTTACAAACCATGATGATGAAGGCATTGTGATGAGGAAACAGCTTGTGAGCAGTCCCCCCCTTAAAGATGTCTATTAATATAGAGAAATGGTAGGAGTTGTGAAAAGGGAGAGAAAGGAGGAGAAAAACAATGAAAGAATAGAAAGGATAGAAAAAAGTAAGAGAGAAAGAAAAAGCAGATAAGAGGAAAGGAAAAGACAGACAAAATATACTGAAGCTATTTAAAAATTAAACATTTTACATTAAATAATATAAAGGAAATGGGTTAGAGGACAGAAGACTGAGACATAGAAGGGAAGAAAAATGAATGAGAGCAAGCATTAAAAGTTTATTTGCAGCCAAAGTCTAAGTAAATTATTAACTATATATGTAAATAGCATAGTAACATACATAGCTGTTCCATATGTAAATAAGTACATTTCCCAAGAGTCTGGCATTATTGCCTAGCAGAAGCTGAGATACAGGTAATGAAGGGGATGAAAGGCGCCTCTGAAACATTTACAACTGTTTTATGTCTGAGTTTGCTTATCAGACCAGCTAGTAGGATTCATGGGGAGGTGGGGGGAGTATGCATTGTCCCTGTAATCAAGATATAGATGAAGGCATGAGGACTTATTTGCTACCAATTTAACCTGGTGATGGGTGTAGTATAAGAGTATAAATAAAATTCACTGTGAAAGAAGTAACTCTCTTCTCCTGTTATAAGTTTCAAGAAACTCAAATTACACTACTGGGATGAGCCTTTGATACAAGTCATCAGCACTTAACAAAATCTTAGTGCAGTGGTTCTATTCCATAGCTAATCTCCAGTGACGATACTTTACAGCCATTCTGACAAAAAGTCGAGCCAATAAGAGCTCATATGAAAAAGTATTTGAAAATTCTTGTTGATGGTCCTTCCCATAACTGCCAGTTTCCCCCGTAGGTTTTTTAACCTTCTAGGTTTCTTTTGTACTATTTAACAAAACAAAGAAGCAAAGATCCTGTAACCTGCCTGGACAGACAGCAAGATAAACTACCAAGCCTGCTCATTAGAGCGGCTTGCCTGAAAAGCACCATTGTTAGCAGCCTGCCCTTCCTTATCTCTCTATCTGGCAACTGGGTGAAGGCAAAGGAGAACCAGGAATGTTAATAAGGATGACTACTACAGGCAGCAGCAAACTTCAAAAAGGAGTTCAAAGGAAAAACAGTCCATAGGTCAGCGCTACACAAATGAGACATATTGATGGAGGGAGAAGAGCAATTACTATTATTATCACACTTCCATGTTATTGGGTTAAAGCTTCTGGAAAAGCAAGGACAAGTACCTCATCTTGAAAGGAAACAAAGCTGTAAGGCCTTGAAGTGCAAAGAGTTTACCATGGTAACAGATGAAAATGAGCCTCCAATAGTTACCTAGCACACAACAGAGAACAGGTGTATGTTATCTTTCAAAATAAACATCCATGTTTCATCCCCTGGCTTTATTACAAAGGGTATAGACTTTTTTCTCCCTTTGCTTAGAGGAGTCTGGTTACCTGGAGGAGTCTGCCATTGTTTAATAACCAAAGGCGGCTGTTTGGGACATGTAACCAGCTTTCTAAAGAGCTGCTTTTGAAGTTTCCAGTTTAAATTGATATTGTAACTATTGTAGAATAATGCTTTCATAATACAGTAGCACTGACACAAACTGGATTTGCAGCATAGATGGAACCCTTAACAGCTTCCAAAATCATGCTCCAGGTCTTTGTAAATTCAAGTCTGTTGTATAAGTCAGTAATATGGTTACAATATGGTTCAGCTCCATCTCCACTGCAAGGCAGCCCTCTACTTAAACCACGCCAGCAGCCTACTGTGTTATAACAGGTCCCTTCTAGACAGTCATTGTTACAGTGATAAATGGGAACTTCACAAATACTTATGCTAAACTTTCTAAGATCGCTCTGAAATCTTATGCACCTCTTCTGAAGATGCCTGTCTTGTCTAACTAATGTGATGATCATAATGAGAACAGAACCAAGTACTACATTTGCATTGAAACAATTATTGCCAGCAGGTTGTAGCACATTTTCTCTGCCCACTGGGAACAGAAGTATTTTTTGTTTGAGGATAATGTTGTTGTAGACTACTCACAACATGGCTAATTTATTTTGAATTCATATAGTTAAATATTTTTATTCTTTGGAGCTTGACTTTTTTCTTTTTTTTAAAGTAGCTCATCCCAAAACCAGCAGCATTGATGGGGTTTGTTAGAGCTAACTATTACTTTTACTTGGACTGACACACAGTTGCTGTGATGCATCCATACTATTTTCATCATGTTAAAGTCTGCTAAATATAATGCTTTGTGACTGCCATATCTGGGTGAGAGGCATCACAGTGATGCAAAAATTTCAGCCTTGGGAGTTTCAGCAAGAGTCTGAGTGCTGAAGTGTGCTATGAAAAAGCCTGCAATCTTCCAAGTGCTTTTGATAAGTTGAAGAGATTTAATAAGAAACACTTCTTAAAAGTCTGATATCGGGTGTGGGGGAGGTGATAGTTAAAGAGCATTTCACTTTTAGGCCACCTCACTTAATCCAGCCCAGGTTGGTAGTGACCAAAAGTCATTATAGTCTGATGGCTGTATGGTGGCCAATATGAAATGAGTTATTGACCAGTTAATTTATCAGTGCACAATGACACACACACAACAACAACTTCCTGCTCTATAACTTTCCTGTGATGGGGTATACAACCCTTCATAGCAGTAAGGAAAGGATTAAATGGCTACTCTGGGACCCACCCACCACATCTCCAAAGTATGCATGGCTTGCAAGAGGAGCTCAAAAAGAGAACAAGCCAGTTTCACTAGGCTGCAGACAGTGGAGGTGAACTAATCTACACCCTGAGAGCCTGGGAAGAAGAGCACTGCGAGAGCGCACAGAGAAGAGACGGGTGATTCTCAGAAGGCCTGAAACTTTATCTTTGATTCCAGGTATTTAATGACACTATACCCATTGGGAAAGAAGGGACTGGTGGGAAGTGATCCAGGAGACAGCATTATAGTACTTTGGTGCAAAACTTAGCTGGTTTACACTGGGTCTTGTGTTGGAACCCAGTGGCAAGGGTAAGCCCAGATTCCCCTATAGAGGGAGCCAAAAGTCAAAGCCTTCCCCTGATTTGGAGAGTCCAGAGGAGAGAAGGCCCTAAGGACAGAAGGGTCAAGATCCTGAGAATTCAACCCGGGGGTAGCCATCTCACCTAACTCAGAGGGCAACCCATTGCTGAAGTCAATATATCCCAAAAGGGGCAGACATAAACGTGTGACCTGGCTGAGGGCTGAGTCACAGAAGGGATGGACCACCGCAGGCATAGGAGCTGGAACTAGGGGTGCAGGAGGTGTGGCAGCAACTCCTGGCTTGAAGTGTTTTCCATCATATACAGGGTTTATAGTTTGGGTCAATGGCTCTCAGCACCCCCACTATAATTGTTCCAGCATCCCTGACCACAGGACCAGAATGACTCTCAACAGAGGGGCACCAGGAAAGAAGCGAACCTGCCACAGTATGCTCGGCCACTGGGCGGTGTTTGCCATGCGTGATCTCTTTAACACTTCCCCAAAAAGGGATGTTGAGCAGAGACTAAGCACTAATTTCAAGGTTGTTATTCACAAGTAACAGTTTCTTGACCAAGGCCTCATCATGTTTTACGGTCACTGGCAACTTGTCTTCTTTAAGGAAGCCAGACTATCCCTATCACTAATAACCACAGACACTCAATACTGGCTTTCAACAAGCGTGGCCCAATATATAGAGTACTTCTTATCATGGAGTCAGGCAATACAGGTATATGGACAACACCAAGGCTGGCTGCCTTTCAGAGGGGTGAGGCAGTCTCTTCAAGCAGCCATAGGGGTAACTGAGAAGATTGCTATATGGCTCATGTTGAAGAGGCGAGAGAGAGTAAGGATATTATACAGGAATGGGGTATTGGCCACATGGGGAAAAAGGGCAGAGATGCCCAGGATGTGTATATTAATCCTTACTACATAGCTGAAAGAGGAAAAAAGGGAATTTAGTGTTCACCACTCATGAAGGGAAGAGGAACGCAATGGAAAAGGGATATTTTCTTAGAGCTTGCCTACACAGTTATTGCACTGCTATATCGGTTTAGGTAAAGCAGTGCAACGCCCTAGTGCAGATGCAGTTTTACTGGTATAAAGATGCTTATATTGGTATAGCAATAAGCTATAGACTTATAAAGTATAGACCTATGACAGTATGAGGATTAGCTGCCTTGGTATGGCATGTTTTAATTAGAAATATTCACTATTTAAAACACATAACATTAGTTCCGTAACTTCCAGTAACACTAATTAAAGATGCACATCTTAAACCCATGCATCAGGTTGAGAATATTCCCATTCCTTTGCACATCTGGCTGGGAAAAGGAAAAACTAATATGTGAGACTGAAAATCCTGGCCAGTTTGGGAATTGGCACCAGAGACAAAAGTTTCACTCTATCACTCAAATAAACATCTGAGCCATAGAGTGCGTGTCAAGAACTGCAGCCTCATTCATCCACGCTACAATAGAGAAAAAACAGGAGGCCCATCATGTCTGCTTCCTTTTTGGTTCCATTTGCCTATATTTCTCAACCACACACATTCCTCTTCTTTAATGTTTTATCTACTTCCCTCTCGAACTGATTGATGTCCCTTGTTGCAATGGCAATTTCCTGTACACAGAACTGTTAATCTGGAGACCCAGGTTTGAGTACTAGCCTCTGATCCTACTCCCTATTTGTCCACACCACAAAAATCATAGTTTAATCTGCTCAGAAAGTTTAAGATAGGGAAAGCAGGAAGCGTTGCTTATCAGGCTGTGGTGGGGAAGCCTGCATAGAGCATCACTGCATTATTGTTGAGCCAAGACCCTGTTAGTCCCCTAACTTTCATGAGCACTATATTCACCCAAACTTTAAAAAGCCAGCATATAGAAAGGTAACTTAAAGAGGACACTGGCGGTGTGAAGAAGTTACAGTTATCTTTATCAGAAAGATACTGATTATATCAATGCAGACACTGAGGTAACATCAGTTGGCGAGCTCAGCAAGTGTTCTGCACATTACCTAGGATATTGCACACTGAGATCAGTTCATCAAAGGAGGCACAACAGCAATCATCCTACCTGATCTGAATGTGAACTGAGTAGTGTCTATGTACATTGAAAATAAAGAGAGCCTATCTTACCAGATGCAGCTTGTACAAACACAAGTAGCGTGTGTGTGCATATTTAGCTTGTCATGCAGGAGTTTAAGTACTTAAAACCTTCCACATACCAGGATTCAGCAGGCTTTAAAAAGATTTCTTGGCAACCCAAAATAAGTATCATTTAACAGCATACATAACTGTAACTCCAGTTTTGACTCCTTTATTTTTATATGCTCGTATTAGTTAATTTTCTGCAGTATCGCTAGTGTGTGGCAGAAATTAGTTGCATAGCACCATCGTTATGCATGGCACTTTACAGAACAAAATAAGATGACAAGGCCATTCTCCTGAAGAGTTTTTAATCCAACTGTATATTGATTTGAGATTCCTTACTAAAAGCATTTGCAAATTATCTATTGCTTCTTTGTAAGTGGCTCTTTTTTGTGTGTGGGCTTCCTTTCTCTATCTAATTTGGATGGGGGATAATGAACTTCCTGTGTCGTATGCTGCAGGACAAGGAACTTCATTGTATCCTGACCAAGGAAGAGTATATCAGTAAATAGTTTATAAGGGAGCTCTGCAGAATCTTGTTAGAAAGACTTATTCTCCCCGTCCATTTGTTTGATGAAGTGCATCATGTGATAAATGCATATAATGAATTTCTTCAGATGCTGCCAGTGAGAAACCCAGCAGATAAAATGCCAAGTCCCATGGCATCACTGTGTGCATAACAAACTAATTACGTGAATGAACGGATCACGCGATTCAAAGGATTCTTCTCCTTCCACACTATACAGCACACCAGTGTTATAAGATTTTCTGTGCTGACCCCAACTAAAATATTCTGAGTATGAAATCCAGTTCCGTCCAGTGCAATTTTCCTCCTATGACTTAACACTTCATTAGGACATCCAGATCTCATTTCTCAAAAAATACCAACTTGCAAAAAGATTTCCTAGTGAAACATTTATTTATGCTTCTAAATGCTTCATTTCTGTTGGAAAAAACTGAGCACAAATTCAGTGTAATAAGGTCAGTTTTTGTTTTTTAAACAAAAAATAATTTTAAAGGCTTCTGATATAAAATGTATTTCATCCACAACACAAGTGTTACATTTGTGAGATCAAAGGTCAACTCATTAATAAGAAGCCCTTCCCAACTCATGGCTGTAGAACCCATGGTCATTTTAACATAGCAATATCTGATATGCTTTGTCCTGCCCATGCCCCTCTACATTCACAATGCTTCTAATGCTAAGTCTGAGAACCTTTATCTACTCTATAGAATTGCACTATTGCAATTTTCACTAGTGTGACTGAACTAGTACAAGCTACAATGGTGCAATGTAGCGGTTCTCAAACGTCATTGCACCGTGACCCCTTTCTGACAATAAAAATTACTACACGACCCCAGGAGTTGGGACTGAAGACGGACCCCGACAGCCCTGCTGCCCGTGGTCCACTGCCCAGGGCGGGAGGCCAAAGCTGAAGATCAAGGGCTTCTGTCCTGGGAGGGGTGCATGTAACCCTAGCCCTGAGTGGTGGGACTCAGGCTTCAGCTTCAGCCCCAGGCAGTGGGGCTTGGGCTTGGGCTTCGGCCCTGGGCCCCAGCAAATTTAACACCAGCCATGGCGACCACATTAAAATGGGATTGTGACCCACTTGGGGATCCCAACTCACAGTTTGAGAGCCCCTGGTGCAATGCATTCACAGCTGCCATCCTGTTTTAAAGGGTAACACAGTGCACTGCATCCACACCCAGCACTGCACCTCTCTCACAATTCCCAACATGGCTCCCAGAAACACATGCATAATGTATGTGACATAAAATGTGTGTGTTACATACCAGGGAGGCCGGGGGGCCCTCCCAAGGTGCTCTGTAAGAACGAGGCCGACACACACTGTGAGTTATTGGCTTTAATGAAGGTAAAGTGACACATCTGCAACGGGGACCCCAAGCGTTGCTGTCACTGAGACGGGGACCCAGCGCCCTGTAGCTCGGCCTGGGGTGAAGTCCGAAAACAAACACAAAGCATGCTCATTTTATACAAACAGCAGCAAACCAGCTCATACATAATGCAATAGAAATTCTCCACCCTCCGGGGCTGCCCCCCTGGCCAACAGCCAGGGGCTTGCCACGCAGCAGTCCCAGCCGGTCACGGCAGGTTAAAACTAGCATGCCGTGTCCTACAATAACCGGAGGCCGAGAAAGCAGAACTGCCTAAGCTAAGCCGTAACAGAATCTTCCGTGGTTCCCTAGCCTCCTACATTCCTCCCCTCGCTTTCTCAAGCGCTCCGGTACAACAACAGCAGCATAACCTTGAGCTAATCTAGCAATACAAGCACTAGCATTCCCATTTGTCTGCTGGCGCTTAAGCAACAAAGAAAATTACACAGAGAGCAGAGAAAATTGCAGTCTAAGCCAGATTTTTCCACTTCTATTACATTGTCCGTTACAGGGGGCGGGACAGTAAAATCTCAGGACAACCTCAGAGCTTCATCGCACACATGGCTTCCACTCCGAGGAATTACGAACGAGAAGTCCAGTTCCGCCCACACACCTAACGCCCAAATGAACAGAGCAGAAAAACAACAGTAACCGGCTAAACAGAACAGAACCAGAACCAAATAGTGTTTCCTTATTCTATTAGGGCTCACCTATAACTATGCAATTCTTAACACATAACACCAACAGTACCAAACAAAGCAAACATAAACTAACAAGGGTAAAACAGATAGATGGTGTAAATTCTGCAGGGCTCCCCCATTCTCTATTGCTCACCAAACTGTGACAAATTTCTGTTACCAATTATCCCTCATGTCAGGTGATCAAACTGACACTGCAGGACGGGGGTGGGGGTATAGAGAAAACACACCATGTAACCACATTTTAAATCTTCATTAAAAATAATACAACAACAATTCTGGCCACAAGACAAACACCACAAGACAGAACATAGAACACATAACATAAATTGTACTGTGCCAGTAAATCATGGTAAGTTGAATGCTGTTCAGCTGGCATCAGTCTTCTCTGATTATCTGAAAGACAAAAACGAAGGTCTACCCCTTCTGGGCAGTCAATCAGTACTTAAAATATACAAATACCCTTATTGATTTCAGGCAAAACAGAGGAATTACTTCATCAGTTAAATCATTTGCATTAATACAGTTGCTTCCTGGCTTGCTTCTGGATTCAAAGCTATTCACAGCTTAAAGTTTCTTACTTTTAACTTCTGCTTTTAAACACTGAAAGAAAACATCACTACTTATATGCCCTTAGGACCTAATACAATCTCAATTACATAGCACTATATACATTCTTCAGCTAATTCAACGAAATTGTTTATAGCCAAATGATTACAATCTAATAATTTCTGTGCCTGAATTTATTTAGAACTTTTCTCCTTAGCATTTTTACAAAGTTCAACTGCTGTTCCCTCCCGCAAACATTATCATGAACAGTGACAACTTCCCCCGGGGTTAAGTGTATACATACACTGAGGCTGTAGGGATCCTAATAGCCAAAATGTTCATTGACTCCCTATTTCTATCCAAAATGTCAGGTGCTATTCTAGGGGCACTTGACCATGACTCAATACCACATTCCCCAGCAGGAGTCCCACAAATTTCATCCTGCCAGGGGACAATTCTTTGGTTCTTCACCAGGGTCAGTTCTTAATGTCCTTCCTGGTCAGGAAGTCCTGGACTTTGGCAATGTCAGTGGTGTGAGTGTTTCTTCTTCTTTCCCTACACAGTCGTGGTTCAGCTCCTACAGGGGAAAGGTCACCAGCACTTCACCTTGCCCCCCGCTCTTTATTTTTGCTGTCCAGAACGCACAATGGAGCTAGAAGGAGAAATAGGCCAATCATCAGTAGGAGAATTCCCCTGATGTGGAGGGGTCTTTTTGCAGTGAGAATCATGGGTCCAGGCAGTCGGTCTTTGGCATTTCACAGCAGTGTTGGTAGTCAGCATGACTTGATAAGGGGCTTTCTAGCATGGGGCCAAAGCAGTCTTTCGTTGGTGGACTTATACATTGATCCAGTCTCCTGGTTCCAAGGAGCGGCAGGGCTACTAGGGTCTTTTTTGTAGCGCTTCTTTACCCGTGAGGAAAGAAATCTAACTCATTCCGTTAGTGCCTGGCCGAGTTTTACAGCTATCCCAGCGGCTTGGACACAGTCAAGCCCCCCTTCTTCTTGGTTATCCGCCAAGTCTTAGCTGTAAGTGGTGTCCTTGACTGGGGCCAGTCTCTTATCTTTAGCTTTCTTCAGTTAACTCATTCTGTTCTTTTTCCTCCCCTTGGCTGCTTTTAACCTGCGCATCCTGTGTCAGGACACCCAGCTGATGCAGCTCATACCGGAGAAGCATAACGGTGTTCCCGGCACTGTCCCAGACTCGGACCAGCCAGCGTAGGATGCCTTCTCCAGGCCCCTGCCGAAACAACTCACTCGCTTGTAGGTCCGAACGACCTCTGGGGCCACAGCACGGGCCTCTGCCTGCGCCGTGCACTCCAACGTCTTCCCGTCCAGGGCCCGCTGCCAGCGGAGCACCTCCTCGTCCTGGGCCCAAAGGGTAGTTAGGAGGAGCCACCCTAGCTCCCCCATCGCCCGCCGCTCCGTCCCAGACTGCCGGTTCGCCCGCAACCGCTGTAAGCTCTCAAGCAGCTGCTCGGACGTAACCCTAGCTGCCTGCTGGAATCCCGGCCAGTTGGCTGGAGCCGCCCAGCCTGCCAAGGTCCGCGCTACCGACCCTCAGCGTTCCGTCTGGGGCCACCCCGGTATGCGCTGTAGGGACAGCAACGGCTTCCCTACCTCCCCTACCTTCTGCCAAAGCGGCATCGTCTTCCAGAGCACCCTGCTCGCTGCGCCAAATGTTACGTACCAGGGAGGCCGGGGGGCCCTCCCAAGGTGCTCTGTAAGAACGAGGCCGACACACACTGTGAGTTATTGGCTTTAATGAAGGTAAAGTGACACATCTGCAATGGGGACCCCAAGCGTTGCTGTCACTGAGACGGGGACCCAGCGCCCTGTAGCTCGGCCTGGGGTGAAGTCCGAAAACAAACACAAAGCATGCTCATTTTATACAAACAGCAGCAAACCAGCTCATACATAATGCAATAGAAACTCTCCACCCTCCGGGGCTGCCCCCCTGGCCAACAGCCAGGGGCTTGCCACGCAGCAGTCCCAGCCGGTCACGGCAGGTTAAAACTAGCATGCCATGTCCTACAATAACCGGAGGCTGAGAAAGCGGAACTGCCTAAGCTAAGCTGTAACAGAATCTTCCGTGGTTCCCTAGCCTCCTACAGTGTGACACAAAGGAGCGTTGGCAAGAGAGTCGTCATTATTTCCTGACCCCAGTATTCTGACATAAATCAGGGTTTATGAGCCTAAGAGCCTTGCGACCTGACAAGGCACAGTGTCCACTCACTCCTTTTACAGTGGATAATATATATTTGCAGTTTTTCACATTTTTGATTGATTCCAATAACTGGTTGATGCTGTGTATAAGAAAGGTGACCATTTAGAGCCTGGGTTCTCAATCTTTTTCTTTCTGAGGCCCCCCCTTTCCCCCACCCCCAACATGCTATAAAGGCTCCACGGCCCATCTGTGCCACAACTGTTTTTCTGCATATCTAGTAGATTAAAAGCCAGGGCCAGTGTTAGAGAGTAGCAAGCAGGGCAACTGCCCAGGGTCCCACACCACAGGGGCCCCCACAAAATTAAGTTACTCAGGCTTTGGCTTCAGCAGCGAGGCTGAGGTGCCAGCTTTCTGCCCTGGGCCCCAGCAAGTCTAATGCCGGCCCTGCTCTCTGGTTTATTTTGGCAGACCCGCTCCAAAACCTGCTTGCCGCCCCCTCATAGGCTGGTTGAGAACCACTGAGTTATATCACTGTTGTTACCACTATTACACAATTTCTGTACGTATTGTACAAAGTATATCATGTAAGGCAAAGGGTCTCAACCTTTCCAAACTACTGTACCCTTGTCAGGAGGCTGATTTACCTTGCGTACCCCCAAGTGTCACCGCACTTAAAATCTACTTGCTTACAAAATCAGACATAAAAATACAAAAGTGTTGCAGGACACTATCACTGAAACATTGCTAACTTTCTCATTTTTACCATATAGTTATAAAATAAATCAATTAGAATATAAATATTGTACTTACATTTCCAGTTTTTCACTTGTGAGCCTTGTCTGAAGTCTGAGCCCCACTGGCCAGGGCAGAAGCATGTAACTTAGCTTTGTGGTGCCCTCCGCGGTGTAGGGCCCCAGGCAATTGCCCTGCTTGCCACCCCAATGTCAGCCCTGCACTTGCACTCTACCTAAAGTTGTCCCCGACTTGCCCTGGGAATCGCAACCCCCAGGTTGAGAAACACTGATATTCCAGTACCCCCTGGAAGATCTCTGTGTACCCCCTGGTTGAGAACCACTGATGTGAGGTATCAATGGAAAAGTTACAATTTGCTAGGTATGATTATTCTGTTTATATGCATGTATCATCTTTGTATCTGAGATTATGAATACTGGCTATGTATATGTATCTTAAACCTGTGTTGTATTCCTGGCTGACACCACCCCCATATAGATTTACGCCAGAGCTAGACAGCCATGTATTGATGGTTCATTATGAACATTCACAGTGGGCCATTGATGAAACTCATCCTGCCTCGTAGGTCTTCCTGTGGATGCCCCTGATAGCAAGGAGCCAATGCCCCCCCCCAGGCCTGTGATTCCACAAAACATGAAAGGGCATGTGATATGCTCATGTGACCCTGAACTACTCCATCTTGTGCAAGTAAATTTCCATACATGGAGCTGTGGACTTTGTTTGGGACAGTAAATTTCCATGCATATGGCAAAGGATATAAAAAGACAGCCAAGACACCTCCATTTTGTCTCTCTTCTGCTCTAATTCTCTGGACTGTGGATATACAACTAAAAGGAGTATCTTGAACTATGGACAGTGGACCTTCCAGTCTTTTGGAAGTTACCAGAGAGACATTTGCAAGCCAGCAGTCTATTCCATCACTGCTACAGACCTGTATGTATATGATCTATTAACCATTTATAACTCTCTTCTTTTCTTTTATTAATAAATCTTTAGTTAGTTTACTAAGGATTGGCTGACAGCATGGTATTTGGAAAAGAGCTGAAATACATATTGACCTGAGATAAGTTTCTAATCCTTTGGGATTACTAAGAACCTCACATATGATTAATTAGGCTTTCAATAACCCCTCACTATTTTAGACTTGTTTGTCTGGATAGGAGCCAACATCTGGAAGGGGGGATTGTGTTTGGCTTCTGGTTAACCAGTGTGGTACTACAGAAGCACTTTGGTTACTGGCTTGGTGAATCTAAATATAAACAACCCGTTTTGGGGGATTGTCTGCCTAATTCTTGCAGTCTGCCCTGATATGGCATTCTCAGTGTGGTCCATCCCAGGTACCCAGTCACAAACTGCTTTAAACTGTTCAGTGTGGTACAATAATCTGTGCATGCATCAAAGGGAAGAGGCTATGCCCTGACACTTGCAGATGCCATGGTGGAAAGTCAACAGCTTCAGCTGCACATGCTGCTGACATCTTTGGGTATGGTCCGCTGCAGGGGTTGTGAAAGATGTGTGGATTGGTGCACTAGTGAGGTATATGGATTTGCTTTGGGGACTGAAAGCAAGGAATTGGCAGGGTTTACCTTCCTGTGTATGGATTAACTAATAAGATTTTTTTTCCTTTTTCAGATCTCAGGAATTTGGGAAATGCTGCTGAGATGGCACATGGACAGCCATGCCAACTCCCAAAAAAGGGAATCTTTTGTATGTCCAGGACTCTCAGTGTCTATACTGACTAACCAATGAGATATATAGATATATAGTTCTTTATGATGTTTAGGTGAATATCCCAAAAATAATTGTTCAGATCACAAATGCATATTTTGAAAATATATAAAGTAGTTTATTTTGCATTGTTTTTTTCATGTCTTTTGCTGCTTTGGGGGTTGGGGTACCAGAAGTGTTGGAACAAAGCAGAGCTGATAACACAGAATACCATGTCATATGCTCTCAGGCCTGCATGCAGCCAGTAGGTGAGTGGCTTGACAGGCAACAGAGGGAGTGCTCTTACCTGACAACTGTCACTGAAGGGAGAGCGGAAGCAATGTGGGATCACACTTGGTGAACTCATTGCACCATGCAGTTGCAACCCTTGCATTTCCTGCCTACTCTGGAACTACAGTGGTGCAGAATGACTCAGTAGCTGATGCAATAGTGCTTAGCCTTGCTCAGAGCAACTGCAATCATAGCCGTGATGTGAACAGCTGTGCCTCATTGGAAGCAGTAGTGCGTGGACACAAGAGGTTTTATAAGCATGCTATGGGTACAATGGTGTTCACAATGCCCAAATGCTGTTGTATAGATAAGACAGGATGAAGATGGGATACTCATCAGTTTTACATATGGAAGGAATGACCAGCAACAGGTGGGTGAGTCACAGAAGAAAACTTGATTTGTTAGATGGATCAGAACTTAAGTATAATCCAAGTTTTCAAAAAACTGACTTTCTGACCTACCCATCAGAATATTTTAAAGTACAGTTCCATTCTGAAAAGTGACTCTGTTGATACAATTTTACAGGGTTCCATGTTTGTGTCGTCTCACTGAATTCTTAGCAAATGTGCTCCGCTTACCAAAAAACAAACTTTTTTCTGACTCTCAGCCCTACAAACTAAACCTGGGATTTGAGAATCAAGATGGATTTTAACTTTCCCAGGCACTAATCACCAGTCATAAAGTTCCTGGAGGTCATGTTATTTCTTCAGTTCCACTTGAACAATGAAGATTAATGGGATTGCACAGGTGTAACTGAAGAAATAATATGAAGACAATCTGCTTGCACAAAATTAAATAAGAACATAATGTGGTCTCCAGTGATAATGGTGTATGAGAAACAAGGGACCCAGCTTGATTCTTTTGCTGCCCAGGATGAGTTTGCAGGGCTAGCAGTCAGAAAAAACATCTTATTTGTCAACTAAGCAAATTTGATATGAAATCAGGGGGACACAATAACTGCGGAATTTCACAATGCTGTTAGAATGACTCTTAAGAGAAGAAATAAACTTTAAGTCTATAATCTACAATGTAAACTTGGCCCCTGAATGTCACTGTTTCCACTTTAAAAGGACAATCTCATGGAAGATGTTTCATAGTTCTTACTAAATTATGAAGTTTTGAAACTGTACTTTATTCCTTTCCCAAATGTTACCCCTCCATTGCAGAGACTCTTTAGTTTGGTATCACAGGTTACTTAGAGATGTTGGGCCTGCTTTTGGGTTGTAGGAGGGTTTTGTTTTTCTTTTTAAAAACAATTAAGGAAGCATTTTTGGTAGCTATATTTTTGCAGCCAAACCTATCCTGTCAAAACAGCCACATAAAATTACTGGTCATGAGTTTAGCAAGACAAATATAAGGGTGAGGACCAGTGGGTCACATTCTGAGAGAAAGATGTGATCTGACCCAGGAATTACTGAGTTCTAATCCCAGCTCTGACGCTGATGCCAACTCTGTGGTCTTGGCCAAGTTATTTTTTCTGCACATTTTGGATGCTTCAAGCTTTACATGCACATCTTTGGACACTTGTTCTTTCAAATTGGGCCCCCAGAATTAGTGGACTCTTTTGAAAATGTGGGCTTAAATCTTACTGAGTTTCAATTTCCCCAGTTGTAAAATGAGGATATTACTGAGGCTGCTCCGTATTACAACATAGCATAATCATAGAAATGTAGGACTGGAAGGTACCTCAAAAAGTCATCAAGTCCAGCCCCTTGCACTGAGGCAGGACCATCCAAACCTGGACCATCTCTGATAGGTGTTTGTTCAATCTTTTCTTTAAAACCTGCATGATGGGGATTCCACAACCACCCTCGGAAGCCAGAGGTTAACTATGCTTATTGTTAGAAAGTTTTTCCTAATATCTTATCCAGATGTCCCTTGCTGCAGATTAAGCCCATTACTACTTGTTCTCCACGTCCACTAGAGGTAGGACCATCCTCTTTAGAACAGTCCTTAACTGTTATCAAGTCTCCCCTCAGCCTTCTTTTTTCATTCACACTATTTTTAACCATACACTCCTGAATTATATTAGTGTTTTTCAAAACTACTTTTCATTGCTGACTTGTATGTAATTTGTGAAGCACTATACCCCCCAGATCCTTTTCAGCCGTACTATCGCCTGGCCCGTTTTTAGACATTTTGTAGTTGTGCATTTGATTTTTTCCTTCCTAAGGCAAGTACTTTGCACTTGTCTTTACTGAATTTCATCTTTTTGATTTCAGACCAATTTTCCAGTTTGTCAAGGTCATTTTAAATCTAATCCTATCATCCAAAGTCCTTGCAACTCCTCCCATCTTGGTGTCATCCACAAATTTTATGAGCATACTCTCCACTCCATTATCCAAATCATTAAGGAAAATACTGGGGAGTACCAGACCCAGGGCTGACCCCTGTGAGACCCCACTAGATATGTCTTTCCAGATTGACAGCGAATCATTGATAACTCCTCTTTGAGTACAGTCTTTCAACCAGTTGTTCATCTATCTTATCATAATTTCATCTAGACCACATTTCCCTTGTTGGCTTATGAGAATATTATGTGGAACTGTGTCAAAAGCCTTACTAAAATTAAGATATTTACATCTACTACTTCCTCCCATCCACTAGGCCAGATATTCTATATGATTTTGCTATTCTTTTGGACTCTTTCTTAGCAATAATACTACTTAAAAGGTGAATTATGAGGTTTACTTTATTCATGCTTAAATACTCAGCAGACAAAAAGCATTATATGAGTGTTAAGTGTTGTTGTTCTGGGCCTGGTAACTTTGACAATGTCTCTTCTCAAAGTAGTAAGTGAGGAAGCTCTATAGCCAAAAGTAAAACATGGAAACTAACCTGCCTGTTGTTCATTCTGAAACCTGGAATTTGGTCACTTTGGGGTTTCCCATAGTAGATTCTTTTTGGCACTGTCACACTTTCACATATACTAAATGTTGTCTAGATATTTCCTGAACATGACTATCTCCAGGGATTGAAACCATAGGGTATACAGCTTAAAATAAAGATAGTGATATATGGGCAGAAAAGAGCGGAGCACAACTCTTCTGGGAATCACTCCAAGAAAATCAATATGCAAGATGGCACTTTATCCCTACACAGAGCTGGCAAGGGAAGAATAACATTTGGATTTGATCATTTTAAAATTAAGTAAAAATTAATTCTGTGCTCGTACGTTCATGCTGCTCTCCTGTTGAAATTAAAGGGTATATCAAATGGTAAAGTTTGACCTATTGTGACAAATTCAGACCTTATATCATCAGATGCAGCTCCACTGACTTTAGTGGCGGTCTGAATTTGGTACCTAGTTTTTGACAACACCTATGGGTCTTCTGGAAAGGATCGTTGTAATTTATTCTCTATCTTTGTTGTTCTCCAACCTTTCCGTAACATAAACTCATTCTTAGGAGAGAGACGGCGAATAGCTTTACAACTTGCACTGCACACAAGGGGTAACAAAAAGAGATTGTACCCAGAAGAGATTCCAATGGATGAATTGGCAGCAAAGAGAGTCATGGTGTAGCAATGCAGGGTGCAATCAGATGTTTTTGTGTGCTTTGTTTGAATGTAATCTGGAAATAGGGTTCCAATGGAGTTCATGATGTGATGTGCTCACGCCAGCCTTTGTTGCCTAGTAAATGGGTTGGTATGAATTGCACCATTTGTAGTTTTTATTTGAGGTGGCTACCTTCAGCCTCAATGAGATGCAAAATTTAACCTGATGATGAGAAATGTAACAGGTTCTTACCCACAGAACATGCAGGTGATAGTGTGAGCTGGTACAATATAATGCAATATGGCACCATATAAACTCAGAATGGTATATGGGAATAATACATGGAATGCTTCATGGACCATACAGATTTTCAGAAGATTTTAAAGGAAGAGAAAAAGGGATCTTGGTGCACAACTGCACACCAACTGGAAGGCTCCTCTAAACATAAAGAAGTGGCATGAAAGAAGGCACAAAAATCGGAGTGAGCAAATGATATATAAGAAGCTAGACATGGGTGGTACGTAGCGAATCTGAAGCAGTAGAGGAGATGAGTGAAGATTTGGGAGAGTGCAAAGTTAAGGGGAACCTTGTTTGTGTTTTATTGTTGTATGCAGTAATAGAACTGAACAATTTCATATGAGGGTTGCCAACTTTCCAATTTCTGAAAACTGGACACTCCTGCTCTGCCCCCTACCCAGAGGCCTACCTCTTGCTCCACCCCTCCCCCAAGGTCCCACCCTCTGCTCATTCCTCTCCCCCCCCACCTGCCCTGCACCCAGCCCAGGGACCACTGTACTCTTCACACCCCTCCAGTTACCTGGGGGGGGCGGGAAGGCTTTCTCTTCATAAGCTACTCACTCCAAGTCACAAACGAAGTCTGTGGAAGAACTGGGAATAGAACCCAGGAGTCCTGACTTCCAGCCCCACCTCTGCTCTAACCACAAAACACCATTCTCTTCTCTGAGTCAAGAATAGAGCTCAGGAGTCTGGAGTCCCAGCTCTCCTGCTCTAACCCACTTGCCCCCACTCCTCTCCTAGAGCAGAGGATGGAACCCAGACGTCCTGGCTCCCAGCCCCCCTGCTTTAATACCTCCCCTCCCAAAACCAGGGAGAGAACCCAAGAGTCCTGACTCCCAGCTCCCCACCACTAGCTCCTCCATCCCCAACACCAAGACAAGGGCTGATCCCAAAAATGCCCCGGTCTGGGTCCATGGAACTGGGGGCAGGGAGCTGCTACTTCCATATGGGGAACTTGCCCCGTTGTTTGTAGCCATCCCCCATGACAGCCACGACACGCTTGCCCTGGCTGGCTCCAAAAAACCTGCATGAAAATATTGGTTCTGGGGTTGCCTAGCTTCTCCCAAGGGGTTTAACGAGCCACCGATCCTGGTTCCTCCACACCCTACAGTGAGGGGCTCTTGGGGCCCCGGCTCCAGGGCTACCTCAGCAGTGGCTGGGGCAAACTGGCTGCAAAGTGCTGGAGCCTAGCAACTTCTGCCACCTGGAAGATGCGGGTGCCTGAGTTCCTAGGGAGTGGCTCCTACCTGGGCAGTGATCATGCTGTGCATGGAGCCTGGATTGGCAGCCCTGCCCGGCCCTTCGGGGAAGCAGCCCTGAGCAGCGCGTGAAGCCCAGGCCCCTTTGCAGCCAGCAGGGGGCGAGTGGAGTGGGGCAGGGGCTGCTCTCCAAACAGCCCCTCTCCCAACATCCGCACCCCACAGGTAGCAGGCTGTCCCCTTCTTTCCTGCAGCATGCTCGGAGTTTGTCCTCCCCTCGCCTGCTCTGCTCACAGTGCCGGTGCAAACCTGTGGTTGCTCCCTTTCCCCAGCCCCAGGCTGGCCCCCTCCTCAGCCGGAGCTGCCTCCCCAGGTTGCAAGAGGCCTGCTGTAGCCGCCACTGAAGCTCTCCATCAGTAGCTCAGCAGTGGGGAGGCTGATCACAGTTACTTTGGTAACTGGACTTTTAGTATCTGGTCAGCAGTGCTGCCTGGACACTGCCAGGTCCCCTTTTCTAACAGATTTTCCAGAAAACTGAACACACCTGACAACCCCGTGAGGCTAAAACATTAGTTTGTTGATATCTTTGTAAATTCTTTTCCTGATAACCATCATGGTTCCTTGTGCTACTTTTAAGTTTTGGAGTCTAAGAGCAACAGTCAAAAGAATGCAATAGTTTATGCCATGTTGTTCTAAATTAATTCTGTTCATCAGTTGTTTTCTGCTCTTCTTTCTTACTCTTTTTCTTTTGCCTTTTGCATGTTGTAACCTCTGTATGGCTAGAAGTTCTTACATTACCAAAGAAGTGATTTAGCTCTGACTGTACTGGGAAATCCCAAGAAATAATATAGGTTCCACCAGATGACATGGCACGTCTCCAACACTTCAGACTCCAGTGTGGTTTGAATACTGTATCTAAGCTTAGCAAGATATCTTGCTGTGTAAATTTTCTGGTAAAAAGTCCTTTATGACAAAATCTCACCCTTCTTGGAACAAAATGCATATTCTGCCACAAGTTAGCTCATTTAAAGGTGGTAAGCCAAATTCTAATGCTGTTTCATTTATTATTATTATTATTTTATTACATCATTTTTATGACACTATAAGTGTGCACTGTGCTTTATTTACAAATGACAGATACAGTCATGTCCCCTCAAAGCATACAATCTCAGGAACAAATACTGAGATCCTTAACTTGAGGCCATATAATGCCCTGGAGATCCATTAGTAGAGATGATTCTCTATGCAGATATCACCCTTTCTGTGTAGAAAGGGGGCAGTAGCCCAGAACCACTGAGTGTATGCATGGGAACAGGTGGGAAAAGCTGAGGGATGCCATCATCCCCCCATCAACTGCACAAGGAATCAGCAGAAAAAGTTCATTCTGCCTCAAGCTGAACTTATTTGTCCAGAAGTCCCCTGCAGCTACTCTGCATCCCTGGAATAATCTTCAGAATTGAAATGAAAACTTTTACTTTTTTACAATTTGGATGTGGATTCATTGCTTGTGGAAGGCTTCACATTCACAGTCCTGGAGACTGAAGTCCCTTGTTTATCAGAAGAACAGATATAGCACATTGCTATTGCCTTGTGATAGAGGGTTTTTATACATTCAATGTGCCCCCTGCACTGAATACCAGTCCAACTGATCCCCACCTCGACCAGTCTCTTCAAGGTGGTCTCATACTAGTGCAGATTTTGGCTGCTTCTCCTAAAAATCACACTCCCTGCTGTACTGAAACCAGAGGTTAATGAGACACCTGGTGAGCTCCTCTGGTCAGCTAGCAGCACACTGGGTAGGCAGCTTGTAATGTTGTTTTGCACAGATGGGCTGAGCTGGGCAGGAAATAGAGAAGGTGGCATAGAATCAAGGGGTAAATGCTAACGTACCATAAGTAGTTAGAAGAGCTGGAACACACAGGCTCCAGGAATTGTGGGAAGCCACTGGAGGACTATCTAAACACAAGCTTAGCAACACACGTTTTAGCTGCATCCTCACTGCAAAGTGAGTGGGTAGGAACACACCTTAAAGCAAAACCTGATTTAACCCTCACCCCCAGTGACACATGCGAGCACTTATTCAAAAGGCATATAAGCACATGAGGTTTTTGTGTGTGGATGGATGGTACCAGTGTCTGGGCTAAAACATGTGGTAAGCCTGCGGTGCAGAACCCTTAGGGCGATCACTTCTAGCAATGAGAGAACAGTTTGGGCTCCATCCCCGATCAGTCCTTGGTCTCTGCTGAGATGGCTAACTATATTGGTAGATTTTGTGGTGTAGATACTTGTCCACTGGAAACTGGACTGAGGCCACCAAGCAGCCACCAGAAGATAATAAGTTTTAGTTACTACCAATCTGGGCTGGATAGCGACAAGATCTATTCCACACCCCATTACCAATCCTCCAAGCCACTGAATTCCCACAAGAAAATAAATCTTTTTGTTGTTTGCGGTTATTTGACAGTGTAGAGGCCACCTGTTTCCACTTACGTGTTTGTCAGTTACCTGATGTTTCAGAACAGCAAGGGGAATTCACTCTGTCTTGAAGGTATTTTAGTGTAAAAATGAGAAGAAAAATAGTCTTGTGGTTAAAACACAAGAATGGGAGACAAGGGGCCCCACAACAGACTTCCTCTGTGACCCTGTGAAAATCAGTTACCCTTTCTGTGCCTCACTTTCTCCATCAGTAAAAAGGGGTTTTGATTATTGAATTCATTAATATTTATGAAATGCTTCAGTTATTGCTAATTCCTCCCCTCCCCTTTAACTTCCAAGAAACTCAGTGGTAGATTCCCCCCACCCTCAATATTTGGAAACTAAAAGTCACTCCTTCGATTTGGGCTTAACCAAGTTGTGTCTCTTTACAAGATTATTTAAATATATAAGAGTAATAACAATCAAATTAAGCCTGACACTTTAAGCTTGGCTCTTGCTATTATATCTTCAGGGAGACATGTTTGTTTTCTGTCCAATGCAGTGAGTGAAGTCTGAATATGAGCACAAATATTTAGCCTTATCTCAGAGTGATAGGCAGTGGGAGGTAACTGAAGCATATTTCTTTATTGACCAAGCTTATGAAGACCTTGTGCTCAGCTTGATGGCATTTACCTGTCTCAGTGTATGTAACACAATAACTTTTGAACACCACATCTGATCAATTCCTAAATTTCATAGAATGTTCCAGACACAGGGAGCACCTGCCACCTGACTGACATAGCCAGAGCTTCATGCACCTCTTCACTTGTCTCTATATAAAACTACTGGATGATGGCACCTATTCATGGCTTCCAGCATAACAATACCCCTTCTCATCTTGACCTATGCTCGCAATAGAGATTAACATTTTGATAACTCATTCAAGGTATCTCCCTGACAGAAAGAAAAATAATGGCTGGGGGTGACGAACACAGAGCCCCTGACATGGGGCTGGGGAATGGGGGACTTGGGAGCAAACATGCAGCCCCTGACATGGGAGGAGACTGTGGGGAACACAAAGCCTCTGACAGACAGGGAAAGGTGGGAATCAGGGGCACACAGAACTCTGGCAGAAGGGGAAATTGGGGAACCCTGGCATGTGACAGAGAGGAGGATGGGGGCACACAGAGCTTTGACTGTGGGGAGATGAGGGACACACAGAGCCCGAAGCATGAGGGGGGTGAGGTGGGATACGTTTCAAGGAGTCCCTGAAATACGGGTGGATGGGAGGGTTGCACAAAAAGAGCTTGGGGTAGGGAGATGGAGGAATGCATGTAACCCCTGTTGTGTGCAATAAGCTCTGCCTACAGAAGCTATAAAGAGTGTGACCCCCTAGTTCATATTTTTTTTAAAAAGTATACACCTGTACATGTTCTGATTGTCTCCCTCTACCCTGCCATTCATATGTTGTTTGCTTTTTAGATTACTATTGGTTCAGGAGAGCAACTGTACTTTCCTGTGTGTTTAGAACATGCCTAGCAGATTGTGCATCAGAATACAAATAAGAAGAAGTAACTCATTGCTAAGAAACCATTTTTGCACTAGAGCTAATTCATACCCAAAAGGGTGTTTTTCCTATATACTTTTTTTTAACCCCCTCTCCCTCCCAAATCATTAAGTTTGGCCAGATCCTGAAAGCCCTACCAACCATTTACTCCTATTAGTTGTACTGAGACTGCTTGCATTTGCAGAATTAAGGCCTATGTTTTATTAACTTAAAAATGAACAGTAAAAATAGGGATCCAGTTGGAAGCATTGACTTATTTATCCCGATATTAATGTCAGTGTTATCTCCTATCATTTCTGTAATAGCACAACCCTCATCAGTCAATAGTGTATCATACATTGTACTTACCTGCATGGTACTAGTGGCATTTTGAATATGTTTTGAATAATAGAAGATGAGTTGCCTTAATGCCACATTGTTCTTTGACATAATAAACCATTTGACGAAGACAGACTTTTGGCTGCTGTCCATGACTACCATATGGTAGACAGAGATAAGGGAAGATCTTGTGATTAGGTTCTAAAAAGGAAAAAAAGTAATAAATGTAGTTGTCAGCTAGCTCTTGTTTGTCATGTTTCATAATCCTCATGTACAAGTTTAGGAAATGATTGAAACTGCTGAAATGATGTCTAAGAGCATGGTCTATGCACTCTGCAATTCTGAGAAAGTGGAATTTGCTGCAGAATTGTGCTCCAAAATCTAAGGCTTTGTCTATACTAAAAATTGCATTGGCTTAACTAACAGTGTTTTTAAATTGGTTAAACTAAAGTGATCTAAGCCAGGTTTAAATAATTTTAAGTGTGCCCACAAAGGGGTTTGTGCTCTTTAACTAAATCAATTTAGAAAAACATCCTTAGACGATGCAACTTTTAACACAGACAAGGCCCAAGCTTTCATTTAAAAAAAATAATTTCTAGCCCGTGTCATGGCAAAGAAAACCACGAACTCATCATAAATTGATGTAGTGATGTCTGTCTAAACCAGCAGACAGCCTGGAATAATAGCATTGAAAGATATGAACTGCTCCACTCATTTTAATAGGGTATTAACTTTGAAAATTAAGCCATTGTGTGTACACACAACTTACTTTTCACCAACGTCCATTTTAAAATTTATTTATGTCTGGTCTACACACAGTTTTTATACTGATTTAACTATTTTGGTAGTTTGGGTTTTAACTATGCTGGTTTCAAACCAAGACAGTGATACAAAAAATGTGTGTACATAAGCCCTTATTTAAACTAGTACAAACTCCTAAGTAGACACGCTTATCTCAATTTAGTTGAAGCCAATAACTTAAATGATTTTAGTTAAACCAGTGCAAGTTGTGTGTGCAAAGCATAATGATATTTATTTCACTGTCAACAATATTAACTATTTCATGACTGGAGCAATGATGATCAATACGTTTACTCACAAATTTAAACTGTCTTTCCACACTTTCCCAGATGTCAAAAGGTCCAACTGCAGAGGTGCCGTTTCAGATTTTTTGGGAGGAGGGACTTTAACTGTGATTCCAGGGGCTATGGAGGCACGTGAAAACTCTAGGGGTTTTTTTGCAGATAATAACTTAGAAATTAGCTGACAGGAGCACTGTACCTAATTCCTATATAAAGAAAGAAAAAATATATACAAACATGAATTAAAACCATATTTTATGTTTATATTAAATTTAGAACAATCAGGAGATTTAATACAGCAAAATACTCCTAAACCCAAACCTGGAGATATCAGTTCTGGGGCTTTAACACAGATATCAGAAACACAGGTTTGAAACTTTGTATACTATCTTTAGTAGAGATAAATAAACATAAATAAAATCTGCTTAAAATTTGATTACTTTCTCTAACAGACACTCTGTGTTACTGTCTCTATTTTAGTCAATTGTTTTTCATTCCACTAAACATATAGTTATTTAATTTTAAAATATGTGATTAAGCTTTTTTCTCTTTTATTAAGAAGGGGAATTTATTTTTCTAATTATTTTGGCATTTATGTTTGTTGATCACAATCATTTATGTAACTCACTAACATTTGACTCCATCATTACTATTAGTATCAGACTTGGAACCACATTTATTTCCATACAAATTTTAAGGTATTTTACACATATAATTAAAATACAATTTGAAAATAAGCGATCTTCAATTACAGTGTCTTAAAAAAAAATTAGCTAAACATATAACTTTAAACTGGCACTGCCAGGATGAGTATAAGCTAAATTTACATTCTAGAAGGGTACTATTATTTGATTGTAGCACTTTTAAATAATGAATGACAAAGCACAATATGGTAATAAAAGTAATTATGATAATTACCCAAGCCGGGACAGGTTAGGTATTTTAGAACTCACTACTCAAAGAATTACATTTAAGCATAAAAGAGAAATAAAGTAATGAAATCCACAGATGAGTCAAAAAACTAAATATAACTAACTAAAATAACACTACTGTAAACCTTAACAAATTTTGAAAGAATAAAATTACAGAGAATAGATGTGCATTGCACATTTTGACCAGAAGTACCAAGAAGTAACAACAAGTGTGTGTGTGTTGGGGGGAGTGTGTGAGGGAGACTGTGTGTGTGAGAGAGAGACAGAGAGAGAGAGAGTATGTGTTGTGGGGAGTGTGTTAAAGAGTGTGTGTTGGGGGAATGTATGTGGAAGACTCTGTGTGCTTCAGGGCCGCCCAGAGGATTCCAGGGGCCCGGGGTCTTCGGCGGCGGGGGGCCCTTCCGTTCCGGGACCCGCCGCCGAAGTGCTCCGAAGACCCGCGGCGGAAGCCCCCCGCCGCCGAATTACTGCCGAAGCGGGACCCGCCGCCGACGTGCAGCCCGGTCTTTGGCAGTAATTCGGGGCCCCCGCCGCGGGTCTTCGGGGCACTTCGGCAGCGGGTCCCGGAACGGAAGGGCCCCCCCGCCGCCAAATTACCGCCGAAGACCGGGCTGCACGTGGGCGGCGGGTCCTGCTTCGGCGGTAATTCGCCAGTGGGGGGTCCTTCCGCCCCGGAGCGGAAGGACCCCCCGCTGGCGAAGACCGGGAGCGAAGAAGCTCCTGCGCCCTCTTGCCCCGCCCCCTCTGGGCGGCCCTGACCCTATCCACCCCCCCAGAACACCCACAATCCAACCCCCCCATTCCCTGCCCCCTCCCCCAACCTCTGCCCTGACTGTCTCCAGGGCTCCCTGCCCTTTAGCCAACCCCGCCGGCCCCAGCCTCTTACCCCCGGCTCCCTCCTCACGCGCAGCCTCAGCGCCTCGGCTGAACAGCCGCAGCGTGCCTCCGGCAGCGCCTGAGCTCTGTCCCGCTCAGAGCCGCGTGGGGAGGGGGCGGGGCTGGTGGAGGGAGCAGAGCTCAGCCTGGAGCTCCCAGCCCCGCCCCCTCACCACGCGGCTCTGAGCGGGGCGGGGCTCAGGGGCCCCGCTGGAGACAGGGCGCTTGATGCGCTGAGGCTCCAGGAGAGGGGCGGAGGCGGGAGCCTCCGCTCTTCTCTTGGGGGCCCCTGCGGAGCCCGGGGCAAATTGCCCCCTTTGCCCCCCCCTCTGGGCGGCCCTGGTGTGCTTGAGTGTGTCAGCATGCTGTCTCTTTAAGCCAAACACTCAGGAGCCTGAACGCTTCTCCCACCCCACAGTTAGTAGAGATTGAGCACATGGGGAGAGATAGGGGGACACCCCAACATCAGCTCCCATCCAGATCTGCACAGATCAGGAGGCAGGCTCCTGGTCATGAGCAGTGAAGCCACTAGTGGCTCCATGGCAGAGGGCAGGAGCAGTGCAGCTGCAGGGGCAGCAAAGCAGGGCAACGGGGAGGTGGGAAGGGCAGCATTTTTCCTCCTGCTGCAAAGTTCACCCAAATGTGCTATGAAACTCAGAAAGGGAGGCAGGTGCTCCTCCTGCCCTCCCCAAATGGCACTCCTGTCTAGCAGTCCCCTACTCCATTACCAAAATTTCAGCTTCCCCTTGACAAATTCAGTACTCCTGTCAAAATACATACATGTTACGTATTATTTTCATAAAATTAAATTCAATATCAAATTAAAATAGTGATGGGGACACCTTTCTGATTGAATTCATTTTCACATACATTTTTACATGTAATTTTTAATGAATTATCTGAAGCTAATGCAGCATCTCCAGTCTGGAATGCCGCAAAATTTAGATCAAGCTTACTCTGCACTGGAGTCCACAGGGACTTGATTATAACCCAAACATTTAATGGTTATGTTTCCCAAACAGAACCAGCACACAGTAACCATTCCATAAGTACTGGGGAATACATGGCAAGGTAATTTGAGAATCTCTGAATCATGCTGCTGACACAGAGAAGGACGGCTAGGAGATCAGTGGGCAAGCAATGCATTCTGCAGTGCTCCTTATGGCTGTTCCCAAAAGGAGCAGCATCACCAATTCCTTTGTGCCTGCTGTCAACAGCAGCATTTGTGGAGAGGGTTACAGTTAAAGACCTGGCCAAACATTGGCTGACCATGCCCTTTTGGATACCTGGAGTATTGGCAGGCATGCTAGCATAATGATCAAAGGAGTGATAGGTACGTATTCTGCCCAGTTCTTGTGAAGGTACCAGCAAGTCCTCTTCCCTTTTCCCCATGTCCTCCACACAAGCAAACCTACATAAAACGAGCCATAATTTTCCCTAAAATCTTAAAAAGTATTTTCCTATCTGTGAAGTAATAGATCAAACAAACTGCTTGTAATTAGTTACAATTCTGCTAACAGGCAGCAAAGTGTAAGATATTAGGTAGGGTATGATGGTCCTTCTAGGAACAAGACAAAGGTGATTTTGAGTCTCCATATTAAGATGTCCTCACATGAACCAACCATCCCCCACTTAAATCTACAAGGTTTACAACTCATGCTGTAGCTGGACCAGCCTCAGTTTCTATTTTTAGTACAGAACTTGCTCCTTATTTAGTCCTGAATGCATAGCCAGAAATGTGTTCTCAAATGGCTCAGTAAAAATACTGTATTGCCTATTCTTTTCATATTTTTTCCAGCCAAAGAGTTGGGAATCATGTAACTTCTACCTATAAACAACCTTATTTCGAGAGACCACAATAAGATATAGTCCAAAAACTAAGGGCCAAACTAATCTCTGGAGTAATACTATTGATTTCCCCAAAGTATTACCTGCAGTGAATTTGGCTCTGCTTCAATTAACTAGCCAGGTTTTATCTTTTGAAAAACAAACATAATTAGGAGGCATTCCTTGAAGCTCTAATATACTGCTGGATGAACCTCTCTAGAAAACATTTTATCCCCTCAGACTAATAGTTTATAAATCCAGTTCATAAAGGTATCTTCTAGCCAAGAAAGAAATAAACAGTGCAAAATGGAAAATTTTGTGGGTTTGACTCTCTTAGCAAGAATGACCACACAGAAGTATTTTTCTATCACTCAATTAAAAACATAAGAACAAAGTGTTTTGTTTCTGAAAAAAAAGTTTTTGCACTAGAGCTCAGACAGTTAGTTTCAGCTGCTGCAGTTATATGAGCAGAAGCTGCTAAAGCACTACACTTTTTTACTTTTAGGGCCTTTTCCTGCAGTCTTTACATGGCCAATGATATATTTAATTTATCTATGATGGCATGTATTCCTCATACTTAATACATACTTAAATCTTGAGTTCAGTCCTACTTTTAAGAAAAGACGGTTACTCACCTTTGTAACTGTTGTTCTTCGAGATGTGTTGCTCCAGACAGTGTCCAGGGGGCGCCCAGCCGACCCACCGAGTGTTGCTAGAGTAAAAAATCTTCCGACGAACGTGCAACTGTTGTTCCATTCCCAGGTCAGGTAAGGGAGTGAGGGCTAACTGTTAGGGCGGGGGTGGGATCTGGAGGTCAGGACTCCTGGGTTCCATACCCTCAAGTCATTAATTTGGACAGCTGGCAGGAGCTCAACTTGCCACAGTTCCACGCCCTGGAAAAGACGGTTACTCACCTTTTGTAACTGTTGTTCTTCGAGATGTGTTGCTCATATCCATTCCAGTTAGGTGTGCGCACGCCGCGTGCACGTTCGTCGGAAGACTTTTACCCTAGCAACCCCAGTGGGTCGGCTGAGCGCCCCCTGGAGTGGCGCCATAACGGCACCGCATATATACCTCAGCCGACCCACCCACTCCTCAGTTCCTTCTTGCCGGCTACTCCGACAGTGGGGAAGGAGGGTGGGTGTGGAATGGATATGAGCAACACATCTCGAAGAACAACAGTTACAAAGGCAAGTAACCGTTTTTTCTTCTTTGAGTGATTGCTCATATCCATTCCAGTTAGGTGATTCCCAAGCCTTACCTAGGCGGTGGGGTCGGAGTGAGACGTGGCGGAATGCAGGACCGCCGAGCCAAAGGCTGCATCATCTCTCGACTGTTGGACCAGAGCATAGTGAGAGGCGAAAGTATGAACCGACAACCAGGTTGCTGCTCAGCATATTTCTTGGATTGGTACTTGTGCCAGAAAGGCAGCGGAGGATGCCTGGGCTCTGGTAGAGTGGGCAGTGAGATGGCCCAAAGGGACATTAGCCAAGTTATAACAGGTGCGTATGCACTCTGTGAGCCACGAGGAGATTCGCTGCGACGAGACAGGAAGACCTCGCATCCGGTCAGCAATTGCCACAAACAGTTGCGGTGATTTGCGGAACGGCCTCGTCCGATCAACATAGAAAGCCAACACCCTGCGAACATCAACCTGGGACGATTGGTTGCCAGGCTGCCATCTACGTCCACTGTGACCCCGTCGCTGACCAGAGTCCGGCCTGTAGCGAGGCATATAGTAAGGCCGGTTAAACTGGGGGCGGAACGGACGCCTCTGGGTAGCAGGGGTATACATCCCCAGAGTACGGATGATGAACCTGTTGTCTTTGAGGTTTTGTAGTCTGGAGTCCGTCTTTTTGGAGAAGAGGGCCTTGGAATCAAAGGGAAGGTCCTGAATGGTGTACTGTACTTCAGGTGGGAGCGTTGAACTCTGGAGCCAAGAGATCCGGCGCATGGTAACGCCCGAGGCTATAGTACGTGCCCCCGAGTCAGCCGCGTCCAAGGAGGCTTGCAACGAGGTGCGCGCAACCTTTTTACCTTCCTCTACGAAGGCCGCGAACTCCTGTCGGGAATCTTGAGGTAGGAGCTCTTTGTACTTTTCTACCTCAGCCCAAGTGTCATGTCCGTAGCGGCTTAGCAAAGCCTGCTGGTTAGCCACTCGGATCTGCAGGGCACCGGCGGAGTAGACCTTGCGGCCAAGCAAGTCCATTCGCCTAGCGTCCTTTGATTTAGGAGCGGGGCCTTGCTGGCCGTGACGCTCTTTATCGTTGACCGACTGCACCACCAACGACGAGGGGATCGGGTGTACATACAAATATTCATTTCCCTTGGAAGGGACCATGTACTTGCGCTCCACGCCCCTCGCTGTGGGTGCAATAGAGGACGGAGTCTGCCATAGATTATCGGCAGTCGCCTGGATAGTCTTAATGAAGGGCAAGGCTATGCGGGTAGGGGTGTCCGCTGACAAGATGGTGACTATCGGATCGTCCACTTCCGATACCTCCTCCGCCTGTAGGTCCATTCGCAGTGCTACCCTGCGAAGGAGCTCTTGGTGTGCCCGTAAATCAATAGGTGGGGGACCTGCGGACGACGAGCCCGCCACCGCCTCGTCCGGGGAAGAGGAGGAGGAAGAAATGCCTGGCATGATGGCGTCCCGGTCAGCGTCTGGGACCTGGGAAGGCTCCTGCTCCAGCTGGGCTGGCTGATTACCTTCCTCCGCACACGATGGCACCTCTGTGTCATCCGGTGGGCGGGTTATTGTAGCCTCCGGGACGCGTGCCTCGTTTGGTACGGTGCGCATGGTAGGCAGAGGAGCGCCTTGGGCTTGGTGGTAGGCCCAAGGAGTCCAATAACCCCAGTGATGAGGGTCCTGGTCCGCGTGATGGGACTGCTGAAAAACCCCCGAAGGGACCTGAGGGTCATGCTCGTCGACGTAATAACTGTCGGCGTGTGAAGAGGCCGAGGCGTGTCGGGAGGGCCAGGGTGGAGCGGATATCCCTTGTGCCGAAGTGCCGACGGATCGCAGTTCCCACCTCTGTGGCGACCGGTGCCGGGAAGCATCTCGATAGCGAGAGCGGGAGTGAGACCGGGACCTGCGACCAGCCCGGTGCCGGGAGGTCGACCGAGATCTCCATGTTCGGTGCCGGGACCGGCTTTGCGAGTATCGTCGGCCGTAGCGGTACCGAGATGTTGAACGGTGCCGGGAATGGCGAGTCGGAGAGCGGGAGTATGACCGGTGCCGCGAGTCCGACCGGTGCCACGTAGTGGAGCGGTGCCAGGACTGCGAGCGGCGTTGCGATCGGCGCCTAGATGGAGAGCGCCGTCGAGAGCGTGAGCGCTGGTGAGAGCGGGATCGGTGCCGGTCAGGCTTGGTGCCGACAGGCGGCTTGAGCATGGAAGGCTTGCCCATAGAACGGGGCGCCCGCACCGGCGGTGCCGGGGGCGGTGGCACAGCTGGGTCTGTGAATGCAATGAGGTCCCGCGCCACCTCAAAGGTCTCCGGAGTCGACGGCAGTGGCATCTCTACCGCGGCCGGAGCCGGGGAGGCCACACGTGCCGGGTTCGACGGCCTCTGAGGGGCCGGAGTCACCGGTGCCAGCAGAAGGATCTGCAGCGGAGGGGCCGGTGCCACAGCAGGTTTCGGTGCTGGGCGGTCCGGACAGGACGCGCTCTTTTGCTTCGGCGCAGGCGTCGGTGCCGACGAGGCAGCAGCCTTCCCTTTCTTCGCCTTCGGCAAGAGAGAGCGTCTCTGGGCGGGTTTCGGTGCCGATGTCACTTTCAGCTGCACGGTAGAGCAGCCCGGCGCCGTGGCAGCGCTGCGAGAGTCCAGAGGGACAGCAGGCGGTGCCGCGGCCGGAGGGGTTAAGGCTGCCTCCATGAGGAGTTGTTTTAGCCTAATGTCTCTTTCCCTCTTAGTGCGAGGCTTGAAAGCCTTGCAAATTGGGCACTTAGAAGATAAGTGCGACTCTCCCAGGCACTTTAAGCAGGAGCTATGAGGATCCCCTGTAGGCATAGGCCTGCGGCAGGCCGAACACGGCTTGAAACCCGGGGAGCCAGGCATACGCTCCGGTCCCGGGTGCGGGTGGGGGTTAATCCCCGAACCCGCTAACTATCCGAGATCAGACGAGATCGGGCGTGTTCAGGGTGGTATGGCCGTAGACTTATCAAAACAAGAAAACCTACAACTAAGATAACAACTATATACAACTTTTATAGAAAAACCTATGAGGAAGCTAGGGAAGCGGAGGTCAGACAAGCTGCACTCCACTGTTCCAACGACCGACACGGGCGGTAAGAAGGAACTGAGGAGTGGGTGGGTCGGCTGAGGTATATATGCGGTGCCATTATGGCACCACTCCAGGAGGCGCTCAGCCGACCCACTGGGGTTGCTAGGGTAAAAGTCTTCCGACGAACGTGCACGCGGCGCGCGCACACCTAACTGGAATGGATATGAGCAATCACTCGAAGAAGACTTTTTACCCTACCAACACTCAGTGGGTCAGCTGGGCGCCCCCTGGAGTGGCGCCACTATGGCACCGGATATATACCCCGGCCGACCCATCCACCCCTCAGTTCCTTCTTGCCGGCTACTCCGACAGTGGGGAAGTAGGGTGGGTTTGGAATGGATATGAGCAACACATCTCGAAGAAGAATATCAAGGTTATCATTAGTCTGTAAACAAACTCATGATACAACATAGAGCCGTTACTCATATTGTTAATTATAATAAATATAGAATATTATATTCTCTGCAGATAAAAATGTATGTTGCCACTAATACATCTTTTTATTTCCCACATTTGAGTGAGCTACTGTGCATTGAAATTATGCATATTTCCAAATATGGATTTTTCTTACCACCACAAAAAGGGACAGATCCTCAGCTGCACTAGAACTCTATTCAGGCCACTTTAAATTCTAGCAACTTGTAACAATCCCCTCGGGGCTATTGTGCTAGGCAAGGATCACTGAAATAGAATCCCCATTATCCCCCAACACTCACCCTATGATGGGGGAGTCCGATTATAGATGGGGATTTCCCTTAGCTGCTCTTATAAGGCAATTTTCTGTAGGCCTGGCTGGGCATAAGTAACTTGACATAAGTAAGACCTCATTTCTTAGTCTGCATGGTATGAAAGGTTAAGTTGTTAATAGTGGCTTAACAAGCAGTATGCTGGAGTCAGGATGTCTGTTGCTAGCTAAGATAAGCAGGAACACCCTGGAGCTAGCGTCAACGGACAAGATAAACCTGAAATGTAAAAATCAGGTTATACATGGAGAGAGCATGCTGTCCAGGGATTGGTTCCTAAAAAATAAGCAAGCCAATCATGAAGCATCTGATACAAAGTATAGTTAAGAATGCATGTGTTATTAGTGTTAGTAAAAATGGATATAAGGTAAAGTTTTGCTGTGCAACTTTGGCTGTGTGGTACGCTCTATACCCACCCTCTACACTTGAATCTAATCAACACAGTGTAGCTTTGCTGTATGCCAAGTAAAAGAACCTGAGTGATAAGACAGGAATCGAACTGAGTTCTTGAGGAACCAAGTGGAAGAGATCTTGGGGGAACGCTAACAATTTCTAGGCCAGAGGTGGGCAAACTACGGCCTATGGGCCACATCCAGCCTGTGGGACCCGCCTGCCTAGCCCCTGAGCTCTTGGCCCGAGGGGCTCGCCCCCCCGGCCCCTCCCCTGCAGCCTCAGCTCACTGTGCAGCTGGCACAATGCTCTGGGCAGCTGGACAGCACAACTGCAGAACCGCGGCCTGACCTGGTGCTCTGGGTGGCGCGGCTAGAGCGCCACCAGACATCGGTGCTCCAGGCAGCGCGGTAAGAGGGCAAGGAGCGGGGGGTTGGATAGAGGGCAGGGGAGTTTGAGAGGGTTGTCAGGGGGCGAGGGTGTGGATAGGGGTCGGGGCGGTCAGAGGGTGGGGAACATGGGGGTTGAATGGGGGCAGGGGTCCCGGGGGGGGCAGTCAGGAAGGATGGGTGGGTTTGAGGGGGCAGGGGTCCTCGGGGGGCAGTCAGGAATGAGAGGAGGGGTTGGATAGGGCGGAAGGGGGCAGTCGGGGCAGAGGGTCCGGGGGCGGTCAGGGGACAGGGAGCAGGGGTGGTGGATGGGGCAGGTGCCCCGGGGGGCCATCAGGGGACAGGGAACAGGGGGGTTGGATGGGGTAGGAGTCTCGGGGGGGCCATCAGGGGGCGAGAAGCAGGGGGGGGTTGGATAGGGGTTGGGGGCCGGGCCACACCTGGCTGTTTGGGGAGGCACAGCCTCCCCTAACCAGCCCTCCATACAATTTTGGAAAATGATGAGGCCCTCAGACCAAAAAGTTTGCCCGCCCCTGTTCTAGGCCCTCTGTGATACTCTGGTAACACAAAGGAGCCAGAGCAGGGGCTAGGATCTGGACCAAAATATTTGTGATAAATCCCCAATGTCTTTTTTTTCCTATTTTAATACATTAAATAAAATTAGCTACTTACAAATCTGACTTGAAAAACTAATAAAATTTTGTTTTAGATTCAGTAGTTCAATTAACTTTTCCAATTTCTGACTGTGGGTTACAAACAGGGCCAGTGAAAAACAACAGGCATATGCAAACTGTGGATTCAGCAGTCTGAATGTGCATGCTTTGTGTTCCCAAAACTCATTCAAGTCAGCGAGTGTTTTGGATGTGCAAGAAATACAATATTTGGCTCTGCATCTGGATTTAGGAAAATAAAATTTGAGAATGTAGTGAGGTGGAATAGCCTCCCGCTGATCCCGGGGGCGGGGAAGGACCACTCGCCGCACCCTGGTGGTTGGAGCCAGGCCAGATCTGCTCCTTGCACCAGAAACAAGAGGTGGGACAGGAAGTATAAGAGGCAGAGCCTGGACCAGCTCAGTTGGGAGAGAACTAGAGGAGGAGTCAGATGCCTCCGCTTTGCTGCTGGCCCTTGAGCAGGGACTGAGACGAACCAACCCTTGCTCCTGGAGGAGAACCAAGAGGAGCTGCCAGGACTGCCATCTGATGAATACCCCAAGGAGCTGCTAGGACTGCCAGCTGCCAAGTACCCTGAGGAGATGGAAGACCCATGGACTACGGAGCCCTATTCCTGGACTGTGGTAGGAAGTAGCACAAGGAAACCAGTTTTTAGTCCAGTTTTGCTGTCAGAGTACGAGTCAGTGTGTTTCAGCAGGATCCCTGCTGACCCAGTGGTGGGATCCTCCACCACTGTTAGGGCCCTAGGCTGGAACCAGTGGAGTAGTGTGGACCCAAGGCCCCTTACCCCCTGCTGCCAATCTCACCCCTTGGGTGGCAGCCTCTCCACCTTAGGTCAAACAGCCTGTGTTTGTCTGCCATCTGCTGGGCATTAGACTGCTGTTGCTCTGCCCCGCCCAGAGGTGCTGGAACTAGGGGTGCTGCTGCACCACCTGGCTTGAAGTAGTAATAACAACCCAAATACACGGATTCTGCCTTCATCACCCCCACTGTAAAAATTGTTTCAGCACCACTGCAGAGCCCTGACTCTATTGATTGCTGTCTGCCCCAACCAGAGGGCTGGGCTAAAGACTGCCTATTGCTCTGTCCCACCCAGAGGATCATGGTCCTGGCTGTGTTGATTGCTGCCTGCCCTAGCCAGAAGGTGGCTGAGCTAAAGACTGCTCCTTGCTCTGCCCTGCCCAGAGGCCCAGAGCACCAGATTGTACTTGCTGCCTGCCCTAGCCAGTTGGCTTTGGGCTGAAGACTTCCCCTTGCTCTGGCCCACCATGGGGCCCAGAGCACCTGGCTGTACCAGCTGTCTTCCCTAGCCATGAGGCTAGGCTAAGGACTGATTGTTGACAGGCTCTGCCCAATGGGCCAGGGCTATGAACTGGTGATGTGCTAATTCCCCTGCTGATAGATTTTGAGTGCTGTGATGTAGTGATGCGGAGCCACCTCCCTCCAAGCCTGAGGAGGCGGGATGACCACCAACCCACTAAAGAGAGAAATAAAGAAGGTAGATGCCACAAAATGTACTCAGGAAGATCACTAGCTCAAAAACAAGAGGATATAAACTGAAGCTAAAAAAAGACTCATCACCGAAGACCTCATGGTCTTCAATGGGTGTCCAGGGTGCTCAGTGCGTTGCACGATTGGACCATGGTGATTCGTTAAAATCAGGGTATACTATATAAAGAACCTTTAGCAGGCTACCAAAGGCAGAAGTGAAACTGCAACTATTAATATATTCAAAAAGTTGTTTTTAAATACTTAATACAACATTGCAAGGTATCAGTGCTTGACAAGTGAATAGAGTTAAGGTAAACGGGACTTATGATCCTGGAATGTAGAAAGAAGAAATGTTAGGAATGGCAGTTCTATCACAAATGTGTCCAATAGTAGTACAGCATATTAAAAGTGCCATGAATGAGAATCAATATTTAAAAAATGCCAGTTGCAAGGTAACATGGGAGAGGATTGTATTCTCTAGTTCAGGGGTCGGCAGCCTTTCAGAAGTGGTGTGCCAAGTCTTCATTTATTCACTCTAATTTAAGGTTTCGCGTGCCGGTAATACATTTTAATGTTTTTTAGGTCTCTCTATAAGCCTATAATATATTGCTAAACTATTGTTGTATGTAAAGTAAATAAAGTTTTCAAAATGTTTAAGAAGCTTCATTTAAAATTAAATTAAAATGCAGAGCCCCCTGGACCGGTGGCCAGGACCCGGGCAGTGTGAGTACCACTGAAAATCAGCTTGTGTTCCACCTTTGGCACCTGTGCCATAGGTTGCCTACCCCTGCTCTAGTTCATTAGTTCTCAAACTTATTTGATTCAGCCTCCATTCTTGTGTCTGTAGTCGTTTATGCCTCCCCGCCCGCCACAAGTACATATACTGCCACCCACCTCTGAAGGCAGTGCCGCACCAGCAGCAACACAGAAGTAAGAGTGGCAATGTGAAACATGATATTCGTCAATATCACTATTCACAGCAGATAGTGCACCATTGTCACCCTTACTTTTGGGCTGCTGCTGCCACCCCGGGGCTGACAGCCCAAGCCTCGCCGCTTCGAGAGGAGGGACTGTGAGAGGGGAAGGAGAGCCTGAGCCCAGGGGGCGGGGCTCCACCTTTCCCCTTTATCCCCACCTCCCAGGTGTGCATGGCCCTTCTGCATGAGCCCCAGCCAACCGGGGATGATAGCCAGAGCGCTTTAAATTGAAAAAAAGAAAAAAGGGCACACCATGCAGAGCCACCTAGCTACACCTCCACCCAGAAGGGATAGCTCAGTGGTTTGAGCATTAGCCTGCTAAACCCAGGGTTGTGAGTTCAATCTGTAAAAGAGGCCACTTAAGGATCTGGGGAAAAAAATCAGTACTTGATCCTAATAGTGAAGGCAAGAGGTTGGACTCAATGACCTTTTGGGGTCCCCTCTAGTTCTATGAGATAGGTATAGTTCCATTTTTTTTTTTAAAAAGAGGTTTTGGAGGCCAAACCTCTGTCCCTTCTATAGGGAGGCAATATCCTGATCCTTACAAGGGTCAAATTTAGAAGAAACTCCATATCTAGCAAGGTTTCCCCCTTAGGCCTCTTCCATGGGCTTTCTTAAGGAAGGGCATATTTCAATCCACATTTATTAAAATATTGTAGGTCATGATGCAAGTATAATATTTATTTATTAGAGTGTATTTAAAGCATTCTAATATAATTCTAAAAATAAAAATGATTATTCTACCACTTTATCAAAATAATTGTATAGCTTTAACAATCTAATTTTGTATATCATTTTGTCTGTTATCCCGGACTACGAAGCAGTGCCCCAAACACTAACATTTTATGCCTGACATAATGACCAGTTCTGTGTTTTGAACTAGCAAATATGCGTAACATTAAAATCATTGAACTGCCATTTTAAATCAATATGCTGTGGGTCATTAGTACTATAAAGTAGAGCTGTGTGGATAACTGATTTTTTGGCAGCTGACAGGTCCAAAAAATTGGGGAATTTTTTCTTTTTGTGGGGTCAACCTGAATTGAACATTTGGGAAAATTTTTGACAAATAGGAAAGTCAGGAAAGAAATTGTTTTGATCAACCTGCAATTAAACATTTTGTTCTGATTTCAGGCACTTTTAACTGTTTCTTTTAATAAAAAGCTAATGAAATTTGGAAACGCCTGGCTAGTCACAAAACTGAGAAGATAGTGGTGATAATGCCCCCTTATCCCCAGTAGCCAGGGCGCTCACCTAAGATGGGGGAAACCCAAGTTCCAAGCCTTGTTCTGGAGCAGAGACTTGAATCCAGGTATTCCACAGCCCGAGTGCTCTAACCACTAGACCAGGGATTGGCAACCTTTGACGCGTCCCGTCAGGGAAATCTACTGGCGGAAATCCAGGACGGTTTGTTTGCCTAGAGCGTCTGCAGATTCGGCCAATCGCAGCTCCCACTAGCCGCGGTTCGCCATTCTAGACCAATGGCGGCTGCAGGAAGTGGCAACCAGCACATCCCTCAACCCACGCCGCTTCCTGCAGCTCCCATTGGCCTGGAATGGTGAATCGTAGCCAGTGGGAGCTGCGATTGGCTGAACCTGTGGACACTGCAGGTAAACAAACCGTCCCAGATTTCCACCAGTGGATTTCCCTGATGGGCCGTGTGCCAAAGGATGCCAATCCCTGCACTAGACTATTATGTACCAGTGATAAGGAGTGGGGAAAGCACTGTCAGTCTCTCCAATTGAAGCTGATCCACTTTGTATAAATAATTAAATATTCATTGAGCCAGTAAGTGTGACTGTAATAACCCAATGGTTAGGGCATTCACCAAGGAGAGCAAAGGGAACATGGGTTCCAGTCCTTGCTCCAGTGAATACATAATTATTTATACAGAGTGGAATAGCTTCAATAGGAGGGATTTGAAAGAGGACACCCTGCAATACCCAGTACACTGATGATTAAGGGCACTCTGGAGCAGGGACTTGACCCTGGTTTTCTACAAGCCAACTGAGTGGACTAACTACTGGGACGTATACCATCACCACTATCTTCTTCTCTGTTCTGTGAACCTGACCTAACATTTCTGATTTTTCCCCACAGAACCAATCTGCTGACATCAACACACATTAGTAAAATGTTAGAGTTAACTTGAATCTGCATTTTTCAGGGGGGAGGGGAAAAGATTTTAGGCCAAGAATTTCACACAGCTTTACTTTGAAGTCTGCTTTGATTAACAGTCTTTTTTTTTTTAATGTGAGCATAAGTGTATTCCTGCAGCATTGGTTAAGTTTGGTAATGCTAATGAACAGCAAGCAAAAATAATGGTTTTTATTTACCCACTCTAACATCTAAGAGGTGAGGACAGCTTGATGCAAATAATGAAAAACCACAAAACATTTTCCACTGCCATTAACCACTTGAATATACCTATGCACATACAGCACACATCCTCTGAAGCCTTGTGACCCTTTGTACTTAAATTCTGTGTCCTACTATTCTGCTGTGCTGACATTTTAAAATATGCTGTATGACATGCCTTTCTAAGGGCTTCGTGCTGGACAGGCATGCGAATGGACTGCAAGCCATTAAATATAAACGTATTCAATTTCAGATTCAGTAAACCACCCATATGGAACAAAGGGTAACATCAGAGGAACATGAATTATAATAATATTACAAAAAAGGACAATAATCTAAAATATGACTACACAGGATTTGATCCTGCAAAGAATTATACCCATCAGTTCAATTACGCAAATGAGTAGTCCCGCTGAAGCTACAAGTTGCTCACATGTATCAGTGCTCACATGATCAGAAACCTTATTTGATATACTATAAAATGTACTGACCTGATTTTCTACAGGTTTGCAGTTTGTGTTGTCATTTACACCTGTGCAAAGTGAGTATAAAACACTTCTACTCTCATTAGATAACATTTTTACTTGCATTTTGCACATGGGTAAATGATTAAACAAGGTTCAACTCAGTGGAGGATTTGGACCTTTACTTGACCAGCTGAACACAAGTGGACACACAAGATCTTCTGAACTCTTCTCAGCTCCAATTCTAAGGAGAGCTTGGTGCAGTTTAGATGGTGGGATAAAGAAGGCCACCATGGGCAGCAGGTAAAGCTTCCCCTTGAGAAGACTAGCTCCCTGTCCCGCCTCTTCCACCTGAGGCCCTGCCTCTTCTGCCTGCAGCCCCGCCCCTGCTCCAGGCCTCACCCCCACCACTCATTGTTTCCTCCTCTTCCCCCGCAAGGCCTCCGCCACTCACCATGTTCCTCCTCTCTTCCATCCCCATCCCTTGCAAGGCCCCCACTGCCCGCAGGGATGTGGCGAGTGGCAGAGGCTTGTGGGGGATGGGAGGGTGGAGGAGAGGAGATACATGGGGAGCAGCGGGGACCTCTGGAGGGAGGGGTGGAGAGGAGGGACTCAGACAGACAGTGGCAGGTGTTGGGGTCCTTGGAGAAGGGGCGGAGCAGCGATGGGAAGAGGCAGAGTGGAGGTGGACCACCACAGCCCAGGCATCCAGTGGCAGGTTGGCAGTGGCTGCGCTGGCCCATTATACCCGCTGCTTATGAAGCCCATCTTTGTTTCCCCTTGATCCTAAGCTGATCTGGTGCTGGGCCAGTTCCATGCTGAAATTTAGAGCAGTCTTCAGCTTGCTCTAACTTGCACTGGCTGCCCAAAGGGCTGTTCCCAGAGATAAAATTTGTCAGAACATAGGGGACACTGCAACCTTCTTTCCCCTCTGGCAATGCTTCTGGCACCACCTGAGGGGGTGAGGGGCAGACATATTGTAGGAGATGCTACAGTGACTGTGTCATTCAAGCATCCCACTATGCAGGGGAGATCCTCCAAAAGAGTGAGATCAGGTCGGCAGTCTTGTACCAGGAGAAGCTGCCCTCACCCAACCAAGGATCTGGTTCATGAAGTCCTTGATTAAGGATGCCTAAAGCACAGTTGTTATGTTTAAGTGCCTGAGCCTGCACTCCTTATTCATTCATTGAAATCATATTGGCTTCAATAGGACTACTTACATAGCTAAGGACTATTTGTATAAGTAAGGTAGTAGGATTGGGCCCCAAACCTGGCCATACTTTTTTCTTTTTCTTTTAAGTCAATTGCCAAATGTTTCCATGCTACAATTACACTCGACTTGTTCTTTTACACAGTTCTTATGGCAACCAATGTACCCTCTCAATTTTCTTTGCACTGAGCAGGCTACAAACTCCACTGAGCATTACATTTTTATCCTTATCCTTTATTATTTTGTTTAAAGTCTTCTTACACTGAGTTAACTTGTCACTGTATTGCTACAACTGTATATGTGCACTGAGAAGAAAATATCTTAGCAAGGTCATGCCACATATGAATGAAAACTCAAGTGAGCATTTAAATTAGCTTTGTGCTGAATGCCCCTCTTGAGCTGACCATTGGGAGCATTTGCCGATAGGGTGACCAGATGTCCCAATTTTATAGGGACAGTCCCGATTTTGGGGGCTTTTTCTTATATAGGCACCTATTACCCCCCCACCTGGTCCCGATTTTTCACACTTGCTGTCTGGTCACCCTATTTGCCGATCATTCTAATCTTGGCATTTTTCTTTTAAAGCAGAGCATGGCCTATTTTTCAAGTTAATCTATAATTAATTCATTTAGAAAATAAAAAGTTAAGACTCCCTTGCTGGATTACTGGCAAACTACAGTCAGCGGTTTATTTCTGAAGGTTTCATGATCTGGAGTATATTTTTCTGGCATTTCTATGTACGCTCTGACACATCTCCAGCAGTAAAAGCAAATCTAACAGTTTAAATTGCAGAGAGGGGAGGCGTCAGAAACCAAATCATGTTTCTTGCTGCATTTTATCAAACCTGACTTGTAATTAATAGCTTAATTTTTTTCTATTTCATATTTCTGCTTTCATAAATGTTTGTAATATATTTCCTCCCCCATCCACCAGGCTCTGGTTTATTTCAATTCTAATTTTCCAAACTTTTAATGTCAGAACACCAAACTTCATTGAGTGCAATGAGTTTCCAGTCCTAACGGACATCCAAAGCCACATTTTCAAAAGACCTCAGTGCTCACTCATTTCCATTTAAGCACCTAAGTTAAGTGGCCAGATTTTCAAAGAGCTCAGAATCCAGCAGCTCTCAGTGGGAGTCTGGCCACTCATTTGGAAGCTTATCTTTTTTGAAAATCTGGCCCATTGTGGTCCAAATTCTGCCCTCATTTACACCCACATGACCCCTGAATTTTTTTTTTCCATTTTACTGTTCCTGAGCCTGATTCTGAAAACTCTTATCAGGGGCGGTTCCAGGCATCAGCATGCCAAGTGCGTGCTTGGGGCGGCAAGCCACTGGGGGCGCTCTGCCAGTTGCTGCGAGGGCGGCAGGCAGGCTGCCTTCGGCGGCTTGCCTGCGGAGGGTCCGTTGGTCCCTCCGCAGGCAAGCCGCCGAAGGCAGCCTGCCCGCCGTGCTTGGGGCGGCTAAATGCCTAGAGCCGCCTCTGACTCTTACTCTCCCAAGTATTCCCACTGACTTAAATGAGACTTGGTGAGTTAGGAGTACTTGTGTCAGGATCAGGCTGTCTGTATGCCTCTGATTTAACTCCAGCCCTGACTTCAGATCCTTACACTGATGCCCTAACTCTATCAGAGTGAAATGTCTGGCAGGATGTACAGTTGTAAGAGGAAGCAGGGGAGCCACTGACTGACCAGCTCCTGACACTTGGGCTCCCTGCCCCTGAGCCAGGACTGAACTTGCCCCAGCTCAGCCTAGGAGGAGGAAGGTATGACCAGGACCCCATCTGAGGGGGCCAAATGCTTCCACCGCAGGGAGCCGCTCTGTGACACAGCCACCATGCTAGGGCTGAACCTGTGCCCACGGGGAGAATCGGGCAGATGGGCAAGTAAGGGATAGAAGGCGTTGGGGTGGGTGCTCTGCAAGGTGAGCTACAGAGACATGGCTGGAGGTGGCACAGCTGGCTCTAGGCTGGGAAGCAGGGTCCTAATGGTTTGTGACTGGCTTGCCACAGGTAGTTGCTTCCTAGTCCCAGCTCAATCACCCCAGTTCCAATCCTATTCGATCCCTGGCCTCATCCAGAGTGCCTCTGCAGCTGTTCCAGCCTGTAGTGGGTTGCTTACCCCCTCCTGCCCTGAGGGGTTTAAAAAGTGGCCTGGCAGGGCTTGAAAGCTGCTGCTCCAAAAGCTGGGCTGATTGAGGAAGCGGCCGCAGCTAGGCCACACCCTAATCAAGCCACAGCTGGCCTGTATAAAAAGGCCAGGGAAGCCAGGCACAAACAGTCTTCCTCTGCCTCTAGAGGGAGATGGGCCTGGCTGCAGGGAGCTAGACATAGGGTACCTGGGTGAGGCAGGCTGGAGAAATGCAGGGAAGCTGGGGAGCTCCTGCCTGGAAAGCCCCAGGCTGTGGCCTAGCATTAGACCAAGAGGTACTGGGGATTGCAGGGGGCAGCCCAGGGGTAGGCAAAGGCAGCAGGTCCAAACCCCTTTGCTGATGATGAGTGGCTTATACTGCAGTCTGCCCCAGGGCATGGGGGCTAGATGGAGACTGGGCAATAGCCAATACTGAGGCAAAGTGGGGATAGTGGGTTGGGGGTTCCCCAGGGAGGGGAGACCCAGATTGCTGGGGTACTGCCAGGGGGCAGCACCCCAGTTAAAAGGGCACCGGGGTCCAGGGAGGGACACAGGGGCCAAGAGGACAGGCAGATCATTGGCCTTCAGAGGGTGCTCCTGGCTGGAAGTGAGCTAATTCCCAGGAGTCACCAGCAGGAGGCACCGCAGGGGTGAGTCTGCTCATCTACACAGCCCTTTAGGTCTTGCTCTCATCTCCAGCAGCATGGAGTCACCAGCCCAACCCTTGCAGCACCTGTCCCAGAGACAGAGGAAGTTGTGAGAAGCATGGTTTGTGACATGCACAGTATATAGGAGATTGCTGCATGGCCACATGTGTGTGCAGTTTACAGGGAATGTTAGTGGCACCACAGTTTTCCAATTTCTGTCATATCAAGGATGTGAAGGAGAATTACACAAACATACTGCTTCAGACCTTACTCACTGGAAATATAAAACATCACATTATTATTTATATTACCATAGTGCCTATGAGCCTTAGTCCTAGACCAGGACCCCATTCTGTGTGTGTTTGTGCCAATATCCAAATCTTCTCACAATTATCTTGTTTTTTTTCCTGTTGGAGAGTTCTGTTATCTGTTTTTCCTGTTTGTCTGATATAAGAAGTGCCTGTGAACTAGTGGCATCTTGGTATCATTTTCCATAAAAAAAACAAACCTGATGGTCAACCATTATTATAGGCAGGCTGTTAGCAATGCCTATCATTAAGGTTGCCTAACACTTCCCATTATAAGATTCTGTGTTCAGTTGCTTAGAAGTTTACCAAACTTTAACCATTTGGGCTGAAATTTTCTATGCTGAGTGTCTGCCTTGGGCTTTTTTTTTTTTAATTCAAATAAAACAGTTTAGCTATATCCAAGGAAGAGGCAAGGGGAAACTACATGTAGCGCTCCTCTCCACCTGGTTACCTCCTTTAATGCCAATCCGCGTACAGGTTTTGATGGACAGGTCTGGGTTCTTTTGGATCCCGCCACCCCCTCAGCAGGGTGCATCTTCTTTCTTTTTTCTATTAAATTATTTGGTGGGTCACCAGGGCAGCTTGGGCAGAAAATTCTAACTACAGAGTAATCCCTACTTACTTGCCAGATAGTTGGAGACTTCCAAGAAATAACACAAACACATAAAAATATATTCAACACAATAATTATATTAAACAGGAGACAAATACAACATAACAGGGTGAAACACTATTTTTTGGGTCACCGGTGCCCACACTGAAAACACCTTTTCTGGGGATGAATCAGTGTTGTGCTATAAACTGTTGTCTGCAAGACCCTGCCTCATCTGTTGCAGAAGCTGGTAGGTGTGTAATGAATGAGGCAGGAAGATCAAGGCAGGTCTCATGGTTAAGGCAGTTGAATGTTGCCATAGAAATCTGAATCTAATTCCTGTTTCTGCCACTGGAGTTCCTGTGTGATAGTAAGCAAATCACTTAAACCAAACCTTTCAGAGGTGGTCACTAAGTGTGCATGCTCATTCAGTGGGTGCCTGACTTGATACCCTGAAGTCTGACTTGCCGAAGTGCTGAATGCTCATAGCTGCAACTGAAGTCAATGGGAGCTGTGCTTGGACATATAAAGTACTCTATAATGCTAAGTACTCTGAAAAAAAAAATCAAGTTCTAGGTATTTCAAATTGTGCACCCAAAATTAGTGGATGCTTTTTTATCTTAATCGCACAGTGTCTTAATTCCCCATCTGTAAAGTGTGGTTAAATAATACCCTCTCACTTCACAGCAGTGTTGTGAAGATTAATTAATTAATATCTGTGAAGCACTCAGATACTAGAGTGATGTGGGCCATAGACAGACCCCTGAGGAAATTAATAAATCTTTCTTCAGAACAGGGTTTGAATAGTATGCAGTAAATAAGCCATAAACCCACACAGTGAGGAGAAAACAAAATATTGAACAATTGCTCAGTAAGAGAGCACTATCTACCTTTTTCTTTCTGAGGCCCATCCCCTCCCCCCCCAGCACATGTTATAAAAAACTCCACTGCCCAGCTATGCCACAACAACTTTTTTCTGCATATAAAAGCCAGAGCCGGCATTGGGGGGTAGCAAGCAAGGCTATTGCCCTGGGCCCCACACCACCAAGTTGCTCAGGCTTTGACTTCAGCCCCACGTGGCAGGGTTCAGAGCCCCAGGCTTCAGCCCCATATGATGGAGCTTTGGCTTTCTGCCTTGGGGCCCCAGTGAGTCTAACACTGGCCCTGCTTGGTGGACCCCCAAAACCTGTTTGCGGCCCCCCCCCGGGGGCCCTGGATCCCTGGTTGAGAATCACTGGTCTATCCTATGAACTGAATAAGGTAGGGGTCCTGTGGAAAAAAATAGTATGTGATCATGTAATTAGAGACTGTATCATAATGTATATGCGTAAGGGGGCCAAATTATGGTTGCAGAAATAATCTTAATTCTGGTATTTTCTAACTTTCGAGTGCTTGATTTTGCAACCTAATAACGTTCTTTTAACAAGCTACACCTCTACCCTGATATAACACGAATTCAGATATAATGCGGTAAAGCAGTGCTCGGGGGGAGGGAGGGGGCTGCGAATCAAAGCAAGTTCAATATAACGCTGTTTCACCTATAACGCAGTAAGATTTTTTTGGCTCCCAAGGACAGTGTTATATAGAGGTAGAGGTGTATTTTGTGTATAATATACATTAAAATCAAATAGGAAAAAACTAAACAACAATCTGTTTTAGTTCATATTTGACATAGAAAAATATAATACTACTAGAACAAAATGTATAAATTTACAGAGTTGTTGTGCCCTTACCATGCTCCCTCAACTCCCCCCACATCCTCAGAATATAAGGACAAAGGTTGTTTTCAGAAGGTGCCCTTAATGGCATTTGAACAGTTACTGCTGTCTATTTCCCCTCTCCAGTTGAGTAGAATTTACTTCCAAAATAAACCATTTAACATACACCCCCCGTCCCATCATAATAGTTTCAGCTTGTTACTGAAAGCAAAGTCCGTATAAAACCTCGGTATATGACCCTGAAGCTGGGAAACACGGATTGTTTAGAATGTTCCTCTGAAATAGCCTCTTATTTTTTTTAATAGATTTCTAAATTATATATATTACTAAAAACGCACCCATCTGTTTCTGAATATTTCTATGCAGATAACAATTCTGTGGAAGGGAGAGAAAGTTGGAACTAGGGAACTGACCAAATCATAGTGTTGGCAGAGGTGATAGATGGTTCTGTTTACCAACCATGGAAACTGATACTAGCAGTTCTACAAAGCTGCAGCAGGAACATTTACTCTTTAGATATTTCATTGCATACAGACAACAATTAAAATGAGATGGGGATTTTTTGGCAAGATACACAATCTATTTTATAAATAAAATAAACACAAAAAGAAAGTGTGCACTGATTATAGGAGAGGGTATTACTGTACACAATAAATGAAATATGATCTGCCTATTGCTATGTATCTAAAGATTCCACAGAACAGTCACCACAACAGCTGTCTTTAGAGAATAATAAAGAAAAGGCATGAAGTGTGGAAAAGGTATTGCCTTATCTTATAAAACATATGATCTTTTACCCACTATTCTCTAAACACAAAACCAGTTTCAGCCGTGACAGTTCCTGTTTCAAATGTACAGCCCTAATGCCTGATTTTACAATATGTTTTTGCACTACAAGATTACAGCAGACAAGACCAGGACTTCATTTGATTTACTGACTGATTCTGTTGTTTCCTTTTAAAGATAAAGAATGTGTTCAAAGTTGCCTGAGTGTAAGAATGTGATCACTTCTTGGAAAGCTTCCTTCACTCTGGGAACCATCTAAGAAGCTATTTCTAAATTATATTAGAGCACATCCCTTCCCTATTCTTCCCTCTGGATGAGTACCAGTACTCTAACTCTGAGAGCTGTATCTATATATAACTAATCGGTTTTGCCAGTAAGGTAACTGAGAGGTTGCACAAGATAGTTAAAGACAGACATAGGAGAAGAACCAAATATAACAGACGTCAAAGTCTCACTTAACTGCACTGCTTTCAGAATGAATGTTTACTGTGTGTGCTTGAATACAATATCTGCTGCTCCAACTGCTAGATGACATTCTCCTCTCAGAGACAGGGACAGAATCTAGCAGTCCTTTCAGTTCTGCCCAGCTCTAATCAACAGATGACCCTTTCCACTCTACAACTCTGGATATGTTCAGATTTGGATAGATGCATCTGTAGTTATTCAAATGTGTGCACCTCATCCTCTTTCTCTCCCCTCACTATATATTCAAACGAAGATTTGGACAATGGGGAGCAAATCCTTAGATAACTTGTCACCTGTGGCACTGTTACCTTGTATACACTAAGGGTATGACTACACTGTGAAAACAACTCCCGTGACAGTGCTGAGTCTCAGAGCCCAGGTATACAGATTTGGGCTTGTGGGGCTCATGCTACGGCGCTAAAAATAGCTGTGTAGATGTTTTCACTCCTGGCACTCAGGCTCTGAAACCAGGTGTGTGTGTGTGTGTGTGTGTGTGTGTGTCTGTCTGTCTTTCACCCCACACTGGAATGTTTACACTGCCATTTTTAGCTCAATAGCATATATCTGAGTCTGTAGACCCTGGCTCTGAGATTTGCTGCAGCGGGGGGTGAGGGTGTTGTTGTTTTTGTGTTGTAAATGTACCCATAGCTTCTCAAAGAGGTTTCTCACTAAACACTCTTTCTCACTCTCTTGCAGGCTATTAGTTTGGAAAAACTCAAGAAGAACAAAGGCCCCTTGCTGGATCAATAACCACTGTGCTAGGTGCTATTCAAGTACAAACAAAGGTATGATTCGTGCTCCAAATATCTTGTTTCTAATTTATATTCTTAATAAAAAATGGAAACACTGAACATCCGAACCACACTTTCAAACCCAGGTGCCAAAACTAAGCTAAATCTCTTTTTAGACACCCAGATAAGGCCACTAACTTAGGCACCTAAACTGGACCTAGCTTTAGGCCAGCCACGTTTGAAAATTTTGACCCTAAAGGATAACAGAATCCCAGGCAGTAAACAATCTGGGTTTGTAAAGAACAGATCTTATCAGATGAGCTTGCTTTAAAAAAAAAATTATAAAATGCTTGGTTGAAGGAAATGCTGTAGATATTATATGTTTGGATTTAAGCAGCATCTCATGAAACCTTACTCTGAAGATCACTCAAATTGGGAAAATTAATGTAAAATGAAAGTTGACTGAAGAACAATAAACACGGGTAATGATATACAGCCTTGTAGCAATTTGTGGAGTGCTACAGGCATTGGTGTGATGCCTTGTTTCATTTGCCATCTTTACTGGTCTGGAAGAAGTCATCTTGCAGACACCACTGAAGATAGTAATATAGTACAAAATATCATAGAGTTGTTAAAAACATAGACAGAAAACAACAAAATGAGATTCAGCTAAGAAAAACACAAGCTATAACAAAAAATAATTTCTAATACTAATTCAATGGGAGGGCTTAATATGAAAGCCAAAATGTTGAGAAAACCCTAAGGATAATAATGAACAGCAAATTACACATAAGTTTGAAATGTGGTGTCACCAAAAAGACCAACGCAGTTTTGAGCTGCATACTTAGCGTTTGCGTATACAATGATTTAGCAAGTGTGAGTCTACAGCACTCTAGCTAGCCTGCCGTGCACTAAGTGGCTTTGTGGATCATGCTGCTGCACACTAAAAGTTCCATAGTGCACTTCCATCTACTGAAGTTTCAAAGAGCAAGTAGATCAAAGCATACAATGAAACCTTTCGTGTGTGGCAGCATGGTCCTCACAGCTGCTTAATATACAGCAGGCTGGAATGCTTTGCTTGCGGCACACTAAATCACAGTATAGACAAGCAGGGCCAGATTAACCTTTTGTGAGTCTGGTGCCAAACATATTTGTGGGCCCCCCATGGGGGCAATGGAGCATGGCATGGGGGAGTCAGTCCCCTGAACTAATGAATGGATTTAATTGTACAATCTCAGAAAAATCATTCTGAAATTTTGGTGTGAATACTTGCTATTCTTCATATGTAACACAGTGATTTAATCTCTACTTTAAGTGCAAAACTCAAACTAAACTATGGACGTGTGACTTGTGCTTCCATTATATTATATAATAATACACACATATCTACATTACATATACGCTCTACTCTGCGCTGATTAGATCTCAACTGGGCTCCACATTTCAGGAAAGATGTGGACAAATTAGAGACAGTCCAGAGAAGAGCAATAAAAATGATTAAAGGTCTAAAAATTGGGTTTGTTTAGTCTGGAAAAGCAAGTTCGATATAACGCGGTTTCACCTATAACACAGTAAGATTTTTTGGCTCCCGAGGACAGCGTTATATCGAGGTAGAGGTACCTAAAAGACCACCTAAAGCTCCAGGATGATGACCAGCAGACAATTTCACTCTACAGATACACTGAAACTGTCCACCAAAAGGATAAGTACTTGTCTGTGCAGGAGAACAAGACATTGGAATGAACTAGCATATGCCTATTTCCTGTTCCCAACAAAAGGCACAATTCTTTGACTAATTTATATTTTAAAAAATTAATAAAACCCCACCCTGTCAAACTTTTCCACAGCAAGATGATGGGAGAAAGAACAAACCACACAGAGAGGACAGTTACCTGTTCCGTAACTGGCATTCTTTGAGATGTGTTGCTCAGGTGTATTCCACAGTAGGTGTGCATGCTCGCCACATGCACCGATGCTGGAAGTTTTTCCCTTAGCAGTACCCGTACGGGGGGGAAACACCACTGCGACCCCTGGAGTGGCGCCTCTATATCACGCTATAAGGGCAGCTGCGCACTCCCCCTCACACTTGGTTCCTTCTTGCCAGAGAACTCCGACAGAGGGCAAGGAGGGCGGGATGTGGAATACACCTGAGCAACACATCTCGAAGAACACCAGTTATGGAAAAGGTAACTGTCCTTTCTTCTTCAAGTGATTGCTCATGTGTATTACACAGTAGGTGACTCCAAGCTATATGTGATGGAGGTGGGTAGGAGTTCCCAGGTTTCCGGGATGCAGTACCGCCCTATCAAACCCAGCGTCATCCTGTGCTTGGGAAACGATCGCTTAATGCGAAGAAAAGGTGTGGACAGAGGACCACGTGGCAGCTGTACATATGTCCTGGATAGGGACGTGAGTTACACAGATGGCTGACGAGGCCTGAGCTCTCGTAGAATGTGCCTTAACGACAGGTGGCGGGGGAACCCCTGCCAGGTTGTAACACGTGCATATGCACGAGGTGATCCAGTGGGAAAGGCGCTGAGTTGAAATTGGTTGCCCCTTCATACGTTCAACCAATGCAATGAACAGCTGCGAGGATTTCCGGAACGGCGTGGTACGGTCCAAGTAAAAGGCCAGCACCCTGCGCACATCTAGCGTGTGTTGGTGGTGTTCCTCGTTGGAGGAATGGGGCTTAGGACAGAGTACCGGTAGGAAGATGTCCTGATCCATATGGAAGGCGGAGACCACCTTTGGGAGAAAGGCAGGGTGTGGGCGAAGCTGGACCTTATCCTTGTGGAAGACTGTATACGGGGGTTCCGAGGTCAAGGCCCTGAGCTCCGAGACACAATGAACTGTTGTGATAGCAACAAGGAATGCCACCTTCCATGACAGGTGGGACCAGGAACATGTGGCCAAGGGTTCAAAGGGAGGACCCGTGAGGCGGGATAACACTAGGTTTAGATCCTGTTGCGGGACAGGGAGCCTGGCATACGGAAATGAACGATCCAGGCCCGTTAAAAAGTGGGAGGTCATATGGTGGGAAAAGACCGAGTGGCCCTGTACCGGGGGGCCAAATGCACCCTAACGGAAGCAGGTGCTAGCCCTTGGGTCCTAAGGGACAAGAGGTAATTGAGGATGAGTTAAGTGATGCGGACGATGGGGAGGTTCCCCACTCCCCCGCCCACCTAGAGAACCTGGACCATTTGGCGAGGAACGTCTGTCGTGTAGACGGCTCTCTGCTTTCCAACAGAACTCGTTTGATGTTCTCCTAACACCTCCCCTCCTCCTCATTTAACCATGCAGCAACCATGCTGTCAAGTGAAGCGCGGCCAGATTGGGGTGGAGGAGGTATTCCCCCTTCCTGGGAGAGGCGATCCGGGCGAAGCGGCAGCCTCCGCGGAGGAGCCACTAGGAGTTGCAGGAGGGTCCCATACCAGTGTTGATGGGCCCAATCCGGGGCTATAAGGATGACCTGAGTCCTGTCTTTTACTTTTTGCAGGACTTTGCCTATTGGGGGAAAGGTGGGAAGGGGGCCCGACCTTCGAAGGAGGAAGGCATCTGAGATCGCCCCCTTCTCGCCCCTCCCCTGGAGCAGAACTGGGGGCAGCGTCAGTTCTGGGCGGTTGCAAAGAGGTCGATCCGGGAAACTCCCCCCTCTCTGAAGAGCTGTAGGGTGACCTCCCAGTGAAGTGACCACTCGTACTGGTGGGAAAAAACCCTGCTGAGGTGATCAGCCTGCACATTGTGGGTGCCAGGTAGGTGGAAGGCTCACAGGGAGATATCGTGGGATATACAGAACTCCCATAGGCTCAGGGCTTCCAGGCACAGGGCCGAGGAGCGCATTCCTCCCTGTCTGTTGATGTAATACATCACAGCCGTATTGTCCGTGAGGACTCTGACCACCTTCCTCTGAAGGTGCCCGCTGAAGGCCACACATATCAGCTGTATCGCCCTGAGCTCCCTGATATTTATGTGTAAGGATAATTTCGAGGCCGACCATCTCCCTTGGGTTTGAACGTTCCCTATATGGGCTCCCCAGCCCCAGTCCTCGGCATCCGACACCAGGTCTAGTGAGGGGGAGATTTCTCGGAAGGGGACCCCTTGCAGCATGTTGCGTGGGAGGGACCACCATTGTAGGGCAGCAACTACCTGGGATAGTATTGTGACAACCTTGTCCAGCCCGCCTTGAGCCTGGGAATACTGGGAGGCCAGCCAGAGCTGGAGGGGCCTCATTCTGAGCCTGGCATGGCGAACCACGGACGTGCATGCTGCCGTGTGACCGAGGATCTGAAGGCACACCCTCGCTGTCATCACTGGGAAGGTCATGACTGAGGCGATGAGACCTTTTAGGGTCTCATACCTGTCCCAGGGAAGAGAGGCTGTGGCCTATAATGAGTCCAGTAGAGCCCCCATGAACTGTATGCGTTGAATGAGGACTAACGTAGAGTTGGCCTCGTTTACCACTAGGTCGAGATCTGCGCACGTGGACAGAAGAAGTCCTACCTGGGCCTGTACCCAGGACCGAGAATTGCCCTTGAGTTTGGTCTGCAAACAACACTTTCCCATCAAAGGGAAGGTCCTGCATCAAGGGCTGGGACTCTGCAGACAGTCCGGACAAGAGAAGCCATGACACCCTGCTCATGGATATGGCGGAGGCCATTGAACGGGCTGCTGTGTCTGCAGCATCTGACGCCGCCTGGGGAGGGCTGCTGATGCTCCTTCCTCTACCAGAGCCCTGAACTCCTTTTGTCCCGCTCCGGGAGGAGAGGTGCGAACTTTGGTAAGTACCCCCATAAACTGAAGTCATATCGACTTAGGGCTTGGTGATTGGCCACCCTGAGCTGGAAACTCGCCGAGGAATAAACCTTCCTGCCAAATGTGTCCAGTCTCCTGGCATCTTTGTCCTTAGGGGTGGGTGTGGGCTGACTGTGATGTTCCCAGTGCTTAACTGACTCTACCACCAGGGAGTTAGGTGCCGGGTGGGAGTACAGGTATTTGTGGCCCTTAGCCGGCACAAAGTATTTCCTCTGCACTTTCTTGGAGATGGGGGCCAAGAAAACTGGGGTTTGCCACAGGGTAGTCAAGATATTGGCTACCCCCTGGTGGAGAGGTAGGGCCTCACGGCCCGGTGCTGAGGATGACAGTACATTAAAGAGAGAGTCAGATGGGTCCTCCATCTCCTCAGCCTGGAGCTGGAGACTGGACGCCACCGGCTTGAGGGGCTCTTGGAGAGCCTTGAAGTCCTCTGTGGGACGGGCGGCGGTGCCGCTATGGTATCCTCCGGCGCTGGCGAGGGGACCGGCACGGAGCCTAGGGCATCGGATGGTACCGGTGGGTCGATCCCCAGGTCAGAGTCCGGGCGCGGTGCCGTCAGCTCGGGACCTGTTGATTTCTCCCTCTGTTGTGGAGGGGAGGCCAAAGGAGCTGGAGACACTTCAGCCACCAAGTGGGGTCTCGTCTGGGCGGGGATCTGTGGCCACGGAGCCCACTGACACCATTGCCCTTGCCACGGTGTTCCGTGCCACTGACCGACTTGGGTGCCGGGTGGTGATTTGCTCTCACAGAGCTGCCTGACTTAGAGATGGGCAGCGGTGCCGATGCGGAGGTCGCAGACGACTGCACGGTACCGTAGGAGTGATGTGAGCGACGGTGCCCGCGACTGTGCAATCCACGTGACCGGGACCTTGAGGACGAAGATCGGTACCCTTCCTAGGTGCTGCTCCTGTACTCGCCCCAGAGGCTGGAGCTATGACGCTTTGGTGCCGGTGAATTGCAAGATGAGTCCCGTGAGCGATGTCTGGTAGAGCGGGAGCTCGAGTTGGAGCATCTATGTCGGTGGCGATGGGATTGGCTTCGGTAGCTTCAACGCAAGGAGGAGCGTTGGCGCTGCTTATCCCGGTGCCTGTGTTCCCGGTCGTGGGGCATAGAGGAGCCCCAAGGCTCCCTTGCAGGCAGCGAGCCGGTCAGCCTAAGCGGGGAAGAGGGCTGGCGCGAGCTGCAGGAAGACCGCGTCGAGCAAGGTGGCGAGCGGTCCTCGGAGCAGGGACTGTGCCACATCGGGGAGGGTTGTTTTGCCCCCAGTGGCAGCTTCCCTCGAGACTGGGGGCCCACTCAGGGTTAAAATGTCACGTGCGGCCTGTGCCGCCTCTGGCGTCGATGGCATCCTCACCGTAGGGGAGGCATATGTGGACAGGACCGGGCTGCTCCACTCAATGCGAGTTGGAGGCCTGGGTCCCGAGGAGGATTGCGGGCTGCCCAGCTCAGGTCCGGCCTCACCCCATCTTTCTCTCAGCGCTGCTGAGTCTTCCCTTGCTTCTTTGAAGGGGAGCAGTGCCAGCAAGTGGAGGGGACTTCGCTCTGTACCGAAGATGCGGTGCCGGGCGCCAAATCCATTTGGCGTGACGGTGCTGGGGTCAGCGCTGATTTCATTAGGAGAAAGTGAAGTCTAATGTCCTTCACCCTCTTAGTCCACAGTTTGAAAGATCTACAGATCCTACAGCGCTCACTTACGTGGGTCTCGCCCAAGCAGCGGAGACACTGCGTGTGCGGATCACTTCTTGGCACAGAACTATGACAGGAGTTGCACGACTTGAAGTCTGGGGCACGGGGCATGCCCTGAGGCTGGACGACTAACTGGAGAAACTATTTAACTATTGAAGAACTGTACTACTAAGGCTGACTAGAGAAGCTGCAGCAAGGCTGAAGCACGAAGTTCCGACTACCTTCACTGGCGGCAAGAAGGAATTGAGGGTGAGGGGAGTGCACAGCTCCCCTTATAGTGTGATACAGAGGTGCCACTCCAGGGGTCGCAGTGGTGCTCTCCCCCTACGGGTACTGCTAAGGGAAAAACTTCCGGCACCAGTGCACATGGCACACCTACTGTGGAATACGCATGAGCAATCACTTGAAGAAGAATGGATATTAGCTATCTAATTATTACTCTGACTTGGCTTTGTCACCCACCTAGTAGTCTGAAGATTTTTTCTATCATCTACCACCAGTGACGCCTGTCTCAACTATCTAACATGCACTTACTCAGTTTAACTTAATCTAAGTTTTATTCATCACTCATTCTAACCCACTCAGTCCCTACACACTAGTGTCACTATATTGTTAGCCATTCCCTAATTAAAATGAGTGCATTCTTGCTATACTAGGCTTAAAATATATGCATTAATGTATAATAATTTAGGATCTTTTCCCTCTAGTTTACTATAACAACCAGTTCCCTCATACCATACCAACACGTGCCTGAAAGTCACATGCTTCTAAATAGGTCCATCAAGCTAGTAAAAAAAATTAATCAGAAATAATCGCACAATTAAAAAAATTAAGCACAATTGCGCAATTAATTGCAGTTAAACAATAATAGTATAACATTTATTTAAATATTTTTAGATGTTTTCTACACTTTCATATACTGATTTCAATTACAACACAGATTACAAAGTGTACAGTGCTCATTTTATATTTATTTTTGATTACAAGTATTTGCACTGTAAAAAACTAAAATAGTATTTTTTAATTCACCTAATACAAGTACTATAGTGCAGTCTCTTTCTAATGAAAGTTGAACTTACAAATGTAGAATTATGTACAAAAAAACTGCATTCAAAAATAAAACAATGTAAAATTTTAGAGGGTGCAAGTCCACTCTGTCCTCCTACTTGTTCAGCCAATCGCTCAGACAAACCAGTTTGTTTACATTTGCAGGAGATAACGCTGCCCTCTTCTTATTTGCAACGTTACCTGAAAGTGAGAACAAGCATTCTCATGGCACTGTTGTAGCCGGTGTCACAAAATATTTATGTGCCAGATGTGCTAAAGGTTCATATGTCCCTTCATGCTTCAGTCACCATTCCAGGGGACATACATCCATGCTGATGACTGGTTCTGCCCGATAACAATCCAAAGCAGTGCAGACCGACGCATGTTCATTTTCATTATCTGCGTCAGATGCCACCAGCAGAAGGTTGATTTTTCTTTTTTGGTGGTTCGGGTTCTGTAGTTTCCTCATCAGAGTGTTGTTCTTTTAAGACTTCTGAAAGTATGCTCCACACCTCATCCCACTCAGATTTTGGAAGGCACTTGAGATTCTTAAACCTTGGGTCAAGCACTACAGCTATCTTTAGAACTCTCACATTGGTACTTTCTTTGCGTTTTGTCAAATCAGCAGTGAAAGTTCTTAAAATGAACATGTGCTTGGTCATCATCTGAGACTGCTATAACAGAAAATATATGGTAGAATGTGGGTAAAACAGAGCAGGGGACATACAATTTTCTCCCAAAGAATTCAGTAACAAATTTAATTAACACAAGCGTCATCAGCATGGAAGCATGTCCTCTGGAATCGTGGCTAAAGCATGAATGGGTATATGAATGTTTAGCATATCTGGCACATAAATACCTTGCAATGCTGGCCTCAAAAGTGTCATGCAAATACCTGTTCTCACTTTCCGGTGACATTGTAAATAAGAAGAGGGCCGCATTATCTCCTGTAAATGTAAACAAACTTATTTATCTTAGCGATTGGCTGAACAAGTAGGTCTGAGTGGACTTGTATGCTCTAAAGCAGGGGTCTCAAACTCAAATGACCCCGAGGGCCGCATGAGGACTAGTGCATTGGCCCGAGGGCCGCATCACTGACACGCCCCCTTGCTGCCCCTGGCCCCACCCCCAATCCACCCCTTCCATGAGGCCCCGCCCCTGCCCTGTCTCTTCTCCACCTCCTCCCCTAAGCGCGCGCAGTTTTAATAAATATATACACTCAGTAATGCACCTCACTCAAAGGACAAAACACGCACTTAGATTTACTGCCTAAGGCTCTGGGAGGGAGTTTGGGTGGGGGAGGGGGTCTGGATGCAGGCTCTGTGCTCGATGCAGGCTCCAGGCTGCGGCAGGGGGTGGGGGTGCAGGCTTTGGGATGGAGTTTGGGGATAGGAGGGAGTGCAGGGGTGAGGGCTGTGGGGCTGAGGGTGAGGGGTACATGATGCAGGAGGGGGCTCAGGGCTAGGGAAGAGGGTTGGGCTGTGGGGTGAGGGCTGTGGATGAGGGGTTCATGATGTGAGGGGGCTCAGGGCTAGGGAAGAGGGTTGGGCTGTGGGGTGAGGGCTGTGGATGAGGGGTTCATGATGCGAGGGGGCTCAGGGCTAGGGAAGAGGTTTGGAGTGTGGGGTGAGGGCTGTGGATGAGGGGTTCATGATGTGGGGGTGCTCAGGGCTGGGGCAGAGGATTAGGGTGCGGGGGGATGAGGGGTTCATGATGTGGGGGCGCTCAGGGCTGGGGCAGAGGATTAGGGTGCGGGGGGATGAGGGCTCTGGCTGGGGCTGAGGATTAGGGTGCAGGGGGATGAGGGGTTCATGATGTGGGGGTGCTCAGGGCTGGGGCTGAGGACTAGGGTGCGGGGGGATGAGGGGTTCATGATGTGGGGGCGCTCAGGGCTGGGGCAGAGGATTACGGTGCGGGGGGATGAGGGCTCTGGCTGGGGCTGAGGATTAGGGTGCAGGGGGATGAGGGGTTCATGATGTGGGGGTGCTCAGGGCTGGGGCTGAGGATTAGGGTGTGGGGGGAATGAGGGCTCTGGCTGGGGCTGAGGGTTTGGGGTTGGAGAGGCTCAGGGTAAGGGCAGCCTGCCTTGCCAGTACTGGCGGAGGGCAGGCACTAGGACCCTGCGGCAGCAGACAGCAAATCTGCTGGGAGCCCTCCGGGCAGCAGGCAGGGGAGAGGCGCGCTGCGTTCTGTCAGGCAGGGACGCAACACAACGTGGCGGAGGGGGCGGAACACGCGGAGGGGGGGTGGCAGGCGGGGGCTGGGACCTGCTCCAGGCAGGGTCGCGGCGGCGGGGGGAGACCTGCGGTGGCTGGGGCCGATCCAGGCAGGACCGGGGGGGGGGGGGCGGGAAGAGACCCAGCTCCAACTATTGCTGGAGCAGGGCGCCCAGCCCTGAATATTGCTGGGGCCCGGGCCCCACACAAGTATATAACCTGCCGCCCATGCCCCCCGGCCCGGCCCAGCCCCGGCGGGTCTCGCTTCCCTTCCCCCCCCCCCAGCCCGGCCCCGGCGGGTCCCGCTTCCCTTCCCCCGGCCCGGCCCGGCGGGTCTCGCTTCCCTCCCCCACCCCCTGGCCCGGCCCGGCCGGTCTCGCTTCCCTCCCCCCCCCCCCACGGCCCGGGCCCGGCGGGTCCCGCTTTCCCCCCCCTTACCCGAGCGCGTCTCCAGCGAGGCCTGAGCTCCGTCCCGCTCAGAGCCGCGTGGTGAGGGGGCGGGGCTGGGAGCTCCACGCCGAGCGCAGCGCTCAGCCCAGAGCTCCCAGCCCCGCCCCCTCCCCACGCGGCTCGGATCGGGGCGGGGCTCAGGCGCTCGGACGGAGACTCGGCGCTCTATGCGCTGAGGCTCCAGGAGAGGGGCGGAGGCGGGAGCCTCCGCTTTTCTCTTGGGGGCCCTGCGGAGCTCCCCTGGGGAGCTCCGCGGGCCGCAGGGAAGAGCTCCGCGGGCCGCATGCGGCCCGCGGGCCGCATGTTTGAGACCCCTGCTCTAAAGTTTTACATTGTTCTGTTTTTGAGTGCGGTTATGTAACAAAAACTTCTACATTTGTAAGTTGCACTTTTATGACAAAGAAATTGCACTACAGTACTTGTATGAGGTGAACTGAAAAATACTATTTCTTTAGCAGTGTTAATATTAGCAATCAAAAATAATATATACTTTGTATTTTGCATTGTAACTGAAATCTATATGAAAATGTAGAAAAACATCCAAAATATTTAATAAATTTAAATTAGTATTCTATTGTTTAATAGTGTAATTAAAACTGCAATTAATCAATTAGTTTTTTTAATCGCGATTAATTTTTTTAGTTAATCACATGAGTTAACTGTAATTAATTGACAGCCCTATTTCTAAATAAAAGGAGAAATTATATGTGATACTTCCGCATTTTAAAAATGTTTCATTCTTCATTTTTTCAATTCAGGTGATATTTTCTTGAATACTTATGTGCTTTTCCTGCATGCAGGTTCATTGACATGGATGTTTGAGGAGTCAGGCAGAGATAAGACCTGAAAATGTTGAAGAAAAAGAACTGTTACTCTTGTGGATCCCATACTTTAAGTTCAACTTACTTTATTTTGGAATTAGAGTTAACGTTGCTAAGTGCAAATCCAAGCAAACAAACACAAATATTCAAATGTGCATAAAAGTATGCGTGTACCTAAATAATGTGTTTATATAAATTACAACAAAAAACCCTTTAAAACTGTGTGTGTCTATAGATATTGGTAACTGAATTAGGGCATAAAACTGTGTAGCGTCCTGTTCCCCTGACATGGTTGTATTTATATTGCAGAGAGGACTGTTTACACCAGGGGTCTCAAACATGCGGCCCGCGGGCCGCATGCGGCCCGCGGAGCTCTTCCCTGCGGCCCGCGGAGCTCCCCAGGGGAGCTCCGCAGGGCCCCCAAGAGAAAAGCGGAGGCTCCCGCCTCCGCCCCTCTCCTGGAGCCTCAGCGCATAGAGCGCCGAGTCTCCGTCCGAGCGCCTGAGCCCCGCCCCGATCCGAGCCGCGTGGGGAGGGGGCGGGGCTGGGAGCTCTGGGCTGAGCGCTGCGCTCGGCGTGGAGCTCCCAGCCCCGCCCCCTCACCACGCGGCTCTGAGCGGGACGGAGCTCAGGCCTCGCTGGAGACGCGCTCGGGTAAGGGGGGGGAAAGCGGGACCCGCCGGGCCCGGGCCGTGGGGGGGGGGGGGAGGGAAGCGAGACCGGCCGGGCCGGGCCAGGGGGGGGGGGCGGGAAGCGAGACCCGCCGGGCCGGGCCGGGGGAAGGGAAGCGGGACCCGCCGGGGCCGGGCTGGGGGGGGGGAAGGGAAGCGAGACCCGCCGGGGCTGGGCCGGGCCGGGGGGCATGGGCGGCAGGTTATATACTTGTGTGGGGCCCGGGCCCCAGCAATATTCAGGGCTGGGCGCCCTGCTCCAGCAATAGTTGGAGCTGGGTCTCTTCCCGCCCCCCCCCCCCCGGTCCTGCCTGGATCGGCCCCAGCCACCGCAGGTCTGCCCCCCCGCCGCGACCCTGCCTGGAGCAGGTCCCAGCCCCCGCCTGCCACCCCCCCTCCGCGTGTTCCGCCCCCTCCGCCACGTTGTGTTGCGTCCCTGCCTGACAGAACGCAGCGCGCCTCTCCCCTGCCTGCTGCCCGGAGGGCTCCCAGCAGATTTGCTGTCTGCTGCCGCAGGGTCCTAGTGCCTGCCCTCCGCCAGTACTGGCAAGGCAGGCTGCCCTTACCCTGAGCCTCTCCAACCCCAAACCCTCAGCCCCAGCCAGAGCCCTCATTCCCCCCGCACCCTAATCCTCAGCCCCAGCCCTGAGCACCCCCACATCATGAACCCCTCATCCCCCTGCACCCTAATCCTCAGCCCCAGCCAGAGCCCTCATCCCCCCGCACCGTAATCCTCTGCCCCAGCCCTGAGCGCCCCCACATCATGAACCCCTCATCCCCCCGCACCCTAGTCCTCAGCCCCAGCCCTGAGCACCCCCACATCATGAACCCCTCATCCCCCTGCACCCAACTCCTCCCCCCCAGCCAGAGCCCTCATCCCCTGCACCCTAATCCTCTGCCCCAGCCCTGAGCGCCCCCACATCATGAACCCCTCATCCCCCCGCACCCTAATCCTCTGCCCCAGCCCTGAGCGCCCCCACATCATGAACCCCTCATCCACAGCCCTCACCCCACACTCCAAACCTCTTCCCTAGCCCTGAGCCCCCTCGCATCATGAACCCCTCATCCACAGCCCTCACCCCACAGCCCAACCCTCTTCCCTAGCCCTGAGCCCCCTCACATCATGAACCCCTCATCCACAGCCCTCACCCCACAGCCCAACCCTCTTCCCTAGCCCTGAGCCCCCTCCTGCATCATGTACCCCTCACCCTCAGCCCCACAGCCCTCACCCCTGCACTCCCTCCTATCCCCAAACTCCATCCCAAAGCCTGCACCCCCACCCCCTGCCGCAGCCTGGAGCCTGCATCGAGCACAGAGCCTGCATCCAGACCCCCTCCCCCACCCAAACTCCCTCCCAGAGCCTTAGGCAGTAAATCTAAGTGCGTGTTTTGTCCTTTGAGTGAGGTGCATTACTGAGTGTATATATTTATTAAAACTGCGCGCGCTTAGGGGAGGAGGTGGAGAAGAGACAGGGCAGGGGCGGGGCCTCATGGAAGGGGTGGATTGGGGGTGGGGCCAGGGGCAGCAAGGGGGCGTGTCAGTGATGCGGCCCTCGGGCCAATGCACTAGTCCTCATGCGGCCCTCGGGGTCATTTGAGTTTGAGACCCCTGGTTTACACACACGTATACCATGGTCCACCAATCTCTATAATGTTTTCTTTTATAGAATTGAAAACCATTTTGTCCTGTCTATTTTGACAGCTAAATTGTTTCCAGCAGTTAAAGAATCTAGCATATATGGGCCCTAACAGAGGACCTCTCTCCATATAATAGGTTGATTGCTGAGATCAGGTGAGGTACCTGATCTTATTGTCTCTAGATTTGTGTATGTCAGGGTCTAGTGGCAAGATAAAATCTTCAGAATTGCCTAAGAAAATTAGGAGCCTAAATCACATTTTCAAGAGACTTAAGATGGTCTGCACTAGAATATTAGGTTGGTATAACTACATCACTCAGAGGTGTGAAAAATCCACAGTTCAGAACGACACATTTAAACCAACCTAATCCCCAGTGCACTAGGAACTACTGCCTCTCAGGGAGATGGAGTACCTACGCTGACTGGAGAAGTCCTCCCATCAGCATAGATAGGGTCTTCACTTAAACATTAGCGGTGCAGCCGGACAGGAAACTTTCTCCAGATTAGGTGTCCACCACTCTTGTTCTAGTCCTGCTTTCTCAGTTTTCCAACGATTCTCCCAGATTCAGAGTACACTGTTGGCTGCTTTCATGTTACTTGTTAGATGAATTAAAGAAGCCTAGCTCTCAAAGCCATCACTGAGAGGAAAAGATGGCAAGGATACTCAATGAGATGGAAGTGAAGATCAACCAGATTAACAGGAAGACAGCTGGGGCTCAGATAGAAGTAACACAAAGAAAGTGTAGTGATGACTGCAGGCCTCCTGTGAGTGGAGGGGAAGAAATGAGGAAAAATTAGTAAATAGGGAGCAGGATAAAATTTGTTCAAAGAACAATAATAAGAGGATGAAAACTGGGTCAGACTGAGCTGGTACTTGGTGATATGCTTCACTAGTACTTCCTTGGTGATTGTCAGTTTTTGTGGAATTTAAGCTTCCTTAAAAACAAATGTTTCTAGTCCTCATAGTTAAAAAGATGTCCCATACATGACCCTTTGTAAACAAAGAGCTCTTACAGAAATGGGCACTGCACCTCAATTGTGTGTTAAATTCTTATTAGATCTCAGAATTCAATATCAAATTTATTAATGGCAATTAATTATGTGCACCAGGCAGATTATCCCATTTCTCTGTGACTATGGGCAAAATTTGAGTAGCATTACTTTTTCTTCCATTTACATGAAAATGAGATAAAGGAACAAAAGTGACCCAGAGAAAACAAACTGACCCAGTGAGACAACGAATAGAGAAATAGATTGAAAAATCCACCCAAGATGCGTGAACTTCAGAGAGTAAATGAAGGGTAGGAATTGCCTGCTCTCTTTTTTGTTTAACTCTAAAAACAAAACATACACAGGTTCAGTGGGCAGCATATGTTTTACATACTGAATTTGTCTGATGTTATAGATTTGTACATTTGCTGTATCTTTCAATCTACACACATACCAAACAAAATATAATAGGCCTACAAAACACATAGCCTTTTTACAGGAGGCTCTTCAGGGCTGTCAGCTCTTGTGACATTTGGTGTTTTTCCTAAAGCCCCAGCCAGGGAACAGAGATTGAATGAAAATCTCAGTTTAAAAAAAAAAACCAAACCAACAACCACCACCCTACATTTCTATCCGTAGTTAGGGCCGGACACAGCCTAAGGGCCGAGAAACCAGAAGGCAAACAAAACGAGACCAGACTTTATTAAGGAAAAAATATTTCATGATTTTTAAGCCAATCTCATGATCATGGGGGTTTCACTCGGTGGGCTGGCAGCACCTTGTCTCTTTCCCACTGAGGAAGGCTGCTCCCTAGGATTCCTCGCTGGGAGGAAGGAGGTTTCCGGTGAGCTCAGTGGGGCTGGCGCTTGGCCCCTCAGGCGCGGGGTGGGCGGCTGATGGCCGAGGGGAGGTCGGTCGGGGAGTTGTGGGGCCGCCCTACAATCACTGCACTGTAAGGAGACCGAGGCACGCGACGCAAAGGGAGCCCGGTCCCCCCGCTAACGGCAGCGGCCGCATCGTTAGCGGTGCCTGAGAGCAGCTCTCCGCGGGCTGCAGCCGGGCCACGGGCTGCCGCGGAGGAAGCGGCGGTGGACGCGCGTCCGGAGCGGGCTGTGGGACAGGGAACGCCGCGTTCCTCCCCGTGCAGCTGCAGCAGCCGCATCGCGGCTCCTCCCCGCCGCCAGCAGCACGTTCGCCAGCAGCCGCCGCCGCTCCTTTATAGGCTGAGACTTGCGCTCGCTTCCTCCCCTCCCTCTCCTGCGGGCCGCGCGCAGTGACCGTTACAGCCAAAGGGGGCGCACGCGACGGCGAAACGTTACCTGAGAACTCCCGCTGGCCCCTTTCTCCCTTCTTCTCCCCTCCCCAGTCTCGTGCCGCTGTCACGCACGAGACTGCCCCTTCCCCCAGCAGCGGGCGGCGACTCACCTTCCCGCAGCGAGACGCCTTAGCATCCAAAATGGCGGCCCGACCCAGCCTAACCCAATCCTAGCCCAGGAGTCCCCAGCCCGATCCATGACTCGGCGCTCCGTAGCCTCACCCAGCCGCTAGGGCCGATGGTCGAGAAACCGATACCGCACGGCTTCCACTGCCCAGGGAGCGGAAAAAACACCCTGTGCTGAAGCGCAGAAGGGGAGAAACACATTTCCCCCGCCCGCCCCCATCTCCCCCCCCAGTGGTTGCGTCCGTGACATCATCATCATGGCAACAACAGCTGGAGCCGAGGAGGCACCGCCGCCAAGGCGTCCGCGCTGCCGAGGGAAGGGGCTGCTCTGCCCATGAGGCGCTCGCGGCCGGCCAGGCTCTTCTAGAGCCAGTTCGGGCTGCTCAGTGCGCGCGTGTGTCTGTGTGTGTGTGCGCGCGGGCGGGGAGCGCCGGGCGGGCGGGAGGGGGCTGCGCTCGCTGCGGCGGCGGGGGAACCGTGTGGGCTCCGCGCTCGCTCAGTGCGTGGGTCGCTCTCGGCGGCGGCGAACATGTTCTCAGTGAGGCTCGTGACCGCCGACTACTACATGGGCAGCCCGCTGCCCGGCCTGGACCCCGGCCAGTCCCGCTTCAGAGAGGCCCAGGCCAAGAAGGTGCCCGTGGTGAGAGTCTTCGGCGCCACCCCTGCAGGTAAGGGACCCCCGGCTGCCTTTGCGGAGCCCCCGCCGCCGCTAGGCCCGGGGACCAGCCCCCCGCAGGGCTCGCTTTGTGATTCAGCCCCGGCGTGCTGCGGCGTGTGCCTCACCTGCCGCCGCCGGCCTCGCCCCTCCCCCGCCGGGACTCCGCGGGGACTGGCGGCGGCTGCTGCTGCTGCTGCGTGGGGTGATACCTGCCTGAAGCCGGTGGGGACCGCAGGGTCTCCATAGACCGCGGCTCCCTGCAGGCTCCATGGCTGGTGGGGAGGGGGCGCGGAGAGCAGGATCGGGATCTGCAGGTGCGAGGATGAGCAGAGAGGCTTGTGCCCGGGGAGAGTAGGAAATTGCTACAATCGCGCCGCGCACAGGAGGAGCTGCCCCCGCATAGGCTCGGTCGTAGCTCGTGAACCACAACTAAGCGCAGCTGTACAAACACAGCGGGTCTGCTCTGCTCCGGATAGAGGGATTTGTACGTAACCCAGGCCGTGAGGTGTTGGGGTTTGCCTCTTTAAAGAAAGAGACGCAGCGTTTGTGTGTGAATGGAGAGGAGAAAAAAATCATACGTGTCTTTGAGGGGGTGATTACTGAGTTAATTTATAAGTACTGTATCTTTAAACGGCTTCCTAATACAGAGTATCATACGTGGGACTTCTGCAACAAGACTTGTGAAGTGGTTGTTTTTATGTTGCTGTTACGCTAGTATGTTGTAAATTGCTCAGACCAATAGGCAATAGTGCTGCACTGCAGAAGGGAACGTCCTAACCACTAGCCACATGTTGGCCCCTGCGACTTCCTAATGTAACATCCTATTTATTCTTCATTACTCCTTCAGCTATACTTCTTATCGTTTAAATCGAAGCATGGCAATTCCAAGGTATACCCCCCCAAATACCAACATTCTCTTTACCAATAACATTTTTCTAAATATGGATAACCTTTATTGCCAGTTTTCAGTGCACACTGAAGATGAAAAAAGGCCTCCTTTCCATCAGTTGTTACAAATATTAGAGAACATTGAAATGTTTGTGTTATATGATACTGACCTTGGGAACTAAGGTATTCGTGCGTTTTAAAGATGTGTGCTAGAAGTAGAGTATTTAATGTACACTCTTATCATTAGGGAGGGCAGAAACTGCAGTAAAAATGCACAATAAAGGTGTCTTTTCCCCCATTAGTATAGTATAGCAATCTTTATTCATATTTGGAATTTCAGAGTTATCTTTTCTGTGCACTCTTCAGGTGCAGAGGAAGGTAAGGTAAGGTAATTGAAGCAGATGCAAACTGATGCATCTAAAGCTTAAATTTTTAAAGTAGATAGGTTGAGTTAACACAAAAATAAGCTGATATAAGATAGCGAGACGTCTTCTGTTGTAATTTGCATTTTGCGTACATTCAGTGCTTCATATTTTTCCCCATAACAAAATCTGTTAAATGCTGTACATTTCAATAGTTTTCAAACTACATATGATAGAGGGAAGCTTCTTTGAGAAAGTAATTATGTAATCCTATGAGTAATTGTTTCACTATTCATATATTTAGAGCCTGAGGTTGTCTGGAAGGAACGGGCTTACTATTTTTTTAAATGCATAAGAGAAGACTGATAGAGTTTCTTTAAGAAGATGTTGAGGATCTGCTATATCAGGAGAATGGCATGGAAAGTAAACAGTAGACTACTTCACTTTGTCCAGTGACTCAGAGCATACTGGGAAATCCTTTTGCTTCCCTGACATAAACTTTGATTTGTGTTTTCATAGCAGAACTTTTTCTAATTCAGCTTGGTTAATGGTGACTTTCCTCTGGCTTCGGCAGAGGAAGAGTGCTTTAATTATCTATTATTTCCATGTTACTTTTTAGCACAAAGAGTAGCTTGCCTTTATTTTTCTTTTCATTTCTTTTAATAATTTTTGCTGATAAGACTTGAGAAATACATTTGTAGTTCTGCTTGTCTTTAAATGGTAAAAACGGATGGAATTCAGGTTCTTTTAATTGTGTTGTTGGAAGTAAGCAATTATTAACACCTCACTGTCAACGTTAATATATTTAAATGACTTGGCATAGTAAACTCTGCAACTGTTTACAGTGGAACTATAATGAGATTTTATTTAATCTCTTAGAAATATATTGACTTCTTTTTTAAACGGGAGAAAATTTGACTTTGCAGTTGACTATTGCATTGGCTGTATGTAATTCAGAATCAATAAACTGACTTCTATTCTGGTTTATGAGTAAGGCCCTGTGTAAATCATGATTTCATGGAATCTATGGAAATTGTGAAATTAGCTCAATACTGCGTTTCCCCCCCCCCCCCCCCTCCGAGCTGAGAGGTAGAAGCATCCCGCTGTGGCTGTTCATAGTGGTGGTGGTGATGGGTGCAGGGGTGGGTTAGTGGGCCAGCTCTGACCCAGGCCACCACTGCTGCTTCCTGTCCAAGAGGTGGCACTGACAATGTGGTAATTAGGAGCCTGGGCGCAGCTCGCCTCACAGAGGCCCCTGCAGGCCTGTAGGAGACACTGTAGCACTGGCTGGTGAGGAGCTGAAACTAGGTTCCATCCCTCACGTGAGGTGATTTTTCTGCGGGCTGTATAAGATAGTGGCACACACCTACAGCTCAAGTCTTAAGCAACAGTAATGCTTCGGGTTTTTTTATAAGCTTGCATGAAAGAAATCAGCCCTTCTAATTAAGGTAAATGTATATTCTTGCCAGCCAGGTAGAAAAAGTGCGAAGTTGCAACACTGTGCATAGCACCTAGCCCCACTATGCTTGTATAGACAGCTTGCACCTTTAGTTTCGTTGTCGATATGTTAATCTTAGTATGTTTAAAATGAAACAACCACTGTGCAGCTAATTAAGAGTCTTGGGCTCAAAAGGAGGCTGCAAGGCCCACCCGCTGAGCCAGTGGAGATTAAGCCATTTTCATATACCAATCAGTCATTTAGATTCTAGAAGTTGAAGTCCTAGCAGCACCACATTTTGTATCGTCTAGTAGCTGTGGGTGTTGGTGGGATCTGGCTGTATGCCCTTCTCTTCTGACGGGAGATAGTGTTCAAACAGCCAGATGAGTGAGGAAGGAATTCTATATTGCTGTACATTGTTTCGTTCATAGTTGTGTATCATGAATTGATCATTTTGCCAGCCGTCAGACAAACTATAATATATATAAATAGGGGCAAATTGCTCATAGAGGTAAAAAAGTTTGTGCCCATAGACACTTTCTGGTAAAAAGTACTGCCCTTTTACATGCTTTTAAAAATGGATGTATGGGTCCATTGCTGTGGACATTTGAAGGGTAGATCTTGAGCTTATTACCTCTGAGTGAACATGGTAATCTTTTTGGGTCCTGTGATGGGGTGTACTGGGCCCAAAGGGCCTTGGGGTCTAGCCACACCCATCCCAGGAAAGGAGCAGTGGAGAGGTCCTCCAAGCAGTCTAGAGAGGCTGCAGAGGAAGCAGTCAATCAGAGAGGCTACAGGTAGCAACCAATGGGGGCCCAGCAGGCTCATATAAAAGGAGCTGAAAGGGTCTGGAGAGATCAGCCTGCTAGCAGGGACTGGGAGTCCAAGAAGTGCCCCTGGCTGGCTGCAAGGGCTAAGGTAGGTAATTGCTGGCAGGAACCGGGGTTGTGAGGGAATAGCTTCTGGCTTGCTGCCAGGAGTCACTGAAGACAGGCCCAGGGAACAGACTGTTTGTGGAACTGTTTCCCCTCCCCCCCCACCCGACTGACCTAGCTGGAAAGCCAGAGTCAGAGGACTGAAGGGCAAGCAAAGAGCCCCAAGGGAGGAAGCCCTGGTGGTGCTGTTTCACCCCAGGACAGGAACCTCCACACGTAAGCTGGCCAACTAGGATATTTAGGGACCCCGTTGGTCATACTGAGGACTGGAGCCCAGGAGGGGCTGCAGGGACAGGTATAGATGGCTCACCCTGAGGACTGAGTCGCTGAAAACCCAGCAAGGGATCCATCGGCCGGAGGGGGGCGCTGACAAGAAGTGGGTGCCGCCCCGCTGAAAAGAACTGAAAGGATGCAGACACACCTAAACTGAGGGGGTGCTTGCGAGAGGCAGGTGCTGACTCCGTTGCTGGTCCTAGATCAAGAAAAGAGTTTAAAAGGTTAGGAATCAGAACCTTAATGTGTCGAAGCCAAAGCAAAGAGAATGAGTCTATTTTCTTTTTTCGCAATATCTATCTGCTTTCATCAAACTGAAGGTGAACCATAGTTAAAGTATCTTCATTTATGTAAGTACAATTTCGCTACTAGTTGTTCCATTTTAGCGCTCATTGGTGCTTAAAGCTGACTTGCATATCTGTTGACATGACTTGCCATATTGGAAGTACCGGTATAATGAAAGTGGCACTCTTTCATGGTTTTAACTGCTTTTGTTATATTTTGAGATCATACGGATTCTTGGATGTAAGAAGGGCTATTTTGAGAGAACTTTTAAGATTGAATGGGTGTTAAGTTTGAAAACACTAGTTACTTTTTTCATCAAGTAAAATAGAACTGCTTTAAAATTTTTCCAGTTGCCTGCTAGCTAGGGGACTAAACCTGCAACTCAGAGGCCGATATACAGAATATGAAAGTAGGGGCCCTACTGTCCAAGGGCTAGGACCAAAGTGCTGATTGAAAAGATCAGGGTCCTGAAGCCTTTCATCTGTTGGGAAGGGGAAAGTCACTAGGATTTCAATCAAGGTTAAATTTTGAAACCTGCCTAGGTCCTTCATCTGTCACATCAGCTTCTAGTTATCAGGCTTCCTAAAATTTAAATGTTTGTCTCCCTTCCTCCCTAAAGGTGTTGTAAGGGCGAAGAAACTTTTATCTTTTCTTTGGGTCCTAAAGCAGTGGTGGGCAACCTGCAGCCCATCAGGGTAATCCGCTGGCGGGGTGGGAGGGATAGCTCAGTGGTTTGAGCATTGGCCTGCTAAACCCAGGGGTTGTGAGTTCAATCCTTGAGGAGGCCATTTGGGGAACTGGAGTAAAAATCTGTCTGGGGATTGGCCCTGCTTTGAGCAGGGGGTTGGACTAGATGATCTCCTGAGGTCCCTTCCAACCCTGATAATCTGAGAGACAGTTCGTTTACACTGACCATCCGCAGGCACGGCCGCTCCCAGCGGCTGCGGTTTGCTGTTCCCTGGCCAATGGGAGCTGTCCTAAAGTGAGAGATGATCTGTACAAGTCTACCCCTTTCTTCTTGCTGCAGCCAGGAGGTTTTGGGTAGCAGGTGCTAATTTCCTAGCATCTGTCTGTCCTTTCAGTCTTCCACCTTGAGTAACTCTAATGCCTGCCTCTTTCTGAATAAGCCTGAAGTGGATGTAGTCCATGATGTTTCACTGCTGTCTAGAGAATGAATAGTGGCACAGAAGCAGACCAGAGTCTTTTAATTCTTATTCTCCTGATGCTTGGGGAAACTCTGAGTAACAGTAGAGACAGTGAAGCTGCTTGTAGACTTGGAAAGATGCTGCTTCATCTGTTACACGTTTGACTTTTTAAAGGGTATCTCTGCAACTATAAGAGCTAGTAAATGAAAGCTTGAAATCTACAGAAATTGATGTTAAGGCCCCTTGTTTGCTAGAGCAAGTTCCTCTCTCCAGGGGTGAATGGAATTTTTTTAAAGCCTGTTTATGGTTATGAATAACTTGTCATAGATGCATCAGGTTTTTACTGTGTTTTCAGATAACTTCTCAGTAGTTTAATCGGGTTAAAAGGAAAAATAATTCTGACTTCATTCTATGAATCTGAAAATGTGGCAGATGCAGTGTTGACAACTTATGTTTTGCATCCATGGGCGTTTTTAATAGAATTTATTTCAAGGGATAGAGCTGATTTTTAGTATAAAAATATCCAGTAAAATATAAGGACAGTAGTGTGTGGTCCATTGGATTGTATGAGAGTCTAAGGGCTTGCCTATTTGAAGAATTAGAACTCAGTAAGCTAGGGTGTGGATCCTGATGCATGTTAGTTCGTTAATGTGCTTTGAACTAGTCCTGTTTCAAAGAGCACTGTAACAAACTATTGTTGTGCATCTGCAGGATGCACGTGGAGAATTAGGGCTGGTCTACACTAAGAAGCGGGGTCGAACTAGGGTACGCAAATTCAGCTACGTGAATAGCGTAGCTGAATTCGAAGTACCCTAGTTCGAACTACTCACCCGTCCAGACGCCGCGGAATCGAAGTCCGCGGCTCCAAGGTCGACTCCGCCACCGCCTTTTGCAGTGGTGGAGTACCGGAGTCGACCGCGGCGCTTCCGGAGATCGAACTATCGCGTCCAGATTAGACGCGATAGTTCGAACTCCGAGAAGTCGAACTCACCGCATCGACCCGGCTTGTAAGTGTAGACTAGCCCTTAGACCACAGCAGGCTAGCGTGAGGTAGATTCACATGCTGCCTTGTCACAGCCTACTTGTTTGTGTAGGCAAGACCTAGACGTCAGAAAGTGTATGTTCTGTTCCAGCTCTCATTTAATTGCTCTGTGACCTTGGACAAATCACTTAACTCAGCACTTCAATTCCCCCTTCTGTGGAGACAGTATACTTTGTCCATCTTTGTAAAGCACTTCGAGATCTGTAGACAAAAAATGCTCTATAAGTTAGCATTTACTATAATAGAACATGGATCATCAGATCTGTTAAATACATACATTATCCCATCCATGTTTCTTTCCTCTTTTCTTACTCCTTTTCTTCTGCCCAGCAATTTTATAAAAGCATTGGGAAAGCCCAAGACATGGTTTTGGTGTTTGAACCTCCAGAATGAAATTGGTCAGGAGAGTGGTATAGTTCAAACTTTTGTTTACATTCAGTCTTCGGTTTAATTTGGTTGTTCTCAGATTCATTCTTGGCACAATGGTGAGACATGTAAGTATCATGATAGGAAGAAGTAATTTGTGTGTTTTGGGATTCTTGAAATTTACAGGAGACTTACTCACCACTGAGGGTATATCTACACAGCACAATAAGCCTAGGCTCTGACTCAGGTTTAAGTCCAACCTCCGCTGCAGTTCACGGAGAAATTAGTGTGACTTGGTCCAGGAACCCTTCCGGACTCAGGCCTGCTGATGCTGATAGGGAGGATGGGTCAGAGCTCAAGTCCCACTATGACATGGATCAAAGCTCAGGCATTTTTCAATGTGGATGCAGCTCTGGTCTAAGTTGCCAGACTTGGATCTGGAGAGTCCACCAACACTGTCCTCTGGATCTGTCCTTCCCAGCCCATAATTCCAAAACTTCCCAGGAACGGAAAGCAACTGCCTGGTTCAAATGCAACTGCTCTGTGTTTAACCCTTCATTTTCATGCGGACTGCTCAACTGGAAACACAGTCTTTGTGGATGTGCATTAGCATGGCCAGCCCTAAGAAGTCATCCTGCATGCTGCTAGCTGGTTAGAGGAACATAGGTGGATTCTGGTTAACCTCTGGTGTGAGTCAAGCAAGGTGTTCAACTTCTGTAAGAACGTAAGAAATGATTGTCTACAAAATTATATCTGAGTGCCTGGTAGCATTGGGATCGACTGGACAGCAGAACAATACAGAGAGTAATTCAAGCATCTGAAGACAGAACTGCAAAGTCAAGGATGCTAATGGAACTTCTGGGAACTCTGTTTTCCTGCCTCTTTTATGAGGAAATCAGTCTGGTACAAAGAACTGTAGCAAACACTCAGCCTGAGCCCACAGTGGTGCATGACAATCTGCTGAGCAGGGATATTACCCTTACAACCTCTCCGCCCCCATCAGAGGCACAGCCACGGGAGAGAGTCAGCTGTCGAATGAAGGGCAATAAGTGACCCTAGTGCTGCTGGTAACCGGGGAGACTATGCTGCTGGAGCAGCTGCAGCACATCCTGGGTCCATATTTGGAAGAGTTGTTTGGGAATGGTTCTGAGGAGCAGTCCGCTGCAGAATTGCTATGAAAACAAACGCTGAAGCTGGCGTCTGGTAAGTTTCTGCCACCATTTGTTTCTATTAATGGATGGAAGAGATGTTTGGCTTATGGGCCTGTTAAGTTATTAACATGTTGTGATTTTGGTGTGCTTCTGTTAAGGGTGGAACTCACGCTATTCCCCTGACGCCATGTGGGCTTCAAAATGGATACCACAAAAAGAGGAAAAAGTTAAACAAGCAGTTATCATGAAATCTTTAGTAGTTGCTCAATTATTGTTATAAATATGGGTTGGGGTTCTACAATGAACAACCTCACATACCCTGCTCGTGTAATATAGTGCGCCTTATAAATCAGCCACAGCCGCACTGTCCCAGACCGCCTGTGAACTGAGTGTTTAAAAACTGGCTATTATGAGTCCAGACAAAACCAGAGTGTTTAATTGGTCTATTACTAGCTTTAGTATATGAGTCCAAGTTACAGCGGAGGGTGGCGATCTGTTTTGAGTCCCCATTGCTAGTAGCGAGTTGGGTCTGTGTGTGGATGCAGGGTGCTTGTAAGGAGGCTGTACTGTGTCTCCATGTTAAATCAGCATCTTGTTGATTTTTACAGCAAATTGTCACCCATTGCTGGCTGGTGATGAAAGCGAAATTCTCAGAGAGTAAGAACTCCATACAGTCTGCTATGCTCTGGGGCAGGGCATACTTATTAGGGCTGCCTCTGTAACTCACACGCACCCTCCATTTTGAGATGTGCTGGTTGGTCACTAGATGCCTCAATATCTCCTTAGCATACAAAGGTGGCTGTCTGCCGTTGGCCTGGAACAGAATTTCACAATTCCCCTCGGGTACCTCCAGAATATCAATGTTCTCCAGCTTGCCCGACTTGACAGGATTGAAAAAACATGGATAGTAATTAGACCACTCATAAGGCGCCTCTAAACCTCCACTTTGAGAAAATGAAGGGATATAAAAATTATTTCAAATTATTTTTTTATGAGACTTACCTTGATGTGTGATGATTTTCAGTGCTGCTTCAAAGGATATCTGAAGTCAATGGTTTTTTCTCTGTGAATACACCCCATTAATAAAAAGTGTTATCCTTTGACCTTGAATTAAAGCAGTCCCTTTCACAGGGCTGGAAATGTAACTTTTGTCATGCTCAGACAATAATGTACTCTGTCATTCTCTTTTCAAGGCCCTTCCACCTCCACAAGGCAAACACATGACACCAGGAATCTAGGAGTTTGGACCAATCTAGCCCAAGCAAAGAGAACACGAGTCTGGGATAGGCTGATGAGAGAGCAGCTAGATAAAACTAATTGGGAGATCGAGTTCCAGAAGAACCAAAAGGAGTGTCAAATAGATAAGATGCATAGAGAGTGGAAAGAGAGACAGAATCTGTACAGCATGAGGAGAAATTGGTGGACAGATTGTTGAGGGAGTAAGAGCTGCAGAAAGAACTTTTTGAATAATTACTTTAAGCCCATAGCTACGAGGCTCCAGTGCCATCATCCTCTCTTGCTCTACAGCCTGCAGAGTATGCATTCTTTGGACAATTCAGGAGGGAGCTGGACCATGTCACAGGCAATGAACTCTAGTACATGGAATGAACCAATGTATCCTATGCATTCGCTGACTCCTGTCCAGTCATGGCCTACATGTGCAAAACATACCAGAAAGGCCAAGGAGAACAGGGGGATGGATACCCAGCAATAATTGGATGTGTCATTTGGGCACATGGACTGCTGACTGTTTTGGCACCGAGTTTGTTTATTGTGCTGCATGCTTTGATAGCAGTTGGTTTGACTTTCTGGTTTTTACAGTGGCATGTAAATACATGTGTAAAATAGTGTTGCATTTGTGCACAAGGCTACAATAACAAATTTTATTATATGTAATGATATTAAGTGGAAGGCTTTTCCAGAGATTTCAATGGGAGCTGGATCAGGCACTGTATAGTCAAATTTTTTTCTTCTTTTATTTATTTGTATGCCAGTGCACCTAGGAGCCCTAGTCATTGACCAGGCCCCCTGTCATAAACAGATAGTTAAGGGTTAATGTCTTTTACCTGTAAAGGGTTAAGAAGCTCAGTAAACCTGGCTGACACCTGACCAGAGGACCAATAAGGGGACAAGATTCTTTCAAATCTTGGTGGAGGGAAGTCTTTGTTTTGTGCTCTTTGTTTTGGGGGTTGTTCGCTGTTGGGACTAAGAGGAACCAGACGTCAATCTAGGCTCTCCAAATCTTTCTGAATCAGTCTCTCATGTTTCAAACTTGTAAGTAGCACAGGCAAGGCGTGTTAGTCTTATGTTTGTTTTCTCAACCTGTAAATGTTCCTTTTTGCTGAGAGAATTTTACCTCTGTTTGCTGTAACTTTGAACCGAAGCTAGAGGGGTTTTCTCTGGGCTATATAAATCTAAGTACCCTGTAAAGTATTTTCCATCCTGATTTTACAGAGATGATTTTACCTTTCTTCTTTAATTAAAAGTTTGGTTTTTTTTAAGAACCTGATTGATTTTCCTTGTTTTAAGATCCAAGGGGTTTGGATCTGGGTTCACACGAAAGTTGGTGAAGTCCCTCAAGGCAGCCCAGGGAGGGGAAGATTTTGGGGGGACAGGGAGCGCGCCAGACACTGAATTTCTGGCTGGTGGCAGCGTTACCAGATCTAAGCTAGGAATAAAGCTTAGAAGGGTCCATGCAGGTCCCCACATCTGTACCCTAAAGTTCAGAGTGGGGGAGGAAACCTTGACACCCCCATTGTTCTAGGTGATGTATGAGCATATAATAAACAGATGGTCCCTTCCCCAAAGAGCTTACAGTCTAAGTATAGGACAAGAAACGATAGATGGATACAGCCAGACGGAGTACAAGGAAACAATGAGACCGTATTGGTCAGAATGGCAGGCAGTAATCTCTGCATACCACATCCTAACTCTTGTTAAAGCTTTTTGTAAGCACCACAGCAAAGGAGGGATTTGAAGGCGCATAATGCGGTACCTTTGTGGATGTTCATGGAGTTCATCTCCCAGGTGTGAGAGGTGCAACGTGGGAGACAGCATAAAGGTGCTTGTTCAAAAATTTAACAAGCGCATGATGGAGGCTTCCGTCAATGGATTGATCAGAGGCAAGTTTTGGCAGCTCAGTAGTGAATGAGTGATGATAGGAAGGATGTTGGATTGACCATGAAGGGCCTTGAAAGTTAACACAAGTATCATACATTTGATGTGATCCAGAAGGGGGACCCAGTGGAGGGATTCAAAGAGAAGTGTGATGTGATGTGGTCAGAACAACAGCCTAGCAAAATTATCTTTGCAGCAGCATTCTGTACAGATATGAGTCACGTAAGATTGCATTTGTCAAGGCCATATGAAAGAATACTACAGTAATCGAGATGTGAGATGAGAGTTTGGACAAAAGTTTTAGCTAAGTGGATGGATACGAAAGGTCAGATCTTAGAGATTTATGCAGAAAGAATCAGCGGGATTTAGATATAGACAGGCCAGGAAGATCTATGCCCAGAAAATTGCCCCGCTTTACCATACACCAGTGTAACTATAAACAAGTGATTCATCGCAACCTGTTTTGGATTTGATGTCCTAACCACAGTATTTCATGCAGGAGTTGCAGAGCCTGTGGACTGTTGCATCTAACTTAAAATAGCTAGCATTACTCTCTTGAGCAGATGTGTAATGCAAGTTTCCCAAACAGTGGCTCCAGACAGTTTGCCCTATACACTGGGATATGGAGTCTTTCACTTCTAGGTCATTTTTTCAGGTTAAAGTCAGTAGAAAGCAAAAAATAATTCTTAGCTAGCTCTTTAGTGGCATATGTGAAATGAATTGATTTTTTTTAAATTTGGTTTTCTATTGGGCAGGTTTTCACACCATAGAAACCATTAAGGATCAAATGGACAGTGGAAACTGAACTACCCTCGCTTTCAAAGGTGGTCCCTTCCAGAACAGTGTGGTACTTTTAGCAAGACATTGGGAAGCTTTTTTTGTTGCTGCCTATGCTGGCTCTGTTCTGTGGATAGAGAGGTCATTTTCCAGGATTATCAATGTGGCACCTTTTAAAGTTTCTTTTAAAAAGTTACAACTTTTTTTAAGGCCAGCTACACCTAAGGTGATTTACATGAGTAGACTCCCACTACAATTGTCCTTCCTTTCAGACTCTTATGTGGATCAGAATTCAGTTATCATCCATTATGAGGCAGGTAACACACTTTTACTTTGCTATCCCTGCTTCATGAGGGATTTTTAGCTTTTCTTGAATGGAAATAAAATGAAAATATATAAAAAGTACTTGACATTCATATGAAGTCCCCTTTTTTGTTTGGTCCTCTTTTCTGCTTCAATGACCTTTATAGAGATGGTTGATACTCAGTTGTACTTTCAGCACCATAGTGACAACAATCAAACATTAAATTACACAGTCCTGCCCCAGTAGTTTTCACTAGGGGTTTGGCCATTAACTAGGGTTGCCAGGCACCCAGTTTTCGACCGGAATGCATGGTTGAAAAGGGACACTGATGGCTCTGGTCAGCACCACCGACTGAGCCGTTAAAAGTCTAGTTGGGAGCTCAGCGGGGTCCCGGGGCTAAGGCAGACTCCATGCTTGCTCTAGCTCCACGTGGCTCCCAGAAGTGGTCATCAGGTCCTTGTGGCACCTAAACACATGGGCGGCAAGGGAGGCTCTATGCTCTGCGCCTCACGCCCCCCGCCCCCGAGGGCTCCATGACCAATGGGAGCAACGAGGGCAGTGCTTGTGGGCATGAGGGCAGTGTGCGGAGCCTCCCTGGCCAGCCATGCGTCTAGGGGCTGCAAGGACCTGGTGGCTGCTTCCTAGGAGCTGTTGTAAGTGCCACCAGGATCCCGCACCCCAATCCTCTCCCCCAGCCCGGAGTCCCCTCCCCCACCCAAACTTCCTCACGAAGCCTGCACCCTACATCCCTTCCCCAGCCCCTTCCTGCATCCCAAATTCCTCATCCTCAGTCCTATCCCAGAGCTCACACCCTCAGCTGGAGACCTTTCCCCCCGACCGTACCTCTGCCCCACCCCAGAGCGCCCTCTTGCACCCCATACCCTTCATCCCTGGCCCCACCCCAGAGTCCACACCTCCAGCTGGAGCCCATACCCCCTCTCTTTATGGGGGGAGGGATAGCTCAGTGGTTTGAGCATTAGCCTGCTAAACCCAGGGTTGAGAGTTCAATCCTTGAAGGGGCCATTTAGGGAACTGGGGCAAAAATCTGTCTGGGGATTGATCCTGCTTTGAGTAGGGGGTTGGACTTAGATGACCTCCTGAGGTCCCTTCCAACCCTGATATTCTATGATTCCTGCACTCTGAACCCCTCGGCCCCAGCCCAGAACCCCCTCAAACTCCTCATCCCTGCCCCCACCCCAGAGCCTGCACCCCCAGCTGGAGTCATCATCCCCCCCACACCCCAACTGCCTGCCCCAGCCTGGAGCTCTCTCCCGCACCTGAACCCCCTCATATCTGGCCCCACCCAGAGCCCATAACCCCACTGCAGCCCAACCTCTTGCCCCAGCCTGGAGCCCTCTCCTGCACCCCTTCCCCAGCCCCGTGAAAGTGATTGAGGGGAAGAGGTAGGGGGGAAGTGGAGGATGGAGCAAGTGGGGGCCTCGGAGAAGGGGCAGGGCAGGGGTATTTGGTTTTGTGCGATTAGAAAGTTGGCAACCCTACCATTAACTAAAATGGGAGCAGGATTCATCCTAAAATTAATATTCCTTCATCACAAGGGTGCTTCTACTCACATTCATTTGCTTATTCCCTTGTCTCCTTTCACTCCTCCCAGACTTATTGTAGAACTCTTTCTTAGTGGTTTGGTCAAAACTCTAGGCAAGGGGAAGAAAAAAAGAGTAGCATCTTTAATCTCATGGCTTTATGTTGGGGATGGACCACACTTTTAATTTTTTTTTTTTTTTTACTAAAGGTGCTTCCTGTCTGAAAGGACTCCAACAAGAGCTCATCCCTGTCCACTTGATTACAGCCAAGGTCAAGAACTAGGGTCTCCATCAGGATGCTGTTTCCTTGCACTTAAGTAGGGGCTGCCATAGTATTGGTGAGAGCACTTATTTCCCTTAGGAGTTGTGGAGAAAACCTTTGGCCACATCCTACTTACCTTCTCTCTTGATAGTCTTGTTGACTTTTGTGATGATTGGCTGGAGGAAGTGTGGCCTAAAGCACAAGACTGGGAATTAGGAGAGCTGGGTTCTTTTCTTGGCTCTGCTACCGTGTTGAAATCTCTTATCCGTACTACCTCAATTTCCTCATTTTACAGATCGTGCCTTATAAATACAAGTGTTTTTATTGGGATTACTTTCCTAAGAAAGGCAAGAAGTATCTGATCTTTTGTTTTTAACACTATTCTAGTTCTGCCCAATTAAGCACAGCTGACAATAGGCAGTTTGTTCACACTGTAACTGAAGTTGCTTAGACCTTAATACACAAATTATAACAAGGCTTGTATTAAATTATTCAGTGTTCATTGGAAATAAAATACCTGATATTCAGAGAGTTAAATAGTTAAACAGGAATTGGTAAATAAAAATATGTTGTCATAGAATTGTCAGAGAAGCTAGAAATTTTTTTTTTAGCACAACTCTAGTCCCCTGAAGTCTGTACATTATGGAAGAACTTTCCTTCTACTCATAGGAATAACCTATCTGAAAAAAAAAAAAAACAACCACACAGGATTATTTTGACACACTAGGTGTGAAAACGTCTTTAATTAAAGTGCACTATATGACAGGCTTATGGGTGGTGTTTCTGGTTGTTACATTTTTTTGAAATGTAATAAAAAAATTACATTAAACTGGGTTAATAAAGGACTTGTCTACACAAAAACTTAGTTTGCAGCAAACTGGGGTGTAAATCTACCTCACACTTGCCTGCTGTGCACTAAGTGTCTGATCTGGACTCTGCTGCCTCATACCAATAGTTCCCTAATGCATTTGGAACTACTCCTGTTTGAAAGCACAGTAGATCAAAGCCGCTGGTGCACATCATCCACATGGACACTTAGCACGTGGCAAGCTAATGTGCAGTAGATTTGCACCCCAACTTGCTATGAACTGAATGTTCATATAGGCAAGCCTAGAGAATGACTCTAAAAATAATTCAGATAGGTAGAAATATCACTGGTTACCAGAAGATGTTTAAACTAGCAACTAACTCTACAACAATGGTTTCTAATCTGTTTGAGCCACACGTTACCACATAAAAACGTCAGCTATACAAGCAAATACCTGCCTTTTCCCAGTCAGCTCTACTCCACAAGGGAACACTGCCAGTTTCAAACATCAGTTTCATAGATTCAAAATGGGACAAATTCAGTTCAATGGGAGTTTTGCATTTGACGTCCCTGGAAACAGGATTGGCCCTTAATGTAGAAAGGAGGAGCCCAGAGTACCAATTACAAAAGCTTTAAGTGTTTGGGAAATGCTGCTCTGGAGCAGTACTGTTCTAGGGATAAAAGAGACGAAAGTTCACACTACTACTATACATATGATCATATGAGCTGGTTATGCTCTCAAATATAGCATGAATATATAAAGGTGGTAAATCTCAAAATACTTGGATCTGTATGCTCTGCATCTTTTGAGGGTGGATTTTAGTCTCAAAACAAACACAGAAACGACATTAAAAATATAGCCATAATTTGACTCACAAAAATCAAATAGTTTATGTAAGAAATGTAGTTTTAAAACACTACAATATTTTCCAGACTTAAAAAAAATAGCATATGTTGTGAATAAAATAATTTAACTTGCCACAGTAATTCAATCCATTATTTTTACTAATACATGATTTGGAAAGAAATTTATGGACTCACATTTTCCAGACAAGCTTTAAAAATGGTATGTTTGTTTAACTTCTGATACAAGAATGCAACCTGCTCTAAAATTTTAAGTATTTTCTATTTAATTCCTATGTAAAGATGATCCTAGTGTATTTAGTATTGCAGCTATGTTGGTCCCAGAATATTAAACACAAGGTGGTGAGGTAATATTTGATTAGACCAACTTCTTTTGCTGAAAGAGACAAGCTTTCAAGCTACAAATAGCTCCTCTTAAATAAAAGATATTATCTCACCTATCTTGTCTACCTATTATATTTAGAAGTTGAATTTCTAAATCTTGAATATTGTGCTTAAAAAAAAGGGGTGCAGGTTGGATGGGGAGGGAGGAATAGGATCTCTGAAGCATTTACAACTACATATGCTGGTAGCCAGAATTTTGATGAGCTGGTGCCAAAAGTTGGAAGCGTAACAAAAGAAACAAATGATTTTTCATCTGTATTATTGATTTTTATTACAGTATTGTGATGGAACCCAGTGGGAATTGGGCCCCATTGTTTTAGGTACTGTTAAGAGATTAGTAGACAGTCCCTGCTCCAAAGAACGTACAACTTAAATAGACAAGGCAGAAAAAGGATAGAGGAAAGGAATACAACAAATAAGCAGAGTGAACAAACTGATGGCCTCTAAACATCGTGTTAGCGCTGAGATTTTTTGGATGGGATTTTGTTAGGGGATTCGCTTAATTACAAAGGAAGGGAGATGACATATTGAAAGGAGGGGGTTCATAAAGGGAACCAGGCATGGGAAAGGGGGGAGAAAAGGAGCATATAAGGCATGTAGTGTGAGGCTGAAGTGAAGAGACTGGGGAATAGAGTTGGAACCAACAGCCAGTCAGCCCAGGAGAGAATGTCGAGAGTCAGAAACCACTGACTTTGTCATTGTCCAGTGGTCCCTGCAGCAGTACCAGTTGAGGATGCATCAGGCGAAGTATTTCCAGCAAAGATAAGGAGGTGTTAGTACCGTTGTACAAGGCACTGGTGAGACCTCATCTGGAATACTGTGTGCAGTTTTGGTCTCCCATGTTTAAGAAGGATGAATTCAGGTTCAGAGACGGGCTACTAGGATGATCTGAGGAATGGAAAACCTGTCTTATGAAAGGAGACTCAGAGATTGGCTTGTTTAGCCTAACCAAAAGAAGGTTGAGGAGGGATATGATTGCTCTTTATAAATGTATCAGAGGGATTAATATCAGGGAGAGAAAGGAATTATTTAAGCTTAGTACCAGTGTGGACACAAGAACAAATGGATATAAACTGGACACTAGGAAGTTTAGACTTGAAATTAGATGAAAGTTTCTAACCATTAGAGGAGTGAAGTTCTGGAACAGCCTTCCAAGGGGAGTAGTGGGGGCAAAAGACATATCTGGCTTCAAGACTAAGCTTGATAAGTTTATGGAGGGGATGGTATGATGGGATAGCCTAATTTTGGCAATTAATTTAGCAATTGATCTTTGATTATCAACAGGTAAGTATGCCCGGTGGTCTGTGATGGGATGTTAGATGGGTCGGGATCTGAGTTACTATAGAGAATTCTTTCCTGGGTGCTGGCTGGTGAGTCTTGCCCACATGCTCAGGGTTTAACTGATCGCCATATTTGGGGTCGGGAAGGAATTTTCCTCCAGGGCAGATTGGCAGAGGCCCTGGAGGTTTTTCGCCTTCCTCTGCAGCATGGGGCACGGGTCACTTGCTGGAGGATTCTCTGCAGCTTGAGGTCTTCAAACCACAATTTGAGGACTTCAATAACTCAGACATAGGTTAGGGGTTTGTTATAGAAGTGGATGGGTGAGATTCTGTGGCCTGCATTGTGCAGGAGGTCAGACTAGATGATCATAATGGTCCCTTCTGACCTTAAAGTCTATGAGGCTGTTTGTGTCCTTTCCTTTTGGCTTCTGTTTTTTTCTCTACTGGGGTATAGACTCTTCCCTGGAAACCCCCCCCCCCATTCACATGACTTGGGAAAGGGAAGGTGCCACATAGGTCATAGTTAAGGCTATGTTTATGTCACAGCATCATGGAAGTCACAGAATCCATGACTTCCAGAGACATCCATGTCATTCTCTGCTGCTTCAGCCCCAGGGGCTGCAGGACTCAAGCTGGCAGCCAGTAGGGCCCTGGGAAGGTTCCAGCGACAGGTGACAGGGTACCAGCAATGGGTGACAGCCTCGAGTGGGGGGAGGGGTGCCTCAGGTGAGTGGCTGGGGATGTCCCGTTTTCTTTTTGGGAGCGGGCGAAGGAGGAACCCACAGCTCCCAGCCACCATGGTGGCAGGGGAAACCATGGAGCCGGAGCAGCAGAAGTCACAGACAGGTCACAGTTTCCGTTAATTTTTGTTTGTTGTCCGTGATCTGTCCGTGACTTTTACTAAAAATAACTATGACAAAATCTTAGCCTTAGTCATGGTGTCCCCTGTTGGGGTACAGCGTTTGTCAGGTTTTTCCCTTTCCAGTGCCCAGAACTGTGCAGGAGTGAGAACTCTGGGAAAACTGCAGTTTTCTCTCAGATATTCTGCAGTTCATGGCTTTGATCTGGCAATTCCTTATTTATGTGGATAACTTTATGTGAATGAGTGAGTGGAGGATCAAGGCCATAAAACTATATATATGGGGAACTCAAAATCTGTAGTACCCAGTATTTAGTAACTCCATTATATCAATAAAGACAGAAGAGAAACATCCATATTTCAAGGTTGTATGCCAGACAAAGCACTACTTTGGGGGAGAGGAAAGGAGGATGGAATCCAAGGCCTACTGTAGGTCATGCGTAAAGTAGCAGTAGGTGTGAGACTTTCGCATTGCAAACCAGGTTATCTGCACCAAAGGGAAGGTGCTCTCTTGAGGATGCAATCACTCCTTGAGAGACTAGGTTGTATGTCAGTCATAAATCTGCCCCAGTTCCAATCCCTCTCATTCATAATCTCCCACAGATTTTATCTAAGCCTGAGCCATATAGAAAATTTAGGTACACAACTATTTCTGTGACTTACTCCAAACAGTAGCCTCTGATGTTTTCCCAATTTAATTCTTCCCATGTAAACCTGCTGGCAATTAAACTTTTAATTTGATCCTACTCCTGATAAATCAGTTGATTTCACTATGCAATTGAATTCTCTAGTTTCTAAAGGGTGAATGATAGCATTGCTCATCCTTACTTCCTAGTGTTTAAGGATTTGGTATTTTGGAAGTAGGGCACATGCTGCGAATAAACATGTGGAAGATAAAGTTGTGGAGCTATAACATGGATGGAAATAGAACAGGAGCAGAGAGTGAAGTCAGAGTGAATCTCTAAGACTGTAACTTGGGTTTTTCTCATTACACATGATCCACTGACTGGCAGTGGCTCACAGATGCTAGAAGAAAGTAGCTCATGTGTTATGGCAATACACTGACAGGAGTTAGGCAAATCCCACAATTGGTGTACAGTACTTTTAAAATACAATAATCTAACAATTACTCCCTATAATGACCTAAAGAATAGTCCTGTTCTTCTCATGTTCTACCAATATCACAGGAGTGTAGTGAATGTTTTTAGCACTGTAACAGTTAACCTTATCTGCAGTTCTCAGTAAAGCTAGGGCTAGCATTTTCAAATGCTACCAGTTTTCCTAGTTTAGATGAGATCTGAGTGAGCAGTGTAGTGTAGCACACATCACATTCCCCGTTAGAAAACAAAATGCAATTGTTTTATGCACACTCTTCCAGGAGAGGACTTATTTCAGAAGTTGCATTTTAAGGAAGGACTTAAGCAGGAGAGGGTAAAACTCTGATGGACACTGTTTCAGAGGTGGGAGTCTTCAATATAGGGGCCCTGTGGTTGTCTTATGGCTTCCTTTCCAATATCTGTTGTCTTGTTGTTTATAATTTTCTCAGACTCTTCTTGCTCTGAAACTTTGCATGTTTGGTCTCAGCCCAAAGATAACTTTTTCCAGTTAAAAATGTTTGTCCTCTGAATTAACCAAATGTGCATGCAAAAAATATTTTCCACTTGTGTTCTGATTGGGACTTTTGCACTTGCGAACTCAGTGGATATAGGTAGAAACTTGGAAATTGACTGCTTTTTTAGTCCCCTTCGAGAGTCTTAAAAACAAGCCAACCAACACTGAAGAAGTTTTTAAAGCTTGAAGTCTGCATTTTGGCACCTAAAGATTTTCATTTTACTCCCCCCTCCTCCCTTCCAGGATAACCTGAAAGTAGAGTGGTATAAATATTGGTTGCACTCAGAACTACTTTGTTTTATCAGCAACCTTAAGCTAAAACCTTAGGCCCTAATCCTGCAATTGAGCCTGTGTTGGGACCCTTAAGGTAAATCAAAACCTATGTTGTTTATAAGATTTACAGACCAGTAACTACTTGTTTTTTCCTTTATATTTTAAAACAATATTTTTAATGTATTGTTTGATGGTGTTCATTAGTATATATAATATTTGCAGCATAGCAAAGTTAATGCTGTAGGGAAAAGTGTTTGGAGTTTTGTAGCTTTTGAGCTGGATTTCTCAACAATAACCTTTTCAAAATGTTTACTATATTGGAAGTATATTCGGAATTGCATTTTGGTGGTATGCACAGGACAAGTTTATTCTGTTAATGTTACTGCATCAGATAGCCATTTATTCTATTTCTGCTGCATACCAGATATGTTGCCTTCGCTGAACTAAGGAAGAATTGAGACTTTTCTAAACTTTGATATCTGGTTGGGTGGGTTTTTTTTTTTTTTTTGGAGGTAGAAGCATATTGTTCCTCCAAATCATTGGGCGACCCGTGTTGTTAAAATCTTCTAATCATACCTTAAGATTGAAAATCCTAAAACATAGCTGATGTTTTGGCTTCATTAGAGCTGGTTAACCATTGTAAATAGTAACTAAATATTTGCTTTTATATACTTTTAAATGTACATTTAATTTTTGGTATAGATCTTTATAGAAGTATCCTATTTCCTTAAAAGGGGAAATGTGCAGAAAGATAATTGATATTGCATAATTGTTATGCTGAAGATTCATTACAGCAAATCAGACACAAAAGGAATGATGTGCAGTGCGTTTTCTAGAACTTCAGGAGATTTTTAACAAGTTTAGTACATAATTTTGGCCTTGAAAATATATAGTGTTATGTTATTGTTAGTAGCTACAGATCTCCTTCACTAGGGTAAAACAGTATTTAGCCAACCATGCTTGTTCATGTGGATACATGGCTAGGTAGACAGTGAAATATTCTATTACTTTTAGTTAGGTTAATATCAGGAAGAAGAAGGGCTGCATACTTCCATATTAATAATTAAGGGATCAAATCTAGGTGCAAGTGCTGGCATCCTTGATGAACTATCTGACTTGGAACTGAGATCTGAAAATCAGTGGGTATTAGTAATAAGATATATTTTTTTAAAGGAAAGAGCTGTATCTGGAGGTCTCATAACTTTAAGATCAGAGATATTTTGTGGGTTGTCCAAAGAACTCTGCATATAAAAAAGATGGGGAGTCACTGATTTTGATATGCTAAATGGTGTAGTTTCCAGAAAACTTAATTCAGACACACACATTTGAACAAATTTTAAAAGTGAACTATTCTGAGACATTTTATGCATTGAAGCACTGTTTGTAGTTAATATCTTGAAGGACTATGGGCATGTCTACCCTACAGCTGCTACAGCAGCACAGCTATGAGACTGCAGCTGTGCTGCTCTAGTGCAGTAGCATAGATGCTTTCTATGTCAAGGAAAGGTGTTTTCCCCTTGATGTAGATAATTGAACCCTCCAAAAGGTGGTAGCTAGGTTGACAGAAGAATTCTTCAGTTGGCCTAGTTGCATCTAAGTGAGGGGTTAGGTCAACCTTACTATGGATGTCTGGGTGCAAAATTTTTCACAGCCCTGAGCATCGTAGCTAGATTGATCTAATTTTAAAGTGTAGACCAGGCCTGTATGTGAAATCCTGACTGCTTTTAAATGAGATGGGCCAGGATTTCACCCAAGTCTTCATACGTGTTTATTGCCATGCTGTTTGGAGAGGTTCACAACCGTGAGTGCCAACCTCAGGGCATACGCCCCAAACTGGTGGTATCTTCTATAATTAGATTTCACCAACCCAATAACAAATGTGAACTCCTGAAGTACTATAACAGTCTCACGATGGTGTCACAGACAGTCCCCTTGGATAGTCCAGTCTATCTACCCAGGCAAGCTGCACTTAGTGATAAATGGTCACTAACATCAAAGATCACAAAATATTTAGGTTATTCCCTGTCCCAAGAGACGAGTCACTTACCTCACATCAATTAGTACCTTAGATCTCACACCATAGACACTGCTTGTAGCCAATCCTATAGAAAACTCACTAAGGATTTATTAACTAGGAAAAAAATGAGTTATTTACAGCTAAAGCTGGGAATGAACACACACACACACACACACACACACACGAGTTACAGTCTATAGTTTCAAAAGATGACAGCGTCATAGTAATCTGTCAACACTGACAGAGTGACCCTGGGGATTTCTGATTTTGTTTCCTACCTCCAGCCCTGTGAGAGTCCAAACAACAGAGTTGAAGAATTTTCATGTCAGCTATCCTTATTTTCTTTTTCCAGAATTTAAGCTGGTGGAACAAGCTTCCTTGCACATAGACCCTTCACGGGTGTCAGAGTCTTTATATTGTGATGCTTCACAATGGCCCACTTAGTTTTGCTAGTCGTCCTTGATGGGTGGAGGAACCATCCTCCTGCCTGAGTTTGTAAGTTCAGAACAGGCATTTTTACAGTTATAAAGCAAAACTTACATGTTACCTTATAGCATGGGATACAGACATTACAAGTAAGATTAATGCGTGCAGTAACTTACAAGCATTTTATAGAGTCTAAACACATCCTTACAAGTCTAACACCTATCTTGAACAATACTAACATGCAGATGAGCTGGTCTCGTTTCCAGCTATGAATTTGTCAGTGCTCAACTGACGCCTACAGCCTTGGCAAGCACTGACACCTAGTCTACCAGTGTCATATTTTTATATCACCAAAAACAGTGGGCTCTGATCTATATGGGGTCTCTGTGTGTTCCCACAATATAGATTATTTCTTTAAAAAGTAAGATATTTTCATAACACCCCAAAATACTGTGCTTGGACAAATTGGATTTAACTACTTATTTTAATAAAACCACCTTGGCTACTCGTGCATTGCCAAGTTTAGTTATTTGTACATATTGCTTCTCAAACGCAACAGTTCTTTTGAGAGAAATTGTCGTGATTTTAAATCAGATTCTGGAGTACAGTAGTTGTTTTACAGTCCATGAATAAAATGTGGTTGGGTTTTTTGCTCTGTAGAGTGGGAGCTTAAAACCTTTCATTAGTGTACTGAAAATTACTAGTATGGGCTTTAAAGAAGAGCTATGCTCTCTGGTGGCTTTGTTTAGATGCTAGAATTGGGGCTTTTCCATGAAGTTTAAAATGCATCTCTCTCCAGGCACTCAGTGTAAAGGTGTAATCATTGAGCAGCCTAGTATTCTTAATTCAGAAGCTTAAACATAAGGAAAATGGTTACATATCTAAAGGAGTAGACCATCTAAGAAACTAGTTCATTGTGGATATTTTATGATGATCTCTGTTGATCAACAGAATCCCTCATAATGGTACATTACACTCTTACAAGGAGGAAAGTGTTTTGTTCATCGACCCATGTTTCACTAGCTACCAGAATTTGGAACAGGGAAATCTCTCAGTTGATATTGGAGAACAGCCAGATAAAAGGATAAGGAGCCAACAGCATGAAGCAGTTGTTTTTCTGGCAGATAGTTTCTGTATATGCTCATCTTAAAATTAGAAACAAATCTGAGTTGGGGTAGTTTCTTGTTTAGTATGTTAAATTCTGAGTCGACGCTCATGAATATAACAAAGTCATGTCTGTGGTGAAAACTGCTGCTGTTTCCGACTGTCTTTGCAGTTGCATAGTGGAATCAGTGGCTCCTTTCCTATTCAGGAATGCAGACGCTTTCCAAATTGCTCAGTTGCAATTGGACACCATTGTTTGTCGTTCCTGAACTTTATACTTAATTTCAGATCTTAAAAAAAAAAAAAAAGACTGTTTTTTTGTTTTTCACTAACCTTCGCATTTATCATTACTGTGCAAGTTTAGTGTTATTTCCAGGTAATGGGATCTAGACTTGGACAAAAGACTTTATGCCCAAAGGGAATTGTAATGGGTGGAATTTTTTTAGTTTATATTCGACCTTCTACAATTAAGAAGAGCATAAAACAAAACAGTTATAATGTAAATAAACAGCCTCCTGATACATTAAATTATTTAACACATAGTGTACAGTATGGAAAATAGTGAGCAAAATTCCACACTTTAAGGTTTATTATTGAAGAAGGAAGGAGAGGAACACACACTGTCTATGTTTAAAACCCACAAACTCTAAAGGTATGAAATGGAAAGGAAAGGAAAACGAGCTCTTCACCCTAAAGACAAGAAGAGAAATACATTAATGCATATTTAGAAATGGGTCTAATTTTCTTGATTTTTCCAGTGGGAGAACAGATATTTGTTTTTGTTGTTTGTACTGAGAAATCTTGATCCCTTGATATTAAACAGCAGCAATAACAAGAAACTGTATTAAAATAATCTTAAGCCTGAGACAATTTCTAAATGGCCCATCCTTTTGCATTTAAGGCACTTTTATTAGCAGGTAAAATTCTTGATGGTTTGGAGACTTTTATTTGAGGGTCTGTCCATTGAGGTGTACATAAAGTGTAGTTCCACTTACTGTCCAAATGTTTAGTATGCTTCTAGAAGCTCAGGGTATATCTACACTATGGGATTATTCCGATTTTACAGAAACCGGTTTTTAAAAACACATTGTATCAAGTCGAGTGCACGCGGCCACACTAAGCACATTAATTCGGCGGTGTGCGTCCATGTACCGAGGCTAGCGTCGATTTCCGGAGCGTTGCACTGTGGGTAGCTATCCTATAGCTATCCCATAGTTCCCGAAGTCTCCCCCACCCATTGGAATTCTGGGTTGAGATCTGAATGCATGATGGGGCCAAAACAGTGTCATGGGTGATTCTGGGTAAATGTCGTCACTCAATCCTTCCTCCGTGAAAGCAACGGCAGACAATTATTTTGCGCCCTTTTTCCCTGGATTGCCCTGGCAGACGCCATAGCACGGCAACCATGGAGCCTGTTTAGCCTTTTGTCACTGTCACTGTATGTGTACTGGATGCTGCTGACAGAGGCGGTACTGCAGTGCTACACAGCACCATTCATTTGCCTTTGCAAGGTAGCAGAGACAGTTACCAGCCCTATATCACCGTCTGCAATTGGAAATTGGCGATGACGGTTATCAATCTTTTTGTACCATCTGCTGCTGTCATGGGTGCTCCTGGCTGGCCTCGCTGAGGTCGGCCGGGGGCGCATAGACAAAAATGGGAATGACTCCCCAGGTTATTCCCTTCTTTGTTTTGTCTAAAAATAGTCAGTCCTGCCTAGAATATGGGGCAAGTCTACTAGAGAACCAGAGAGCACAGCCGCTCCGTGTCAGAGCCCCAGAGATCCCGCAGAAATGATGAGCTGCATGCCATTCTAGGGGGTGCCCCTGCAACAATCCCACCCATTGCTTCCCTCCTGGGCTACCGTGGCAGTGTCCCCCCATTTGTGTGATGAAGTAATAAAGAATGCAGGAATAAGAAACACTTTTTATTGAGATAAAATGAGGGGGAGGCAGCCTCCCACTGCCATTATAGTCCATGGCAGTACAGAATCTTCATTAGACATGAAAGGGGGGGTGAGGAGCTCAGCCCCCAGTTGCTATGATGAGGACAGTTTTCAATCCTTTTGCACCAGGAGTCATTCCCATTTTTGCCCAGGCGCCCCCAGCCGACCTCACCGAGGCCAGCCAGGAGCACTCACGGGATTATGGTTTCCAAGCCTTTTGTACCGTCTGCCATCAGGAAAGGAAGAGGAGGGGATGCTGCTGTTCTGCGCCGCAGCACAGCGTCTACCAGCAGCATGCAGTAGACATACGGTGACATTGAAAAAAGGCGAGAAATGATTTTGTTTCCCTTTTCTTTCATGGGGGGAGAGGAGACGGGGGTAAATTGACAACATATACCCTGAACCACCCGGGACAATGCTTTTGACCCCTCAGGCATTGGGAACTCAGCCAAGAATGCAAATGCTTTTCAGAGACTGCGGGGACTGTGGGATAGCTGGAGTCCTCAGTCCCCCCTCCCTCCCTCCATGAGCGTCCATTTGATTCTTTGGCTTTCCATTACGCTTGTCATGCAGCATTGTGTTGAGTCCCTGCTGTGGCCTCTGTCTGGAGATTTTTTCAAATGCTTTGGCATTTCGACTTCTTGAACGGAGCTCTGATAGAACAGATTTGTCTCCCCATAAAGCGATCAGATCCAGTATCTCCCGTACAGTCCATGCTGATCAGCGCTCCACACTGGGCAAACAGGAAATGAAATTCAAAAGTTTGCGGGGCTTTTCCTGTCTACCTGGCCAGTGCATCCGACTCCAGATTGCTGTTCAGAGCGGTCACAATGGTGCACTGTGGGATAGCTCCCGGAGGCCAATACAGTCGAATTGCGGCCACACTAACCCTAATCCGAAATGGCAATACCGATTTGAGCGCTACTCCCCTCATCGGGGAGGATTACAGATATCGATATTAAGAGCCCTTTATATCGAAATAAAGGGCTTTGTTGTGTGGTTGGGTGCAGGGTTAATTCGGTTTAACGCTGCTAAATTTGGTATGATGATGTTCGTCCATCGTTGTCGATGAAGACCTCAACAACTCATTCTTTCGATGACCGGACTCTGTGCATCCGAAGATGACTGATCAGTCCGATTTGGGCATGGAACGTCCTGTCACACGTTGGGCAGACGTGATGGCACTGTCGATGATGTGCGGGCAGCTCTGGACTTGCGCAGCTCACGCTTTCTTTCAGCCTCAGCAGTACGCCTCGCCTCAGCGGTATTACTGCCTGTGTGAATGAGGCTGCGCCATGCTGGACGGTTCAGTGCGAGAGTTTCCCATGTGGCGGTGTTAATCTCAAAGGACTTCAGAGAGGTCTTCAGCGTGTCCTTGAACCGCTTCTTTTGTCCTCCATGGGAGCGCTTTCCCTGGGCGAGTTCTCCGTAGAAGAGCTGTTTAGGAATGCGCTCGTCTGACATTCTCACGACATGTCCAGCCCATCTGGTCTGGGCTCTCATCAGCAGTGTGTGAACTGACGGCAGACTGGCTCTGATAAGGACTTCAGTATCGGGCACTTTGTCCTGCCATTTGATATTTAGAAGCTTTCGCAGACAGGAAGTGTGGAAGTGATTGAGCCTTCGTGCATGACTCCGATAGACAGTCCACGTCTCGCAGGCGTACAGCAGAGTTGGAAGCACCACTGCTCGGTAGACCTTCAGCCTCGTTGGTAGGCTGATCCCTCGACGTTCCCAGACGTTGGAGCGCAATCGGCCAAATGCAGAGCTGGCTTTAGCAATTCTGCACTTTACTTCTTCATCGATTGACACTGCTCGAGAAAGGGTACTGCCCAGGTACGTGAAGTGGTCCACTGCCTGAAGTCTCTGTCCATTTACAGTGATGGATGGTTCTGAGTACAGAGTGTGGAGAGCTGGCTGGTGCATGACCTCAGTCTTCTTGATGTTAATGGTGAGGCCGAAGCTGTTGCATGCAGATGAAAACTTGTCCATACTGGCTTGCATTTCTGGCTCTGTACTAGCATTCAGAGCACAATCATCGGCAAAGAGAAAGTCTCGAAGTACAGTTTCCTTCACCTTGGTGATGGCACGCAGTCGCCTCAGATTGAATAGTTTCCCATCGGTTCTGTACTTCAGACCTACTCCTTCAGTGCAGTGTTGAAAGGCATCAGTCAGAGTGGCAGAGAATATCATGCTAAACAAAGTGGGTGCTAAAACACACCCTTGCTTGACGCCGTTGGTGACTGGGAAGGCCTCAGATGTTTCACCGTTATCCAGGACATGAGCCATCATACCATGATGAAATTGACATACCATTTGTATGAATCGGTCTGGACAGCTGAATTTCGACATGATCCTCCACAGGCCCTGGCGACTGACAGAGTCGAACGCTTTCGTGAGGTCCACAAAAGTTGTGTAGAGTTCACGGTTCTGCTCTTGACATTTCTCCTGTAGCTGACGCGCAGCGAAGATCATGTCAATAGTCCCACGCCCCTTGCGGAAGCCGCATTGTGATTCTGGCAGTAAGCCCTGCTCCAGGTGAGTGATCAGTCGGTTCAACAAAACCCGTGCAAGAACTTTCCCCGCTGTAGAGAGCAGCGAGATTCCACGGTGATTGTCGCATACCTGGTGATTGCCCTTCCTCTTATAGAGGTGCACGATGGACGCGTCTCTAAATTCCTGTGGAATGGATCCCTGCTTCCAGAAGGACTGAAACAGCTCAGTGAGTTTCCGTAGCAGCACTGGTCCACCGACTTTGTATACCTCTGCTGGTATGGCATCTGACCCTGGGGATTTGCCACTTGACAGCTGGTTGATGGCTTTCTTCACTTCGTCCTCTTCTGGTGAAGCATCCATGGAGTCATTGACTGCAACCTGGGGCATCTTGTCAATGGCCTCATCATTGATGACTGAGGAGCAGTTGAGAACTGCTTCAAAATGTTCAGCCCATCTCTGGAGAATCTGCGTCTTCTCTGTAAGGAGCACAGTGCCATCAGAGTTCAGGAGGGGAAAGCTCCCAGAAGCCTGTGGACCATAGAGCGTGTTGAGGGCTTCATAGAACTGCTTATAGTTGTTCCTGTCCGCGTATGCCTGTATTTCATCTCTTTGGCGCTCAGCCACAAGTCCCGCATTTTGCGCAGTCGGTTCTGTACTGTTCTACGAGCGTTGATAAAGGTAGTCTTCTTTGCCGCTGAGGATGGATTGTTCTGATATGCGTGATGCAGGCGGTGCTTCTCAGCAAGTAAGGCCTGGATTTCTGCATCATTTTCATCAAACCAGTCTTGCCGCCTGCATGTGAAGGGCCCCAATACCTTCGATGCAGCTGTATGGACAGTGTTGCGGAATCGCTCCCAGTCTCTCTCAGCGTCATTCTCAATACGAAGATCAGCAAGCTCGTTCTCTAGGTCTTCTGCTAGATTTTCAGTGATGCGGCTGTTCTTCAGCTTCGACACGTTGGGAGACTTACAGCCTTGTGGTCGTCTCTTCGGCATGATACGGAGCTTCATTTTAGATACTATGAGCCTGTGATCTGTCCAGCAGTCAGCGCCGCACATAGCTTTTGTAACCCTGACATCTTGTCTGTCCCTTCTCCTGATGATGACATAGTCGATCAGATGCCAGTGCTTGGAACGGGGATGCATCCATGAAGTCCTGTTACGGGTAGGGAGGCGGAAGACCGTATTGGTGATCAGAAGGTCATGTGCTGCACAAGTTTCCAGCAGTAACAGACCATTGCTGTTACACTTTCCCACTCCATTTTTCCCGATGACTCCTTCCCAGGCTGCGGCATCGCATCCGACTCTTGCATTAAAATCGCCAAGCAGGATCAGCTTGTCTGTGCGGTAAACTGATGATAGCAGAGCATCTAGTTCTTCGTAGAATTTATCCTTCACATCTTCTGGGTTGGTCATTGTGGGAGCGTATGCGCTGATCAAAGTAGCTTGTTTTCCATTTTGAAGCGGAAGCTGCATTGTCATGAGACGATCATTCACACCCTTGGGGGGACTGGCAAGTTTCCGAACAAGATGATTCTTGATGGCGAAGCCAACTCCAGATTCGCGATGCTCATCACCACTGCGGCCACTCCAGAAGAATGTATAGCCTCCGCCTGACTCGGACAGCTGTCCTTCATTAGCAAGGCGAGTTTCGCTAAGGGCTGCAATGTCAATGTTGTAGCGTGCAAGCTCTCTGGCGACAAGTGCTGTTCTTCTCTCTGGTCTGTCTGCCGTGATGTTATCCAGTAGCGTGCGCACATTCCATGTGCCAATGGTGATTGGTGTCACTCTAAGTTTTGTTTTTGTTCGACCGCTTTTATGGGATCCCCGCCAGCCGCGGTATGCTGGCCAGGGTAAGGTGAAGCAGGCAATGTTTAGGGCACCTTTTCTAGCCCCCTCCTCGTTCTACGGAGGTGAGCAGTGCAATCCTGAATAGGGCTGCTCAGTCGCTCAAGAAGATGCTGAGCTCCACCGCTGCTTCGGTCAGTGAGGAACGACCATTATACCTGAGCCGCCTGTGTGCAGGTCCGCGGCTACAGCTCCCAGTGTATCCACACCTGCTGCTTCGTCGCTCGCCCATCGCCACAGGACTTGATATGATGTGATATAATATGATATGATGTCGAGACTTGCGCGTGAATTGGATTAAAGTGAGGGAGAGTTGCGCAACGTCAACCTCACTCTCTCTTCCCAGTTCCTATCTGTATCCAGTGGCAGGACAAGAGTCGAGACTGCTGGAGATAGGGCAGGGCGCAGTGGATGACCAGGATGCCTATGTGTCTTGTCGTGCTCTTGAGCGTTCCACAACGTTTGCTGTCACCGCCTTCCTGACCATTGAACCAGGTTTCCTCAGTCAGCCGGATCCAGCCTTCGCATGCAATGGGTAGACAGGCCCTAACTCACCGAGGGTCTTAGACTCATCGGCTCCCCTCACCTGGTTTAGCCCGCCAGTCGAGACGGTTTCCGGGGTGTGGCCGCTGTCGCATGCTGACAGCTACTTGGAGCCACAGGTGAGAGCTGGGTGTCAAGTGGGGACCAAAGTGGATGAGCTACTCCTAGGAGTACGACTGCTCCCCTATCAGAGGTACTACTCCTCCCTGACAACCTCATACGCCCCAAGTAAATTTGGTATAAACGCGTAGTGTAGACCAGACCTCTGAGTCTGATTTTTTTTCAGAGGTAGTGAGCAACCACAACTCCTCATGGAAGTCTTCTTCATATTTATATTTAACTCTGTGTCAATGGGAGCTACATACTGGAGAGACTAGAATCTTGGGGTTGGAGCCCCAATAAGACTTTTCAAGTTATTAGGAAGGTTCTTTGTGACAATGACTATTAGGTAGTGCTGTCTTTCATGTCCATGCAATCATATAATTTGTTTTTTTTATTGGGATTATACTGAATAATTTTGACTTTTGTTTTTTAGTTTTCATCTCAAAGTCTGAGAGCTGATTAAAATACACGATTTTATACAGAAGTTACAAAATTTATAACTCTCATAACAAACTACCAATGCCAGAATCAGAGAGCCCAGCCCCTTCATAAAAATAACCCAACAAAAAGACCTGACACATCTGACCCACCAACCTTTTATCTAAATGGTGGTAATTACTTTCAATTCTGGCTAATTGAAATTTACCATAAATTGGATTATACTCTTGCTGGGTTGTACAGGATAAGAATGCAGTCAGTCTAGCTTTTTAGGGTAGTGCTGAATGTATCCCACTATGTTCTTGGGTTGGAAATTAGATACACTGCCTTTACAAAGCTCTCCGACTTGTTCTTCCCTTTATTTGAAATTCTGTTCCTTGAGGTTTTGAGCTATTCTAGAAGACCTTTATATGTAAAGGGTTTTATTGTAATAGCTTCTCATATGACCACAATTTCCATAGTATTTGAGTGTCTGTTATACATTTAATAAATGAATTTATTCTTATAACACCCTTGTGAGCTAGAGAAATCAATTACTGTTTTACAGACGTGGAATAGAGGGCATGTCTCCCCTGCAGTTAAAAACCCATGGCTGGGCCACGCCAGCTGACTCAGGCTCATGGGGCTCAGGCTGTGGGGTTGTTTAATTGCAGTGTAGACACCTGGGCTTGGGCTGGAGCCTGAGCTTTAAGACCTTGTGAGGTGGGAGGGTCCCAGAGCTTGACCTGCTGCTCGAGCCTGGAAGTCTACACTGCAGTTAAACAGTCCTGCAGCCTGAGCCCCATGAGCCCGAGTCAGCTGGCACTGGCCAGCAGTGGGTGTCTAATTGCAGTGCAGACATACTTAGCGAGATTAAGTGACTTGGACAAGGTCACCCAGGAAGTCTGGGAGAGCCTGGAATTTAACCCAGGTCTCCTGAGACCCAGTCAAGTGTCTTAATTACAAGACAATCCTTCCTACAACATCCTGTTCATTGTAGTATTTTACACACAAACATTCCAAGCACCTCCTTACCAAAATGTTATTTTGTGCTATAAAACTTCATGCAGATTTGAGCAGCTGCACTTTTAAAGCAATATTGTAAAAGCAGGCATTCTGAATTATGTGCCTTTAGATAGGGACCTACCAAATTCTTGGGCCATGTTGGTCAATTTCATGGTCATGGGATTTTAAAAATGGTAAATTTCATGATTTCAGCTATTTAAATTTGAAATTTCATGGTGTTGTAATTGTAGGGTCCTGACCCAAAAAGGAATTGTGGGAGGGGGGTTGCAAGTTTATTGTAGGTGGTGAGTTGCAGTACTGCTACTGTTACTTCTGCACTCCTGCTGATGGTGGCGCTGCCTTCAGAGCTGGAGAGCTGCGGCTGCTTTCCGGGAGCCCAGCTCTGAAGGCAGTGCAGAAGGAAAGAAGGGCATGGTATGGTACTGCCCCGCTTCTGTGCTGCTGCTGGTGGGGCACTGCCTTCAGAGCTGGGCGCCCGGCCAACAGCTGCTGCTCTCCAGCTGCCCAGCTCTGAAGGCAGAACTGAAGTAAGGGTGGTACTGCGACCCCCTCCCCTGCCAAAAATAACCTTGTGACTCTCTGTAGCTCCCTTTTGGTCAGGACCCCCAATTTGAGAAATGCTGGTCTCCCCCGTGAAAGCCGTATAGTATAAGGTAAAAGCACACAAAAGACCGTGACACATTTTTCATGGCTGTGAATTTGGTAGGACCCTACCTATAGATCTCTAAGTGAAGGGTGGTGGCATGGGATCAAGTGTTTTCCCCTTCTTGCCTGTTTCTAAATTACTTTCAGATTGATGATTTAACACTTTTAAGTATTTACTTATTAGGGTTCCCCTGCTTGCCTTTCTGGAATTAAATTTATTTCAGTCACTCTGGAAAATTGAAAGAACCTTGTCATTTTGCTGTAGCCAGTACCTCCCAGACGGCTTTCCAGGGTACTTCACAATTTAAGAAATATGCAGGCATGGAGTTCTTAGCAATACATAGATGATGCTTTTTTAAACTTTTCTCTTTGTGCTCAGGATAATGATACAGATTAACTATTTCCATACAGTGATTACAACTCATCCTTAAATAAGATTTCTAAGGTAATGTTGTCCAACAATAAAATATAAAGCTCTTTGGGTTAGGGATTTTCATTCTGTGTTTGCTCAATGCACAATGGGACTCCAGTCTCAGATGGAGGGGCCTCAAGCCATGATTGTAACACAAATAATAATGAACAGTCTTATTATTATTGTCTTGTGTAGAAAACATTTTTAATTCCTGAGCACCACATGCCCAAAGACCTCTTGGCATGTTCACATGTTTTGAAAGCACTCTGCTTATTAGATATTTACTTTAAGGTCTCCTTTTGATACAGTACATGGTTTTTCAGGGATGAGCATGGTGTGGCTTTCTGAAATAACTCTGTGTAAGACTGCCTTTTCTTAACTAGATGATTAACCTCACTCTTAAAAGTTTTTTGTTGGCCTAGAAGTATTTTTCATGCTGAATTTGTTTTTTTCCACTTGGCTAATCTTTTCCACCATGTCTTTTGAATGGGACTGAAATTAATATGGCTATATTTATACATCAACTTGAGCTTGCTACAGCATCTTATTGTTGCATCATAAGTGTCAACAGAGTTCTTGGAATAATCTTTGCTAATTACTTGTTTGAGATAGCAAAGAAACCATAGTAGTTTCCTTTCGTAGCTTTTTTAACTCCTGTAGACACTACTTGTAATATAGTGTGAAACAGTTTTCAAACATAGTAACAGTGTAGCATGTTTTGTCTCGTTTCCATACAAGTATATTTCCACCTATATTAATAAACCATTTTAAGAATAATCTTTAGCATGGTTTGACTAACACTATTCCTTTTGTTTAAAAAAGAAAGTCCTGGACAGGGAAACTTGGCAAACAGTCTTGTTGGAAAATGATATGCGTGTCTTTGTCAGAAGTATTTGAGTGTGGTTGTTACAGCCATATGGGTTTGGAGTGAGTGCTGCTTGGATAGCATCTTTTACTCCTGAGGGAGTTCTGTGCCAAAAAATTAAAAATTCTGTGCACACTTTTTAAAAATTCTGCACATTTTATTTGTCAATAAATAAATGTGGAGGCTCCAGCATGGCAATGAGGAGCACAGGCCATTGACTGCAAGGAGGAGGGAGATCACTATGGAGTTCCCCCCAACCCCACCCCAGACATGGACTCGGCAGTGAGGCTGCACCTGACTCTGGCACAGCACAAGGGCAGGGCCTGCCCTAGAAACACCCCAGGCCCTGCCCCTCCGTGTCAGGTGCACCAGATGTGGGCAGGCAGGCAGGCTGGCTCAGCCTGGAAGGATCCAAGTGTGGGGGGATCCAGGTGTGGAATAAGAGGGCTCTGTGTGGTGCAATCAGGGTGCAGGTGGCTCACTGGGGCATCTGGGTGGGGGAGGGATCTGGATGCACAGGGGCTTGTTGAGGGGGTTCCAGGTGCAGAGGCAATGGGACTCTACAGGGGGGTCCAGGTGAAGGTGTTTGGGGTTCATCTGGAAGGGTGTGGGGCTTGGCAGGGGGCTCTGGGTATTGGGGGTTCATCAGGGTGGTCCAAGTGCATAGACGATGGGGCTCATCGGGGTGGGGGCTTGAGTGCAGGGGGCTTGGGGAGTGGTAGCTCTCAATGCAGAGGGGTGGGGCTCAGTGGGGGTGTGTGTCCAGGGGCAGGGTGAAGGGGTAGGGGTTCAGATGCAAGGGGAGGGGCTGGTGGAGGGGGCCAGGTGTGACCAGGGTGGGGTTTGGGTGTGGGGTTCTGGGTGCGGAGGGTGAGGCTTGGTGGAAGGTCTGGGTTGGGCGGAAGGGGGAGCAGCTCCCTGTACTGTGACGCCTCTCCCAGCGGCTGAGGAGGAATAGGGACAGAAAGCAGGGTATGGGGTGTGGAGCCAGGGGAGGTTTCTGTGGGTGGATCTGATCTGACACCAGCCACTCTGTACATGGGAAATGCTCTCCTCCCCAGCGCAGCTGGGACTAGCAGCTGAGCCTGGCGCATCCCAGCCCCAGGGCCGGATGTAGGGGGATGGAGTTCAGCAGGTGTCTGGGTGCATTGGGGTTCCAGAGGTAGGGGATAAAGCTCGGTGAAGTGGGGGTTCGGATGTGGGTGATTCGGTGGGGTGGGTTTGGGTATGGGGGAAGTGAGACTTGGTGGGAGGGTCTGGATGCACGGAGGGTTGGGTGGATGTGGGGTGGGTGTGACCCGGCCCTGGATGGGTCTGACCTCAGGTGTCCCCAGCCCTGGCCCGCCCTGCCCTGCCCCCTGCAGTGATTTAACTCTCAGCTGGCTGCTGCGGGCACCCAAAACAACACGCCTGCGCAGCTGGGGAGGGGCACGTGACAAGTCTTATGTCTTCCCTTTGCTTTCCTGCTAGAACGTCATTTTTCTGCGTGGGACATGTGTTCTGTGCCCACGCAGTGGTCCAAAATTCTCTGAGGATTAATCTTTGAACAGCAGCAGAAGAGGCAGAGGAGCATTTCTTCTCCAGAGTTAAGAAGCCAATGTTGATTCTCATTTGGAAGGTTATCTTTGCAGTCAAAGGACTAGAAACTTAATTATTTTTTTAAAAGGTTTTTAAAAACCTTTGCAGAAATTAATGGTGTGTAAAGGCAAATAGTTTTAAGTGCTGTCCTAGAACCCTAACAATCCAGCTTCAGAATAGGACAATGTACTTGGCATTGATGAGAGACCTCTTGGCCTTCCAGAGAAAGCAAATTCCCTTTCTTAGGGTACGTCCATACTACCCGCCCGGGTCGGCGGGTAACGATCGACTTCTTGGAGTTCGAACGGCGGTGGCGGAGTCGACGGGGGAGCCGCGGACTTTGATCCCGCGCCGTGAGGACGGGTAAGTACTTCGAACTAAGGTACTTCGAGTTCAGCTACGCTATTCGCGTAGCTGAACTTGCGTACCTTAGTTCGAACCCCCCCCCCCAGTGTAGACCAGGCCTTACAGTTAGATTTCCCAGCATCCTTTTGTACTATTGATGATTGTCATGCTGTCTGGAGTGGCTCATGACCATGAGTGCCAGTCTCAGGACAGACTGTCAAGAAGCAGGACAGAAATCCCAAACTGTGGTTGTATGTTCTATAATTAGCTTTCACCAACCCAGTAACAAATGTTAGCTCCTAAAGCACTATAACACTCTGATCATGGAGTCACAGACCGTTCCCTTGGGAATTCCAGTCTACCTTGTCATGCAGGCAAGCTGGATTTAGTGATAGATGGTTGCTATACATCAAAAATCACAAAACATTCAGGTTGCTCCCAGTCCCAAGAGACCTGTCGCTTATCCCGGGTCAATATGTACCTTAGATCTCGTACTAAAGACAATGCTTGTAGCCAGTACTATAGTAAGCTATCTAAGGATTTATTAACAAAGAAAAAAAAGTGGGAGTTTTTACATGGTTTAAAGCAGGCAAACATACGCTAGAACCTCAGAGTTGCGAACACCAGAATTACGAACTGACCAGTCAACCACACATCTCATTTGGAACCAGAAGTACACAATCAGGCAGCAGCAGAGACAAAAACAAACACAGTGCAGTGCTATGTTAAACGTAAACTAAAAAAAAAGGGGGGGGGAGAGGGGGTTTAATTTTTTTGAGAAAGTAAGGAAACTGTTTCTGTGTGTTTCATTTAAATTAAGATGGTTAAAAGCAGCATTTCCTTCTTCATAGTAAAGTTTCGAAGCTCCATTAAGTTAATGTTCAGTTGTAAACTTTTGAAAGAACAACCAAAATGTTTTGTTCAGTTACAAACATTTCAGAGTTACGAACAACCTTCATTCCCGAGACATTCATAATTCTGAGGTTCTGCTGTATACACAAATAAATTACTATGGTTTCAAGAGTTTACAGTTGTAGTAATCTGTCATCTCTGAATGTCTTTTAAGGTTAACTCAGGTTGACCATGGAGATCTCTATTTCTGTTTCTTAGCTCTGGCACTGTGAGTATCCAGACAGCAAAAGATGAAACATTTTCTTGCCAGCTATTTTTATTTTCTTCTTCCAGAATTTAAGCTGATGGGACGAGCCCTTTTGCACATAGCCTCTTCATGGGCGTGAGGGTGCAGTTAACAAAGTCTTTGTATTATGATGTCCCACCATGGTCCATTTAGTTTTGATAGGCTGGCTTAATGGCAGGAGATGATACCTCCTGACTGGGTTCACAGTTTCAGAGCAAACATTTTTTGTACAGATACAAAACAAAAACTTAAATGTTACCTTGTAGCATGTGATAAAGATATTATAAGTGAGATTAATGCATGCAGCAACTTACAAGCATTTCAAAAAGTCTAAACACGTTGTTATAAGTCCAATACCAATCGTAACCGTACTAACACACTGGTGAAACAAATTAGTTTCCAACCATGAATTTGTCTGTACTCAGCTGAGGCCTAAAGCCTTGGCAAGAACTGACACCCGCCAGTCTGCCAGTGTCACAATGATTCTAAACCTTCTGTCATACACCCCTCCCCCTTCCTACCCCAAAATGTAGCACTTTGCTGGATCCACTTGTTCTTCTAGGGCCTTGTCTACACTACAAGACTATTTCGAATCAACTTAGTTCGAATTTGTGGATTCGACCTTATGAAGTCGAATTTGTGTATCCATACTAAATACACTAATTCGAATTTCTGAGTCCACATTCACGGGGCCAGCGTCGACTTTGGAAGCGGTGCACTGTGGGAAGCTATCCCACAGTTCCCGCAGTCCCCGCTGCCCATTGGAATGCTGGGTAGAGCCCCCAATGCCTGCTGGGGGGAGAAATGTGTCGAGGGTGGTTTTGGGTAAGTGTCGTCATTGAATCGTCAATCACAACCTCCCTCCCTCCCTCCTTGAAAGCGCCTGCGGGCAATCTGTTCGTGCACTTTTCTGGTCAGTGACAGCGCGGACGCCACAGCACTGCAAGCATGGAGCCCGCTGCGATCATCGCCGTTTTCTCCTCCTCACGCTTTATCGTCCACCTCTTCCACAGTCAGCTGCTGAGAAATTGGGCTACTTTTCAATGGTGCTGCAAGCACTGGGGGACCATAGGGGACGTTTTACAAACATCAACGTCGGGTGGCCGGGCAAGGTTCATGATGCGTGTGTTTTCAGGAACTGTGGGCTGCTCAGACGCCTGCAGGAAGGTAGTTTCTTCCCGGACCACGAAATAACTGTTGTGGATGTGCAGATGCTTATAGTCATCCTCGGGGACCCAGCATGCCCGCTAATGCACTTGCTCATGAAGCCCTATACAGGCGCCTGGGACAGCGACAAGGAACTCTTCAAATACCAGCGAGCAGCATGACCTGTGACTGTTCAGTTTCTTTACAGAGAAGCTGAACCTGCCCCTGTTTCTTTACCCAGTTACTGTTGACTCTCCTCTTCGGTTACATACCCCGTTCACCCCGTTACCCCCACTTCCAGCACAGGTGTAAAAATAAAATACATGTCCCATTATTACTTAACAAAGGTTTCTTTATTCATGACTTTTCGTGAAAGGGTTGAAACTGGGACGCAGACTGTGCTGGGTAGGGTGTGCGGTGATGTAAAGACCGCCTCTAAACTCAAGGAATGACAGGCTCCTGCTCCTAGAGCGGTCCGCAGTGCCGGAATGCTTCTTTCAACGGAGCCTGCCATCCCTCTTTATGGAATTCTGTGTGCGGGCGGATATGTGACCTTGTGGTGGAGGAGGACGGATACAGATTCCTCAGCTGCGTGACTCAGCGGTCCAGGACAAGGACCGCTGTATAAGATCTGTAACCGCCCTCCCCCGCTGCAAAGTCACATCTCCCCCGCCCACACAGATCCTGGAAACCACCTCCCATACCGACCAGGGTGCCTACTGACTGCACCGTGTGTGTGACCCGCTGCTGATCCTGCCCCCGTGTCTGTACCCTGGGAAAGGTGACTGTCCTATGCAATTAACCACCCCCTTCCCCACGCCCCCCATTCAAACACAGTCTTCTTTGAAAAAACATAACGGAAACAGTAATTAACAGCAAAGCATTTTTATTAATTAAGTAGACAGTTAGGGGATGGGACTGGGATTGGGACTACTGTGAGTCTGGAAGTGAAGGACTTCGGCAAATGTAGGGTATGAGAGCTTTTGGGTACTTGAGCACTGTGCTGTGGTGCAGTGACAGTATTCACGTCCCCGGCCGCCCCTCCTCCTGATTATTTTCGGTGAGGGGGGTATGGGACTTTGTGGCACGGGAAGTGCGGTTGCAGATACACTGCAGGGTGTCTCTGTCCTCCTGCGGTCCTGCAGAACATCCACAAGGCGCCTGAGCGTGTTCGTTTGCTCCCTCACTAGTCCAAGCAGCGTTTCAGTCGCCTGCTTGTCTTCCTCACGCCACCTCTCCTCCCGTTCGCTGTGTGAGCGCTGGCCCAGAGAGACGGTCTCCCTCCACTGGCTCTGCTGGTCCGCCTCTGCTAGGTAGCAGCCCATACGTTCCTCGAACATCTTGTCCCTTGTCTTTTTCTTTCGCCGCCTAATCTTTGCCATCCTCTGCGAGGGGGATGCTGTGGCAGGTCTGGAGACAGTGGAAGCTGTGAGATGGGAAACAGGGAGTGAATTCCTTGCAAAGATACATTTTTGCAAACAATTAACTGAGTGTAGGCTGTCTCTGTGAATTCTGGGTTGAGACCCCTGTGCCTGCTGGGGCACAAATAATTTTCGCGGTGGATTCTGGGTAAATGTCGCCAGTCATTCCTTCCTCCGGGAAAGCAACGGCAGACAATCATTTCAAGCCCGTTTTCCCAGAATTGCCCTGGCATACGCCATAGCGTGGCAACCATGGACACTGTTTTGCCTTTTGTGTATGTCACCGTATGTGTACTAGATGCCGCTGACAGAGGCGGGCCAGCAGCGCTACACAGCAGCATGCTTTTGCTTTTGCATGACAGCAGAGATGGTTACCAGCCATATTGTACCATCTACCATACCATAAATTGGTAATAAGATGGTAATAAGATGGGCATGGTTACCTGTCCTTTTGCACTGCACCATTTGGTGCTGTCATAAGTGCCCCTGGCCGAGCAGCCAGGGGCGCAAAAGCAAAAATTGGGAATGACTCCCTGAGTCAATCCCTCCTTTTTGGTATCTAAAAATAGAATCAGTCCTGCCTAGATTATGGGCAAGTGTACTAGAGAACCACTGTATCATAGAACCAGAGAGCACAGCTGCTCTGTGTCCGATCCTGCATAAATTTGGAGCTGTATGCTATTCACAGGGGGTGCTCCTGCAACAACACCACCTGTTCATTCCGGCCTTCCCACAGCCTTCCTGGGCTACCATACCATTGTCCCACCACTTGTGTGATGAAGTAATAAAGAATGCAGGAATAAGACACAGTGACTTGTTTGTGAGAAATGAGTGGAAGGAAGCCTCCAGCTGCAATGATAGTCCAGGCAGGACATTAATTACTGTGGATGAAGGAGCCCATCATCCCTCTGCTAGTCCAGGGGCAATTCAATCTTTTCTTTACACAGGAAGGGTGGGGGCTGATGGAGCTCAGCCCCCTGTTGCAATGATGAGGACGGTTACCAGCCATACTGCACCATCTACCATGAAAAATTAGGGCCAGGCGCCCTTGATCGACCTCACAGATGCTAGTACGCATGGTTACCAGTCCTTTTGCACTGCCCCATGTGCCAATAGGCTGATGATGAGGACGGATACCAGTCGTTTTGTACCATCAGCCATCCATAGCGTGGGGGGAGCAAGGATGTTGGTGTTGAGTGCTGCACCATCGCGTCTATCTGCAGCATTCAGTAAAGATAGGGTGACATGTAAAAGAGTCAACAGAGGATTGTTTTCATTTCTGGTGGTGGGTGGGGTGTGTGCGCAAATTGCCGAACTATGCCCTGACCCACCGCAGACACTGTGTTTGACCCTAGAAGCATTTGGAGCTCATCCAAGAATGCAAATACTTTTCGGAGACAGCAGAAACTGTGGGATACCTTGCGTCCTCATTCCCCCCTCCCTCCATGAGCGTCCATTATATTCTTTGGCTTTCCGTTACGCAGCTGCGTGCTGAGTCTGTGCTATGCCGTCTGTCCGTAGATTTTTTAAAAATACTTTGGACCAGGCGTAAAATTACAGTAATTACCCTAATTAGATGCAGGAGTCTCCGAGCGAGATCACCCTGAGGACGGTCACTGAAGGAGATAGAGAGCGCATGCTGCGTGAAAGCTAGCACGAACCAGGGCCCGATGCAGCCGTGCTCGGGGAGGCAGTGCTCCCTGAGTACCTCATGAAAGCCTTGCGCGGAAAAGTGTGCTACCACGGAGCACCCAATAAGGCAGCTCTCCCCAGGAACCTCCTGCTGATGCTTTTCGATTAACGCAAGGAGAGCTTCGTGGAGATCTCCAAGGATGATTTCTGTTCTATCCCCATATATAGAGAGCCCTCCTTTTCACACACTTAAGATTCCTGTTATATTAAGAATAAAAGTTAACATGGTTAAAGCACTTACCGACTGCTCCTTCCCCTGATTCAGGATCCGGGTTCATGGCCGGGGAGGGTTGGTAGGGGATCTCCGTGACGGTGATGAATAGATCCTGGCTGTCGGGGAAACCAGCGTTGTAAGCGCTCTCGCCTGCCTCGTCCTCCACAAACCCTTCCTCATCTTCCCCGTCCGCGAACATCGCCGAGGAACTGTCCGTCGACACTGTCCCATCATCAGAGTCCATGCTCACTGGTGGGGCAGTGGTGGCAGGCTCCGTAGCGTCCGTTTGCTGGTTTGATTTTTTGGTAGCCTTGTCTGGGGTCCTTTATTTTCACGCGGCACTGCGTTGCATCCCGGCTGTATCCTCTGTCTGTATCATGGCTTTGGAGACCTTCTCGTAGGTCTTTGCATTCCGTGTTTTGGAGCGCAGCTCCGAAAGCACAGACTCCTCGCCCCACACACCGATCAGATCAAAGAGTTCCCAGTCAGTCTATGCTGGGTCCCTCTTTCTATTCACAGATAACATGAACTCCTCTGCTGGAGAGCTCTGCATCGTGGCAGGTGCTGCGGAGCTCGCCCCGATGTCCAGCCAGGACGTCAGATTCAAAGTGCCCAGACAGGAAAATGAATTCAAATTTTCCCGGGTCATTTCCTGTGTGGCTGGTCAGAGAAGCCAAGCTCCGACTGCTGTCCAGAGCGTCAACAGAGTGGTGCACTGTGGGATAGCTCCCGGAGCTACTAAGTTCGATTTGCATCCACACCTAGCCTAATTCGAGCTAGCCATGTCGAATTTAGCGTTACTCCACCTGTCGGGGTGGAGTACCGAATTCGAACTAAAGAGCCCTCTAGTTCGAATTAAATGGCTTCCTGGTGTGGACGGTTGAGCGGTTAGTTCGAATTAACGCTGCTAAATTCGAATTAAAGTCCTAGTGTAGACCAGGCCTAGGTTACATCCCAGAAAGTCGTCATGGTCTCTTGCATTTGGAATCCTGCAAGATTTAATTCCCTTTATCCCTCCTCCTCAACACAGGTTTGAGACTACTCATAGACTGTGAGATGCCATGAAGTTGTTTTCCAAGTGTGCAGATGGAATTATTCTTATAATCTTGTGCCGTCGTCAAGAGGAGATATTTCAGTCATTCTGTACTTTTGTCTGGATTAGTTTTTGGTTGTGTTGTAACTCAAGTTAATTGATTGCAAGTTAACTCAAGTTAACTAACATGATTGTAAGTGCTAATCTGGACATTGCACAAACATATGATCCAAGACATGAACATTTGTTCCTGGTCGTGGCCTTCATCACTGTAGTATCTAGAGGCCCACCATAACATTGAGACAAAGAATGGTCTTGTGGTTAAGGCACTGTATAGTAATGCATTGCTGATTTCAAGGCCTAGCTTTTTCACTTCTTAAGTAACCTTGGACAAGTCCTTTTAATATCTTTGGGGATAATAGTATTTCCTTTCTCCCACTCTGTTTTGTCTATGTCAGCAGTTCTCAAACTATGGGCAGGAACGTGTCAAGGGACGCGCGAGCTGTATGCTGCCTTTTAAAAAAAAAAATAAATATTAAGAGCTGTCAGCCCTGGGTGGCTGGGGCTCATGCAGAAGAGTTGTGCACACCCAGGAGGTGGGGATAAAGGGAACACCTGGAGCCCTAGGGCTCAAGTTCTCCTCCCCTCCTCTCATTCCCTACTGGGAGGCAGCCCAGCTCAGGCTTCCTTCCCCACACCCCAAAATCCCTCACCTGGAGTCAGTGGAGCTCTGGCTGTCAGCCCTGGGATGGCAGCACCAGCACAGAAGTAAGGGTGGCAATGGGGTGCTAAGTCTGCTATGAAAAGTAATATTGACAAATATCACTTTTCACATTGCCATCCTTACTTCTGCACTGCTGCTGGCATGGCACTGCCTTCAGAACTGGGCATCTGGCCAGCATCCATTGCTCTACGCTCTGCCTTCAGAGCTGGGTGGAGGTATATAGACTTGGGGTAAGGGGAGGGATAAATGACTACAGACACAAAGAAGGGGGGCCCGATCAAATAAGTTTGAGAACTACTGCTCTATGTAGATTGTCAACTCCCAAGGGCAGGTACTGACTTATGTGTTTGTATAGTGCCTACCGCAATGGTGCCCTAATCTTAGTTGAGGCTTCTGGGCATTGCTGTAATAAAGTTAAATAATTACTAGTGAACTTATTCTCCTAGCACCCCTGTGAGCTAGGGAAGTATTTAGCAGGTAGGGGACTTGAGTCACAGTGTAAATGATTTGCCAATGGTCTTGCAGGAAGTTTGTGGCAGAGCCAGGGATTGAATCAAAGTTTCCTCAATCCTAGGTCCTGGTCGTCTTCTACCCCTTCCCTCCCCCCTCCCCCGCCATCTGTTTATGAATGGCTGCCTGAGCTCAGGCTTAAACTCTGAGCATAGTCTCTGAATCCGTTCCCTGCACATTGTCTCCCTCTTCATTCACTCATTCCCCATCCTTCCTCTTCCAATCCCTACCTCACCATTCATTATTGCTGCCTCTCCACTAAATTCTCCCTCAGTCTGGGGAATGAAAAAGAGAGAGTATGGAAAGGTGAGTTTGTGGTGAAGAGCCGGTAATAATGAATGAGCATAAGGAATTAAGTGAAAGGAGGAGTGAGAGATAAGGGGGAAAAATAGAATACTCATAACTTTTCAACTTGAGCTTGGATAGCCATTCACATCATTCTTTACCACGGAATGTTGGTAGGGGATACCCACTCTTTTCTGGCAATAAAGATGAGGTACTGTCAGGGATTGAGGTGTCAAAAGAAGAGGTGCTGGATCAAATGGATAAAATTAAGGAGCAGTGAGTCACCAAGACCAGCTAATACAGATGTTCTGAAGGAATTTAAGCATGCAGTGACAGCTGCTAAAACATGCAGTCTCTCACTAAATTCCATTACTGTACTGGAGGATTAGTAGGTTGGAAATATTGTGCCTATTTTTTAAAAAGGAATTGACTTGATATCTTGGGAATTAGGCCAGTAAACCTTATTTTCATACCTGGCAAGTTTATTGAAATGATCATTATAAGTAGCATTCTAAAACTTCTAGGTCATGGGGAGTAATTAGTAGAACGTCTGCATAGGAAAATTGTGCATCACTAATCTGTTAGAATTCTTTGAATGTACAATAAAATAATGTATAAAGGAAAACTGCTGATTTAGCTTTCAAAAGGCTGAAGCTATAAAGGAAACTTGCATGTAATGCAATTATTTTGATTACTGAAGACAGTAGAAGATTGAGGAATTTGAGGCACCTGTGAAAGTCAGGTGTATAGACAACACCATGGCAAATGAAATTAAATGTTGACAAATGCAAAGTAATGCATATTGGAAAGAGGAATTCTTCATCTTGCTAAGGGCAACAGATCTGTTACAGGGGGTACTTCAGCCTGCTTTCAGCTTGGTGACAAAAACAAACCTGTCAGTCGCTGGCAGCAGGGGAATGCCTTGCCTCTTAAAGTTTCCCTTCTTTTGTTTGCTTTCACAGCAGGCAGTGGCTTAATGTGACCTCCATGTTGCAGAGCTTTTCTGAGGGAAATTCCAAAGTTTATTTAAAAATTTTAAACTAAAAATAATTAAATACTTTGTTCAATAATCTGTCCAAGGCCCAGGTTGTGTTAGCCTCTTGAGGAGGTTGTTCACTTAGCTCTGCTTCCTGTTCTGAGTTGTTTGCAGTGGCAACCAACTGCAGGCAGTGTCAGGAACTGCGGGTCTTGAACACAGATCCACAGGGCTCTTAGGAGCTAGTAAGTTCAACCTGCCACCCAGTGACCAGCAATGGCCAGAATAGCAGCTGAACACTGACAGAGGGCTCCAGTTCTGGAATCCAATTGGCAGAACTCTGGGGGTCCTGACTGGTTCACAGCTTTTCTATATAACCAGCCCAGGAACAGGAAGTCCATGCAACTGGAATCTCCCTGCTTAGGACTGCTTCTCCTGCTTCTTGCTACTGATCTCCTGGTAAGCTGACCCTGCCTACCTCCTGACACTTGACTCTTGATTTTGCCCTCTGGCTTGCCTTGAACTCTGAACTCCTGGTAACTGATTCAGCAGTCTCCTGACACCTGCTTTGACCATTGGGTCAGACTGCCCATGCCCTGGTCATGACAGGGAGAGAGCTAGGCTGAGAAAAAAGATGCAGAAGGGTCTGTGTCTCCTGCTTTACCCCCTTTATCAGGTGTCTCACTGGGAAGCGTGGTTGGCTCTCTAGGCAGAGAGGTGTTTTCCCTCACAGCCCAGTCTGTGTGTGGTCACCTCAGCTCTATGCCCAAACAGGAAAAGAGCTGGGCATACTTAGGGTGGCTCTGCTGGGTAAGGTGCAGCTCAGTCTGGGTGGGTTTGCCTCCACCCTCTTCTACAGGCAGGATTGGAAAAGATCTAGCTACAAGGCAGGCAGCCCCTGCTCCCCCATAGGGGAGCAATCCATGAACAATCAGCATGCTAAAAGGAAGATCCTGCCTAAGTCCCTATAGCCTGCACCAGCAGCCACACCTTTGTGTGGATCTCAGCCTCTTCCTCCCTCTCCACTTGCTCATGGATGGAGGTCATTGGGCACAGCATGGACATTACCAATGTGGTGGGATAAGGTGCCTTCAGACCCACCTCCCTTGGCCACTTTTTTAGCACACCCTTCCACAGAGAATTCCTTATTCGAATCCCAGATGGGGACCTCCAGGAGAAACACAGACCCATCTGGATCCAATGTAATAGGGGTAAAGTTTCTGGGGAGCTCATTCTTGAACCCAAGCCATTAACTTCCTTGAGAGACTCAAAATGGGACCTTGTGGAAGTGAGGAGACAAACGAATCCACACTCTATGAGGAGAAGGAGAATGCTAGTTACTTGAAGTGGTTTTGGAATGATCTCTGAGCCTGATTTCACTCTACTCTCTGAAGCAAGATTATTGGGGAAAAACTCCCAAATGGGAAACAACTGAGTATACAAAATCAGTGCTGTTTCCTTTGCTCACCTTCATGGAATGCAATAAGGCAGTTGATCCTCAGTTTGGCTCTCCATAACAGAGTGCAATATGGCAGATAAATGCAGAAAAAACAGACCTGTGCTTATTCCCCTAGGTAGGTGCACGCACACACATACACAGGAAATTCTTCCTTAGTGGGGAGGAAGGCCAGCACTCCAAATCAGAGAGAGCGCATCAAATAATAAGTTATATTTCAGAAAAAAACACAGAGTATAGACTTTCAGGCAGAGTGTACTGAGTGCTGTGAAATTATACATAAGAGGTGTGCGGCTGCCCTAGACAGGCTATAGTTATACACCTCTACCGCCATATCACGCTGTCCTCGGGAGCCAAAAAATCTTACTGTGTTATAGGTGAAACTGTGTTATATAGAACTTGCTTTGATCCACCGGAGTGCGCAGCTCCACCCCCCCGGAGCACTACTTTACCGTGTTATATCCAAATTTGTGTTATATTGGGTCACGTTATATTGAGAGAGAGGTGTAGATCCCTCCTCATGTGCCCTGTGAAGTATTTAGCTGTTACCAGCTGCTGCTTTGGATTGCCATGTCCTAGCTATTGGACTGTCATTTCCAGCTGTTGGTCATCATGCCCTAACGTCCAGGTTATTGTTCCCAGCTTCTGTTTCCAGTTGCTAGGCCATCCTTCACCTTCACCTTCTCCTCCCTTCCACTGACTGCACCCTCTCTACTTTCAGGAGATGGCTGTGGAAGGTTGAAAAGGCCAGCAGTCCAGCTTTGGAAGAACAATCAGGCAGTAAATGGCTTCTTGGCTTGTCCCACCCTTTATTTATTTCTAGCCCTCCCTGAGCCTCTATTTTCTAAGGCCAGAAGGTTCCAGTGCAAATTTAGCCTGATAGCCACATTTCCTTTCAATAGTGATATTTTCCCAGATGGTCAGAGACTTGGTAATTCTAACTTTGGAGATTTTTACCTGAAAGAATGGCCTCTTCGCTCTGTAGGCCCTTCACGGGCAGTCTAGTACAAGTCCAGACAGGCATCACCTCAGTTCCCCTCCTTTGGGTATGAAAATTCTCAGGTGGCTTCAGGCTAACAAAAATAAATAGGGTGTCTGGTCACAGTTCATATTTAAGTGCCTCCACATGCTTTCACAAACAATGCTAACATGGGTAGACAGTATTGTCAGTATGGTTCTCCTCTCAACATAAAAATCCCATTTCCTAAGAACTTCTCTCTGAAAAAGATAGTGGGATACATATCTGTTTCATGTATATACATAGGACTTTGATTTTGTCTGAACATATAACCTCAAGTATCAGTTCCCAGTTATCTTAACAATACAGTAAGAAACTTTAGGGAAAGCTGAGGCTATTCAGAATCATTGGAAAAGTTGACTTAAATCATGTCTGCTAACCTAGATTGTAAAAAGGAATTCAAGTCATATGGCAAGTTGAAGCAATCTCTAAAGTACAATAGGAGAAAATACCTCTTTGCATGTGGTAGGTAGAACAAGTGCAGGGTGCTAAGGTGAGGTCAGTAGCTGCCCTCTGTTGCTTTAGCTATCTGCATGACTCCCAACAAGCCCAGCTGGTGCCACATTGTTGCAGTTTCTGAACAAAAGAGTTACCTGTACCAGAATTATATGAACAGTTTTGCCCTAATCTCAGTCACAGCAATGAAGAAATGCCATGATATGACTGAAAACTCCTATCTACTTCTGCTCAATATAACTCACTCCCCATTCTATTTCTAACCTCAGAGACTCAAGGACAAACAAAGCCAGGGTGCCATCTGAAAGTTCTAAAGGAGGCTTATCTTCAAAACATTCACATTTTGACTATCCCACAGATTATTTCTGTTTTTTGCATATGAATGGCAGGTTTTTCTTTTCCCAATTTAGATCATTATTATTTGATTTGATGTGCTCCCAGGGTCTGTTCCAGCATCATGGTAGCAATAATACTTGCTTTACGGAAGAAGGGGGGAAAAAAGCCACATATCTTTTCTTGGACAATTTTTCTGATCAGGGTTCTGTACAGAGAGAATACTGAAGCAAACAGAGTGGTATGGTTCCTGAAGTACCTTAGATTGAGGACAGGCACATGGTGACAGGGAAGTGAATAGTAGATCTGGGTTGAAAATGAATATGATCAGGTACAAGATATCAGCTCAGAAAAATGTTAATAGAGGATGGCCATAAAGGAAAACAAGTGGGGTCACAGGAACAAAAATTCAGTTCTTATGTTTGCCCATTGGGAAATTCTGATCTACACAGGTATGATTTAGTGATCCAGAGTTCACGTGAGACTAATCCAGTAGTTCCAGGTATCTCCATCAAATCTCACCCTATCTCATCCATTGGCAGAAATCTAGCTCTAATTGTATATTTTTCACTCTCACAACCAGTGAATACAGGGAAACATATTTTTGAAGGTATCCTCCTAAGTCAGTTCAGGGAATGGATATTGGAAAGAGAAAGAGAGCTCAGCATCCACCAGCTGGAATAAAATGATCCACTGAGGGCTTGGAACAGTGTTCCTTCTATGCATAACAGACTTTCCTGGTAGTGACACTCAAACATGTCTGATGGGGTTTTCATAAATAACTAGAAAGAACATGGTCATTCCTTATCCCAGAGAGACATTCTCCTGTCTTGGGAAGAACAAAGTTTCCTATCTCTGTGTACTGTCTGCCCAGGGAGAGATGAAAACGAAGATTTACAAAGTAGAATTGTAAGTCAATTTGTTGGACTGGTGATTGACCTCTCTGATCTGGAAACAGTAAATAAAGTGACCTGAGACCTTTCTGTGTCAGGATTTGCATTGTGAAGTTGTGAATGACCTCTTGCAAAGCTGAACAAGAACTCTGCTGCATGTCTTCACATTTTTTTCTGCTGCTCCCAAGAACAAAATGAACAAGACACGAGGAAAATATTGTAGCTGTGACACACTAGCTGAGTAACAATATACTTGTGACTTATGCACCAGAACTGAATGTTTCTGATTCTTAGGGATAATACCCTTAAAGCTCAGTGGTTTGAGCATTGGCCTGATAAACCCAGGGTTGTGAGTTCAATCCTTGAGGGGGTCATTTAGGGATTTAGTTGGGGATTGGTCCTGCTTTGAGCAGGGGATTGGACTAGATGACCTCCTGAGGTCACTTCCAACCCTGATATTCTATGATTCTCCTTACTCTGTGCTGAGAACACAAGTGTGAAAATCATTTCTTTTCCACAGCATCTTAAGAAAAGACACTGGGGGTGGGGAGGGGGTGAAACAGACAACAGGCTATCTAGTTGTGCAGACAATTTTACACATCTTTTGATGTGACATTTGGTCTGAGGGCAAAGGTCAAATATTGCAGTCAGCAGAGAAAATAGTCTCTCTCTGTATACTTGTACTCTATGTTCTACTTACTGCAAGAGTATTCATGGTATAGCACTTAAAAACTCCATCTTTTTACTTGCAAGATGAACAAGCTTAAAGTAGCTTAACTGAGACACAAACAAGAAACCCCACTGGTTGTCTTTTTTTTTTTTTAAAGTCACTTTTCAGTTTAGAACACTAAAAATTATGGACACAATTGAGAGACTAGTTTTATGTCTCATTACAACAATCTATATTGCACTAATCCCCTTTTGTCCTTTGGCTGTGGAAGCATTAATTGCCCACTTCACCTTGAATGGTCTCTTGCAACATAGGTGAAAATGCTTATGCTTAACAATTTGTTCCACCTTGTATTTAGCTGTGACATTCTGATGATCTTTCCTAGACCTGAAGAAGAGCTTTGTGTGGCTTGAAAGCTTCTCTCTTTTTTATTTTTTCCTGTCAGCCCTGAAGACTCCATCTGGCATCTGGTAGCTTGGTTCTTTACTTCCTGTACATCAACAAAAATTATGATGGCCAGCTATCTCTATTTGGAGAGCATCTGAGATTTTTTTTATTTTTATTTTTTAAAGATTCTGTGATGTTCTGGCAACATGTAGATATGGTAGGCCAGTCCTTTGGTGAAGTAGAGGGGAGAAAGATGCATTAGGTGGCTTTAAAGGTGGTTCACAATCCGCAAAATTATCATTTAAAAAATCTAGGGCTTTTTTGGTTAAACTTGAGATTCTGAAAATTTAGACTAGCTCTACAGAGTGTTTATTTGATTTTTTTTTTCCTAGCTAGCTCAGGAGCAGAATTAACTAACTCCAAATTTAGTCATGTCCAACTCTTCTTTGAAGGAAGGTAAGCACAACATGAAACTGGTGGCAAAGACAATACATCCATGGGAGGGGGAAAAAAAGAGGGCATGGTGATATGCTGCCAGAACTTTAATGTGATTCCTTCACTTTTTGTTGTTGTTGTTGCCACTGCCTCCATAGTCATTCTCCCTTCCCTGCAGAGTAGTCACTTTTTTTCATTCTTCCTTCCACTCCCACTATAATGTCTCCAACCCAACATCTGGGAAGGGATGGGTATAACATGGGTTTGGGGGATTGGGCATGGAGTCATTCTTCTCACTGATAGCTGGTCAGTCCAAACAATGAGGGGAGAGAGGTGGGCAGTAACAGCTGCTCCAGCATATGTGCTCTGGGTTTGTTTACACTAGGAAAATTGCCTGTTGTTGACAGTGGTTGTCAGTTAGGATGGGTGAAGCTGAACCACTGCTGAATATGGTTTAGCTACAAGTGTAGATAAAGCACGTACAGCTTTGGTTCAGCTGCACCTGTTTACACAACGGTCCGGATTAGCTCTCTTTTTCTAGTATACCAGACCTCAGTCCAACAACTTGGGCTCTGTGTATACTTTGGAATGTAATTGTACTTGTGGAAATAACTGTAGATGAGGAAAAACTGATTTGAACCAGTTGCATTTACCCCTGATTGAAAGTAGGTTAAGTTCAACAGGTGCAAATTTCAATTTTCCTTGTCTACACTTGGGGCTGATGTTGGTTGCTGACTATCAGCTGCTCAGTTGAAACTAATCACAAGTTTGTATTTCATTTCTTTAGATTTATAAAACATTAGAAACCTTTGGCAAATACTTAAATACAATAAATCCAAAAAGAAATAGCAACATCATAATATATAGTAATACTAAATAATGAAGCATCACAAAAAATAAACTAGATTCAAGTACCAAGTATGGACCAGGTCTTGTCTCCTTCTCTTGTTGCTGGAGTAGAATAGATAACAGGGGCTGAGGGAAGTTAGTGCTGTGGCCCCACGTGTTTCCAACTGCTTCTGCACAAATGGAACTCTGTCCTCTACCCATTCAGGTGATGAGGGAGAGGGAGGAGACAGTGGGCACAGTAGATGTCCCAACACAGTATGGGAACTCCATCCACTCAAAGCCTGCTATTTGGAGACAGTAGGAATCTTTGCCACCCATGAGTAAATAGCAATAATTGCCTTGCAAGCCTCCATCACCACAGCACTGACATTTGACTTGCCAAAATGAAATTGACCACCAATCTGTAGTAGTTGGATAACCAGCTTCCTGTTTCTGGACTGATATGGTCTCTCTCATCTGTGTATCCTGGTGCTGAAGGGCTGAGCATAGCTCTTTGCACAGCTTCAGGAAGATGGCCTTGTTCATTATGAAGTTCTGGACCCACTGCTGGTCATGTCAAGTCTATGTGACAATGTAGTCCACCAGACTGTGCTTGTGGTCCTGCCCCAGAGCTGCCTATCATCACGGGGTTGGGGGAGACTCTACAGCTATTAAAACCTGCATCAGCTGTTCCCACTTCTGTATGTGCATATGCAGCCATTGTGGTCTCATCAGAAACACCTGCCACTGTCTTCTCAGGCAACAAGTCTCTGCTGAAATGCTCTCATGTCTTGCATCTGCCTCCTGTTGCTAAAATAAGTTGCACTAATGCCAACATCTGGGACAGGTAATCATCCTGAATTGGCTCCATGCTTTGTCATGGGTTCATGTTGTAGCTGTGGACAGAAGTCTAAAGCATGCTAAGATAGAAGTGGTTTGGTTTACTGAGTTGGTGGAGTAAGACCACTTCCATACAGTGGCCTGGGAATAATAGATAAGTTCTCCCACAATCAATTGCAAAACAATTGATAGAGCAGCTCATTTTAGTGCTGTGCTGAGATCACTGGGGGATGCCCTCAGAAGTCCTTGTGCTTCACATATTTGAGTGCAGCGCCTGTTATACAGCAACTCAGGTATTGCGCCAGTGTGGCTTTGCAGTGTGGACACTCTCATCTGGTATAAGCTAGCCTGGGCATCCAGACTCAGGTTAAATGCAGGTAAAACATATCACTGGAAAATTAAACAAGGACATCTCTGAGAAGGGCTTAAATGATGGCCTCTTACAGTTTTCCATATACCCTGGGATAAAAAGTTTTAGGGAGAATATGGATGTATGTTAGTGGGAGGAAAGTAATTTTCAAGGCTATTTAGGGCAGTCACTCCCCAGATGATCAGAAGGTTACCAATCATTGTTTCCCCATAATGTTTCCAGTAACCTCGGATCTGTTGCTAGATTCTACCATTCTTTCCAAATAGATCTGCCTCAGGAATAGAAAGCAGTTGGGAAGATGATCACTGATATAATCCAGCACCAGCTGTTGAAGGAATAGAGTCTGTGAAGGAAAAATCTGAGCAAACACTCCTCTGTTTCTTCAATGAGCCCTGGGATGAGAAGCCAGTACACTAGAGGCCACTAAAATAAACTACTTCAGAACATGTTTACTAAGTATTTATTTACTTAAAGTGTGTGTTTGTGTAAGCACAGATGCACACACACACACACATATTTATATACTTTTAAAATAATTTCAAATAAAGGAGTGAGGCCCTGCCTTTGACCCAGATGTGTGTGCGGTACGCCTTAAACAACACATGACAAGAGTTTGAAGGGTAGTCATAATTAGTTTTATTTTTCTGAAATGCGTCTGTTTTCAAAAGTTTGGGAAAGTTTTCATGTAATAACATAGTGTTAATTTAGCATACTTCCATGAGAGATGTATAAACTTCGACTTGCTAAGTATAGTCATTTTTTCCAGTAAAGGACCAGATGGTATTCTGGCCAAGAGTTCTGAAGGAACTCAAATAAGAAATTGCAGAAATACTAACTGTGGTATGTAACCTATCACTAGGGCCCTTCCTTTTTCAGTTTTTATTTTTTATTTTTCCCTGGGAATTTGTCAGTGTTTTTTGCCACCACAACAAAAACAGGTGAAAATCAGTGCAAAAAACTATTAGTAATTTTTCTGGGTACATATCAGGGTTTATTTTGGTAGACGGAAAGACGGGGAAAAATGTATTCAGTAAATTAATCCTTTGAATTCCGTTCATCAGTGTGGTTTGCTGAAGAACAAAAAACAGAACTCAAAATACAATGCCACCTCTGAGTTTAAGAAAACAATATATTTGTGAATTAGATATAATACTTTTCATTTGAATAAACAGTTTACGGTTGTAGACTTAGAACTATTAGCCTATAAATATTTACATTTAATAATTGGGCCACACCATTTGTAGTGCATACACTCAACTTCATCCTTTTCTCCTGTTTTTGTTTTTTTAAAACTTTTGAATACTTCCTTGTGTTCTGAAACGTAGTCTGATACAGATTTTCATTTTTTCCCATTTTAGTGTATCAAATGTTTAAACCATTATCTGCTAACAGCTTGAAATGTATACGTGGTGGGCATGAGATTCATTGGTACGTTCAGATGCACACACACTTCAGAGTGTGTGCCTGTTTGTTTGTTTATTGTGTGTATCTTCTAGACTAATACATAGCCTTACTTCAACGGGCAGCTTTGAATATACACACAGACTAATGTATTATTGTAATACCTATATCTCATGCAATTTATTGTTTTCCTAATAAAACAAGTTATTTTTTATATATTTGAATGATACAAAAGTAGGGTGAAAATCTGAAAAAAGGAATAATACTTTTTGTAAAACCCGGGAATTGTTTGGTAAAAATCGGTTTAAACTGAAAATGAAGGGGCTTACCTATCACTTAAATCAGCTTCTGTACCAGATAACTGGAGCATAGCTAATATAAGGTCAGTTTTTATAAAAAAGACTCCAGAGGCGATCCTGGCAATTACAGGCCCGTAAACCTAATGTCAGTACTGAGCAAATTAGGTGAAACTACAGTAAAGAACAGAATTAGACACATAGATGATCATGATTTGCTGGGGAGAGTCAACATAGTTTTTTGTAAAGGGAAATCATGCCTCACCAATTTGGAAAATGTTTGCAGACAATACAAAATTAGTCAAGATGGTTAAGTCCAAAGCAGACTGTGAAGAGTTACAAAGTGATTTCATAAAATTGGATGACTGAGCAAAAAAATGGCAGATGAAATTCAGTGTTGATAAATGCAAAGTAAGGCATATTGGAAAACATAATCCCAACTATACATACAAAATGATGGTGTCTAAATTAGCTGTTACCACTCAAGAAACAGCTCTTGGGGTCATTATGGATAGTTCTCTGAAAACATCCACTCAATATGCAGCGGCAGTCAGAAAAGCTAACAGAATGTTAGGAATCATTAGGAAAGTGATAGCTAATAAGACAGTAAATATCATGCCACTATATAAATCCATGGTACGGCTATGCTTTGAATACCGTGTGCAGTTCTGGTTGCTCTATCTCAAAAAAGATACATTAGAAATTCAAAAGGTACTGAACAAGGCAACAAAAATGATTAAGGGTATGGAACAGTTTCTGTATAAAGAAAAATTAAAAAGACTGGGACTGTTCAGCTTGGAAAAGAGATGACTAAGGGGGCCTATGATAGAGGTCTGTATGGATAAAGAGAATACAGAAGTTTTATTTACCCCTTCACATAACACAAGAACCAGGGGGCACTCAGTGAAATTAATAGGCAGCTGGTTTAAAACAAAAGAAAGTACTTCTTCACTCAACGTATAGTCCTGATGTGGAACTCGTTGCTAGGGGATGTTGCAAAAATATAACTGGGTTTGAAAAAGAATTAGATAAGTTCATGAGGGTAGGTCCAGCAATAACTATTAATCAAGATGGTCAGGGATGTAACCCCATGCTCTGGGTATCTATCCTTAAGCCTCTAACTGCCAGCAGTTGAAGCTGGGTGACAAGGGATGGAATACTTGGTGATCACCTTGTTCTATTTATTTCCTTTGAAGCATCTGGCTTTGGCCACTGATAGAAGACAGGATACTGGGCTAAATGGACCATTTGTCTGACCCATTTTTATGTTTTTAAGAACATGGGGCCCTGCTATCTGACTTGGAGAGATAAGTGTAGGATTTTTTGTAAATTTAAAAGCATGAGTAGCCAGAAAATATTCAGTATCTATGAGATTGTCTCTGAAGGTATGTGTTCTGTTGAGCTGAGAGGCGTGATTCCCAGCTCTTGTATACATACTTGAGCTAGTTGTGCTTGCACCAGTGCTTAAAAATAGCAGTGTGTTCACAGCAGCACAAGTGGCTGTTCAGGTTAGCAGCTCAGAGTACAATCCCGCCTGACACTCTCGGGGCATACTTGGACAGCTTGTTTGATACGCTGCCTGTGTTGTCATAGACACTGCTATTTTGAGGCATTAGCTCAAGTAGTGCTAGTGTGGGTATCACACCTCCCAGCTCAAATGTAGACACATCCTTAGCATATTTCTTGTTTCAGAAACTGCTCTGTCATGTTAAGATCTTAGAGATACAATAATCTTGTTAAGAATATTCTTAAATACATCTAGATAATTCATCTAAATAATCTAGATAGGAAAACATCTAGATAGTACAGAATTTGTCCGGGTAGAATATAGTATGGTTTAAATTTTGATTTTTTTTAATAATTGTAGTTAAATTATTTTGTTTTAAGTAAAAACGAAATCTCTCCCCGCATTCTATGGCAACAGAGCTCAATACTCACAGTATTTGATGCTCTATTTTAAAGCCCCAGGTCCTGGGCTTAAATAATTACATGAGAATCTCTACTGTCATTGAAAACAACAAGACCAAAAACACTATTCCCAGTCTTCATAGTTGTGGAGGAAATCTTGAAAATGTGAACTATGCAGGCTCGGCAACTAGATGGCCAATAAAAAGACCCACAATTAAAAAAAAAGTCATGTTTTTTTGTAAACTTGGGGTTGGCAATACCACATGAGGGAGAAGAGATTATCCTAAAAGCAAACTCTTTCAAGGAGAGAATCTAAATAGAAAACTACTGAATCTGGAGCACTATGGCACTGTGCTGTTGCCATGTTTTTTGGGGTGCTAGCTGAAATGAAACACTTCAGATGGTAATGCGTAATGTGGTGTTCTGACTCTTAGTTTTTTATGCCCGATGGCAAAATAAATGTGAAAAAACACTGGGTTTGACTTTTATGACTTTTATATTGCAAACATTTCTGTACCATGATGGTCAAAATTCTTAGTTTCTAGAGTTCAGAGTATTGAAAAATCAGCAAATGTTTTACAAATTATTGAATATTAAACATTTAAGACACAGGCTATAGGGTTTGTTTATGTTCTCATGAAACAATATTTTCTCAGTCGTGGCTAGTTAGTAGATCAGGAATGACTTATGACTTGCCTGAAAAATACAGTGGACACAGGTAATTGTCAGGTAATTCAGTACTAAGATCTGGATGACAGGCCACAGTTTTAATCAGGTAAAATTAGAGAGGACTCGAGTGCAGTTTCCAGATTTGTATTGTAGTTGCCCGTGATGACACACAACAGCTGTTACACTCAAATAATCCTTAGAAGTCAGTAGTATTTAAGTTTGACAGGAGACTTGCTATTAAACCAGTATGTGATTAAATCTTCAATCATGGAACAAAGACAAACATCTAACACTTAATAGCATTTGCTTAGTTCAGATTAAGTTATATTTGATTGTCAACATTTAACAACTTGTTTAAGATGCAGCGCATACCCTTAACAGACTTGCATTTGTTGTTTTCTGTCGTATAATGAATGTTAAAGATGTTTTTAACAAGGATAATTTCAACATCAATGTAAAAATTACTGACCTTTAAGGCTAGGAATTTGGTAGTGCTCTTTTAAACTTAAAATAAAATTTTAAACACAACCATTGCTATCTAAGGGTCCAAATTAAGGCTGTCAAACGATTAAAAAGATTCACTGCGATTAATCGCGCAATTAAAAAGATTCATCGCACTGTTAAACAATAATAGAATACCATTGATTTAAACGTTTTTGGATGTTTTCTACATTTTCAGATATGTTGATTTCAATTACAACACAGATTACAAAGTGTATAGTGCTCTCTTTATTTTTTTATTACAAGTATTTGCACTGTAAAAAAACAAAAGAAACAGTATCTTTCAATTCACCTAATACAAGTACTATAGTGCAATCTCTTTCTCATGAAAGTTTAACTTTTAAATGTGCAAAAAAACCTGCATTCAAAATAAAACAATGTAAAATTTTGAAGCCTGCAAGTCCACTCAGTCCTACTTTTTGTTCAGCTAATCGCTCAGACAAACAAGTTTGTTTATATTTGGAGGAGATAATGCTGCCCACTTCTTGTTTACAATTTCACCTGAAAGTGAAAACAGGCGTTCGCATGGCACTGTTGTAGCTGGTGTCTCAAGATATTTATGTGCCAGATGCGCTAAAGATTCATTTGTCCCTTTATGCTTCAACCACCATTCCAGAAGACATACGTCCATGCTGATGACAGGTTCTGCTCAATAACAGTCCAAAGCAGTGAGGACCAACCCATGTTCATTATCATTATCTGAGTCACAGATGCCACCAGCAGAAGGTTGATTTTATTTTTTCGTTGTTTGGGTTCTGTAGTTTCCGCATCAGAGTGTTGCTCTTTTAAGACTTCTGAAAGTATGCTCCACATCTCATACCTCTCAGATTTTAGAAGGCACTTCAGATTCTTAAACCTTGGGTTGAGTGCTGTATCTGTCCTTAGAAATCTCATATTGGTACCTTCTTTGCGTTTTGTCAAATCTGCAGTGAAAGAGTTATTAAAATGAACATGTGCTGAGTCATCATCCGAGTCTGCTATAACATTAAATATATGGCAGAATGTTGGTAAAACAGAGCAGGGGACGTACGATTCTCCCCCAAGGAGTTCAGTCACAAATTTAATTAACACATTATTTTTTTTAACGAGCGTCACCAGCATGGAAGCATGTCCTCTGGAATGGTGGTCAAAGCATGAAGGAGCATGTGAATGCTTAGCATATCTGGCACGTAAATGCCTTGCAATGCTGGCTACAAAAGTGCCATGCAAATGTCTATTCTCACTTTCAGGTGACAGTGTAAATAAGAAGCGGACAGCATTATCTCCTGTAAATGTAAACAAACTTGTTTGTCTTAGCAATTGGCTGAACAAGAAGTAGGACTTAGTGGCCTTGTAGGCTCTGAAGTTTTGCATTGTTTTGGTTTTGAGTGCAGTTATGTAATTAAAAAAATCTACATTTGTAAGTTCCACTTTCACGACAAAGATTGCACCACAGTACTTGTATGAGATTAATTGAAAAATACTATTTCTTATTTTTACAGTGCAAATATTTGTAATAATAATACACTTTGATTTCAGTTACAACACAGAATACAATATATATGAAAATGTAGAAAAACATCCAAAATATTTAATAAATTTCTCTTTGTATTAGCAGGTTTAATCGCACTGTTAAACAATAGATTAATCGCGATTCATTTTTTATTGGCGATTAATTTTTTAAGTTAATCCTGTGAGTTAACTGTGATTAATTGACAGCCCTAGTCCAAATACCTAAATGGCATATGCAGTGAAGCCCTTGTTTAGTGAATAAGCTCTTTTATTTACTTTTTTCATTGAGCTGGTGATTATTAGAGTCTTGACAGTTCAACGTTTTAAAATTTAATGTTGGCTGTCGTCTTGGAGCAATATTGCTAAAATGGCTTTACATTGATAAAGCCCCCATGTATGATATCAGAGTTGATACATGTTCTTGTTCAGCTTTTCTACATTGTTATTTCTTTTCAAATTTTTTTCCATTACACTTTTTTTCTGAGCACATTGGCTGGTATCTGGGTTAGTGATCACCAAGATTCCTTTTAAACTGTGGTAATATTAAACTAAGTAACTTTCTCCGAGTAGATGGCAAAGAGGTGCTGTTTGGTGGTAAAAATTTATCACTCCAATGGGTGAAATTCACGGTGGAAATTTTCTGGTAACATTTTGAATCCAGGCATTTTAATGGTAAGGATGCTATATGTCATAGTAATAATACATGTTTCAGAATACAAATTGGCGTTTCAGGCTTCCCTCTGTGTCTATATACATTGGAAGAATGCGAAAGCTCTTCTTCTGATGGAATAAACGTTGTTTCCCATGAGAAGCTGTTGGATATTACCTCAGTATTTGTTGCTGTGAAAAGTGTCTCATGACTAAGGTAATCTATACAAGAAAGTTGCACCAGTGTAGTTTATATAGATGCAATATAAAATCATTGCTGATAAAATCTGCAGATAACATGATTGTAGGAATGGTTAGTAATGATGACAGGACAGTTTTACCAAGCAATCCAGATCACTCTGTAAGCTGGGCTATTCAAACAAAATGTGTTTTAATGTAGTCAAATGCAAGCTTATACATCTAGGAAAAAAGAATGCAGGCTAATATTCCCTCCAATTTTTTCCATCCATGTGCGGAACAAATTTTGTTATGTGCACCGAGGTAATGTGCGGATGTGCACCACCAGTAGAAACAAAGCCTAGATATATGGTATATACTCAATCATAAGCCGGTTTGTTTATAAGCCGACCCCCCTCAAGATGGATAAGTAAAAATGGAAAAATTGTAATGATCCGTTCATAAGCCGACTCTATAATTCAGGGGTCAGCAAACTGTGGCTCCCGGGCCATCAGAATAAGCTGCTGGTGGCCGAGATGGTTTGTTTACCTCGAGCTGTCTGCAGGCACAGAGGTAAACCTAAGTAAACAAAGTGTCCTGGCCCCGCCAGCTGCTTACCTTGATAGGTTGGGACAGCAACTGGTGGGAAAAATTTTTTTTGGGGGGGGAAGCGGGGTGTCAGGACCACCCCCCACATGACCCCACCCCTAATCTGGGACCCTCACACTCTCCCCATCCCGTCCCTTCCCACCTTATCTGAGGAGGGCCAGGGGAGGATGTCTCTGGCCTGGCTGGAGCTGCTCCGGCAGGCTGGGCTGAGCGGCGTGGCTGCAGTCTGCTCCGGTGGGCTGTGGCCGGGCGGTGCGGCTGCAGCCTGCTAGCCCTGGAGCTGCAGCTGCTTCGGAAGCTGGGGGGAGAGCAGCATGGCCAGAAGCGGAGAGACTCTGGCCCAGCCTGTTCCCTTCTGGCTGTGCTGGCTGTGCTGCCTCTACTTGCTCCCTTTGTTGTGGGCGAGGGGCTGTGTCCCACCTCTCCCTCTCTATACCTGTTTATAAGCCGACCCCCTTCTCTGGTGCTTCCCTTTTTTACTAAAAAAAAATTTCGGCTTATGAACAAGTGTGTGTGTGTGTGTATGTATATATATAAAAAAAAATTTTAAAGTTACCATAGGGATAATTACTCCAGCCAGGACAGGATAGGCATTTTAGAACTCACTCAAAGAATTAAATGCAAGTATAATAGAGAAATAAAAATTATGAAATGCATAGACCAGTCAAAAAACTAAAATAACACACTTTGAAAGAATAAAATTACAGAAAATATATGTGCATTGCAGGAAATACCAAGAAGTAACAACAATAACACAAGTATGTGTTGGGAGGTGAGTGTGAAAGACTGTGTGAGAGAGACAGAAACTGTGTGTGCGCTGGCTGCTGGGGAAGTTTCTGAAAGACGCCCTGTGTCTCTTTAAGGCACTCTCACTGAAAGTTCTCCTGCTCCTCCTGAGCCCTGGCTCCCCTCCCCTGCCCTGTGGAGACGGGGTACATGAGCAGGGGGAAGGGGGAGAGAGAGAGAGACAGAATGTTCTGGCTGCTGGGGAAGTCTCTGAGAGAGACTGTGCGTTGTGTCTTTAAGGCACTCACTCACTGCTCGGAGGCTTGTTCAGACCTCAGACCCTCTCCTGCTTCAAGTCCTGACCCCTGTCTCCTCTCCCCTGCTCTGCTGAGATGGGGTACAGGGGTGGGGAGAGGGGAACACCCTGACATCAGCACACCACTTCCCCCCTGCTCTGCACAGCCAGCAGGAGGGTCCCAGGAGCAGCAGGGGCTCCAACGCAGAGGCCAGGAGCAATGTGGCTGCAAAGCAGCAGGGGGAAGGACACCTGAACGCACACTGCCGGCCGGATGTACGCGGATCTGCTAATCAAGTATGTGGCACTTGAATCACTCCTGTGCGGCTGCCCAACCACGCAGCTTAGAGGGAACACAGACACAGGCCATACTTACAGCATGGGGTATTGTGTCCTTGAAGGCAGTGACTGAAAAGGATTTAGGGGACATAGAGGACAAGTAACTGAACATGAGCTTCCTGTGTGATGCTGCAGCAAAAAGGGATAATGCAATTCTTTAATGTATAAACAGGGTGTAAGGAAATGGTTTTTCTTTGAGTGAGTCTGACACTGTGTACAGTTCTGGTATCCACGTTTTTAAAAGGATGTTTGAAAAACGAGAGGGTGCAGGAAAAGTCACAAAAATGTTTGGAGGACAAGGGAAAAATGCTTTACAGTGAGAGAATTAAGAATCTCAATCTGTTTACTATATCAAAAAGATATGGTGAGATAACTTGATTATGGTGCATAAGTACGTTCACAGGGAAAAAACACTAGGTGCTAAAGGGCTCTTTAGCGGAGAAAGGCAGAAAAAGAACCAATGTCAGGAAGTTAAATTCAAATTAGACAGACAAATTCAAATTAGAAAAAAGGTACAAATTTTTAACAGAGACAGTAATAAACTATTGAAACAAATGACCAAAGGAAGTGGTAGATTCTCCATCGCTTGACATTTTTTTTTTAAACCAGACAGACTGGTTGTCTTTCTGGAGTTTGTTTTAGTCAAACACAAGTTATTCGACTCAGTACAGGAGTAACTGGATGAAATTTCATGGTCTGTGTTATACATAAGATCTAATGGTTCCTTCTGGCCTTAAAATCTATTTAATCTAATGAAAGAGGTTGTGAAGCTACACAACTATCTGTGAACTGGTTTAAACTACTTTGCTTGTACATCATTTGTTTTACACAACATAGTGCTTTATTGGTAGAAGAGCATTGCACTTTGGGTGGATATCCCAGGTGCTAAGTGCTGCTACTAGACTGCTTATTTTGGATAATGTGGGATGCCAACCCAGAGAAACTGTGAGACTTTGAGGTCAAACTCCCTTGAGTCCTCCAGTTGTTTCACATAACTTATTTGGTTCTTGCTAGTCTGTTCCATTTACATATAGCTGTCTGCTAACATAGAGATACCGATGAATGCTGAGATTCAGTCTATCCTTGATATGAATAGCATGATACTGTTGCAGTGGAGTTCACGCTGCCAGACATTCCTGAATCACATTGCAGATGACCATAGCCAGTGTGATACTTATGCAGCTATTCCAGGAAGCAAAGTAGGATTGTAAGCAGATGCTCCTGTATGACCTGTTCTTTGAGTATTTTAATTTAGGGGGAGCAGTAGCTCAGTGGTTTGAGCATTGGCCTGCTAAACCCAGGGTTGTGAGTTCAATCCTTGAGGAGGCCACTTAGGGATCTGGGGCAAAAATTTGTCCTGCTAGTGAAGGCAAGGGGCTGGACTCAATGACCTTTCGAGGTCCCTTCCAGTTCTAGGAGATTGTTATATCTCCAATTATTACCTTTTTTTTATTACCTAATTCAGTGAAGTGCCACTTCTAGGCCCATCCAATGAGCATGGACTGGTGGAACAGGATAGTGATTCAGACCTGTGATGACCAGCAGTTAATGCAGAACTTAACAATGTGGAAAGCCACTTTCCTGAAATCCTGTGCAAACTTCACGCAGTCCTTGCAGTGCCAGACAACCAAAAGGAGAGTCCCCCTCTGTCAAGAACACGTCAGTTGACATCTAGAAGCTTGCCACCTCCTGTTCCGACCAGTCAGTGGGTAACCAGTTTGGTGTTGGAAAATCTCTGGGAGGGGCTGTTCATGATGGAGGTGTGCATGGCTGTAGAGTGCAGATGCTTTTGCTCCCAGTCACACATGCACATCAATGGCGTTGAGGTACCAACTGTCATTTTAGGCAGCCTAGCATACCTTCTGCTGCCCTGTGTTAGGAACATAGGAAATTTGGACAGGAGAAAGAAACTGTTTAACTTCACTCTGAGTAGCACTATAATGTCTGTACGTTTGGATAACTGAAGGGGAGGTAGAAGTGTCTCACGAAATGATTTGAGGCTTTTAAGTGCCACATGTTATCAGTACTTATTGTATGAGAGCAAAGGTGAGGCTCTCAGTGATGACTGGTAAGAAGAGGTGGAGAGACTTTCAGCTCAGTTGAGCAATCAGACACAAGTAACCATTTAATCATTGTTACTACCACCCAGGGTGCCAGGGTTAGGGAAGCCTAATGTTTGTATTTTGGAAATAGGGAGCTGAGGAGCTAAATGTAATAATTAACTTCTTCTTAACTCTGTTTCCAGTGTCCTAGGGTAGACAGGACCTCTTGTGTGTCAATGTACTAAATATATTATCTCTTTATTTAATGTAATAAGAGGTTGTGACTGCCCACCTTCCAGAAGTGGTTGTTAAAGTATAAATCTTTAGGAAACATTTGCATAATTGTGTAATGTGAATCCTTGAAGTTTCTGTGGGGAGATCAACTTAAAAATGTGTTGTTTTTCCCCCTAAACTACTGAAATATATTTAATTAAAGTTACCTATAATTTTGCAAATCAACAATTTAAGAATTTTTATTGATAACGATATTCAGATAAAACAAACCATGAGAAGATCATGCACCCATGCATACCAAACAATAAGCTGTTATAATTGCACACAAACCACCAAAATACTCATGATATAAGCCTATAGCTTCCATTACAAATCCAAGAGCACTTTGTAAGGAAACTGCAAGGTAACTTTTTTTTAAGAACGAACAAGAATCATAGAAAAATATGGAGAGCTAGAAGGGACCTCAGTATGCCATCTAGACCAAACATACCTAGACCATCCCTGACAGATGTTTGTCTAATCTGTGATGGGGATTCCACAGTTTCCATTGGAAGCCTGTTCCAGTAGTTAACAATACTTATAGTTAGAAAGTTTTTTCCCCTCCTAACATCTAACCTAAATCTCCCTTAGTTCAGACTAAGCTGATTACTTCTTGTCCTACTTTCAGTGGCCATAGAGAACAATTGATCACAGTCCTCCTTGTAACAGCCCTTAACATATATAAAGCTTTCAGTTCCCTCCTCAATCTTCTTTTTTCAGGGCTAACAATACCCAGTTTTTTTAACCTTTCCGCATAGGTAAAACTTTCTAAATCTTTTTTTTTTGTTTTGTTTTTGTTCTCAAGCTCCTCTGGACTCTCTAGTTTGTCCACATCTTTGTTAAAATGGAGTACTTAAAACTGAACACATTATTCCAGCTGAGGCCTCACCATTGCTGAGTAGAGAAAGACAGTTGCCTCCCATGTCTTACATGGCTCCTATTAATACACCCCAGAATATTAGCCTTTTTTTGCAACAGACTGAGAGAGAGACAAAGGGGGACAGAGTGCAACCACAGGAAGGGGTGTCGGCCTGGCAGAGCTAATCCCCAGAACAGCCAGCAGGGGAGGCACCACCCAGCAGTGAGCAGAGCACCCCATCGCATTTGTACAAGGTTTAAAATCCAAATGAGCTTGAGAGAGGTTTGGCTTTGACACACCCTGATGGAGGCAGTTTTGTACCCCTATGTGACGTTATCTGATTAAACTATGACCATGTAGATCTTTGTTGCTACCACTGTTATATAATTGCAACAAATATTGTACAAAGGATGTCAAGTAAGGTGTCTATGGAAAAGGTATGATTTGTTGATAATTTGATAATTATGCTATTTGTATGCATGTATCATTTTTGTATTTGACGTTATGAGTATTGGCTCTATAACTGTATTTCATATGTTTCCTGCTGGGGTAATGCCCACAAGGAATTTAGCCTGCACATCTTGAAGGGAGCATTCAAATTAAGTGGCTCATCGAGGAATACTTAACTCACAGTGGACCATGAGAGATGCCTATCTATAGATAATGGACTTTCCTGCTAAGATTAAGCAAAATTATGCAGGGACATGTGACTTGCCCATGTGAGTCCAAACTCCGTCTTTTACCTGTAATTTTCCACTAGTTGTGCTTAGGCCTTTGTTTGAAACAATGGATTTTCCTCCACATGGCAGAAGCTATAAAAGGCGCTGGAAACATCTCCATTTTGCCTCTTTCGTGCTTAAACCTCTAGACTATGGACTTATACTAATGGGAGCATTCTAACCAAGGGAGTGAGGACCTTCCAATGATTTGGAAGCAACCAGAGATTTGACTTAAGCCAGCAGTTTATTCCATCACTGCTACAAGCCTGAACCAAGACCTTTGCAATTACTGTATGTATTTGATTCCTTTAACCAATTTTAACTCTCACCTTTCTTCCTTTCTGTCTTTTTATAAATAAACCTTTAGATTTTAGGTACTAAATGATTGGCAACAGCGTGATCTAAGTTATATATTGACCTGAGTGTGTGGCTGGTCCTTTGGGATCAGAAGAACCTTTTGTTTTATGAGACGGGTTTTAAAAAACCACTCATCTTTAAATCTAGTGTTTTTGATGGTGATACAAGGACTGGAATACCTAAGGAAACTGCTTTCCTGACTTCTTGTTATCCAGTGTGGTGAAACAGAAGTTTACTTTTTTTGCTGGTTTGGTATAACTTATGGGGGATTAACCACCAGTTTTGGGTGTATTTGCCCTATTTCTCAGCAGTTTGTCCTGAATTTGGCATTTTCAGTTGTGATCCACGGAGGTACAGTTACACCCTATTCAATACCCAACCATTTGGTATGCAGGGATTCAGACTGAGTGATTTCCAGAGCATGCTATCAGACTTAGGAGCTTCCCTGCAACAATGGGACCAAGAGAAAAGACATCATTCTCTGTCCTTGTAACTGTGTAAGCTAGTTGCTGACGCAAGAGGAGACTGCAGCTCCCACTATTTCCGTCATGTAGAATTGGCACCATGATCTGCCTTGGTACCTATACATATGACTCTGTCGGCAACTGACAGTGTAGCAAAAATGCCTGGTTCTGGTTCTTTAGAGTTTCAAATCAAGGGTACAGTGTCTTCCATAGGAAACCCTGGATCCTACTATGGGTACTATTTACTTTTTGACATTCCTATTTCTTGGCTTCTCCACCCAGTACTGCACCACCTCAGCATTCCAATGCCGATTTGTGTTTTGACTCCAAAGTGGGTTCCTGTGGGTTGGATTCCTATTTTAGAAGGCACCAAGTGTCTCTTCACTCCTTAATGCATAGATCTTAATTCTGGTACCGTGGCCCTTACAGGAGCTTATCCTGAGAAACACTGCCATGTGTCTTGGCTCTGGTACCATACGAGGTGCAGCAGTGGCCCTTTTGGAATTCGCAGGGAGTTCCTGCAGATTCCAGGGCTTCTCTGCAACACCGTAGTACAAGATCTCCATTGAGACGTCACTCTCCACTTTGTACCGTCCTCTATACTGGTACCCAACAAGCTGTGGAGGCTTTCCCATTAGCTTCTGACCCTCCTGCTGTGGAGGTAAAACTGCCACTAGAGAAAATGGACATGTTAGTGCCTCTGCTCCATACCTCTTCCACATCCCCTTATGAGGCTATGGAGTCAGAGTCATCATCTCCAGTTACAGATGAATACAAAACCTACCAAAAATATATGAAGGGGGTTGCTACCGCCATGAAGAAACAGATTGAGCTGGTGCAAGATAACCCTCACAAATTGGTAGATGTTTTACATTCCACAGGTACCTTCCCAAGGGCATGAATATTTTTATTCATATTCAGCTCCTGGGTCTTTGGTGGTAGCAGCTGTGAATGAGAAGGCCAGACAGGGACATATTAAATCTACTTCCAAAGATGAAAACGCACACAAAATCTGGACTTAACTTGGACGCAAAGTTTATTTGTCCTCAAGAGAAAAGAGAACAGAACTATCAGGCTCTGTTAGCTAGATAAGATTATTTCAACTGGGACGTGATCTCTGAGTTTCAAGACAAGCTACTAGAAGAGGCAAAAGAGAAACACTGACAAGTCAGCTCTTTTCTTTGTATGAAAAATCAAATGTATAGGGTCAAATTTGTTGGTGACAGCATATTTACCTCAAGCCAGGCTTCAAGCAATATCTAGAGTCTTAGAATTGTAGGACTGGAAGGGACCTTCAGAGGTCTTCCAGTCTAGTCCTCCCATGAGTGCAGAGGACTAAGTATTATCTAGACCATCCATGACAGGTTTTTTGTCTTGCTTACGACACTCCTGCTAATACATCCCAGAATGCGGTTTGGTTTTTTTGCAACAGTGTTACACTGAGGACTCACATTTAGCTTGTGATCCACTATGACCCCCGGATCTCTTTCCGCAGTAATCTTTCCTAGCCAGTAATTTCTCAATTTGTATGTATTTAACTGATTGTTCCTTCATGAGTGGAAAACTTTGCATTTGTTGTTATTGAATTTCATCCTATTTACGTCAGACCATTTCTCCAGTTTATCCCGATCATTTTGAATGTTACTCCTATTCTCCAAAGCACTTGTAATCCCTCCCAGCTTGGTATCATTTGCAAACTTTATAAGTGTACTCTCTGTCCCATTATCTAAATCATTGATGAAGATATTGAACAGAACTGGACTCAGAACTGATCCCTGCAGGACCCCACTCGATATGCCCTTCCGGCTTGACTAAGAACCACTGATAATTACTTTCTGGGAATGGTTTTTCCAACCAGTTATGCACCCACCTTATAGTAGCTTCAGCTAGGTTGTATTTTCCTAGTTTGTTTATGAGAAGGTCATGTGAGACAGTATCAAAAGACTTGCTAAAGTCAAGATATACCACATTTACCAGAAGCAACAAAGAATCCTGTGGCACCTTATAGACTAACAGACGTTTTGCAGCATGAGCTTTCGTGGGTGAATACCCACTTCTTCAGATGCAAGTGGTGGAAATTTCCAGGGGCAGGTTTATATATGCAAGCAAGAAGCAAGCTAGAGATAACGAGGTTAGATCAATCAGGGAGGATGGGGCCCTGTTCTAGCAGTTGAGGTGTGAAAACCAAGGGAGGAGAAACTGGTTCTGTAATTGGCAAGCCATTCACAGTCTTTGTTTAATCCTGAGCTGATGGTGTCAAATTTGCAGATGAACTGGAGCTCAGCAGTTTCTCTTTGAAGTCTGGTCCTGAAGTTTTTTTTGCTGCAGGATGGCCACCTTAAGATCTGCTATTGTGTGGCCAGGGAGGTTGAAGTGTTCTCCTACAGGTTTTTGTATATTGCCATTCCTAATATCTGATTTGTGTCCATTTATCCTTTTCCTTAGAGACTGTCCAGTTTGGCCGATGTACATAGCAGAGGGGCACTGCTGGCATATGATGGCATATATTACATTGGTGGACGTGCAGGTGAATGAACCAGTGATGGTGTGGCTGATCTGGTTAGGTCCTGTGATGGTGTTGCTGGTGTAGATATGTGGGCAGAGTTGGCATCGAGGTTTGTTGCATGGGTTGGTTCCTGAGCTAGAGTTACTATGGTGCGGTGTGCAGTTACTGGTGAGAATATGCTTCAGGTTGGCAGGTTGTCTGTGGGCGAGGACTGGCCTGCCACCCAAGGCCTGTGAAAGTGTGGGATCATTCTCCAGGATGGGTTGTAGATCCCTGATGATGCGCTGGAGGGGTTTGAGCTGGGGACTGTATGTGATGGCCAGTGGAGTCCTGTTGGTTTCTTTCTTGGGTTTGTCTTGCAGTAGGAGGCTTCTGGGTACACGTCTGGCTCTGTTGATCTGTCTCCTTATTTCCTCGTGCGGGTACTGTAGTTTTGAGAATGCTTGGTGGAGATTTTGTAGGTGTTGGTCTCTGTCTGTGGGGTTAGAGCAGATGCGGTTGTACCTCAGTGCTTGGCTGTAGACAATGGATCTTGTGGTGTGCCCGGGATGGAAGCTGGAGGCATGAAGGTAGGCATAGCGGTCGGTAGGTTTTCGGTATAGGGTGGTGTTAATGTGACCATCAATTATTTGCACCGTAGTGTCTAGGAAGTGGACCTCCCGTGTAGATTGGTCCAGGCTGAGGTTGATGGTGGGGTGGAAGCTTCCCCCCCATCCACAAGGCTTGTTACCCTGTCAGAGAAAACTGTTAGGTTGATTTGACATGATTTGTTCTTGGCAAATCCATGCTGACTTATCACTAAGGCTCAGATTTTGTCACTGTGATTTTTTTACTAAAAGTATCCGACAGGTCACCAGCAATAAACAAAAATTCACGGAAGCCTGTGACTTGTCTGTGATTTTCACTTAAAATATCCCTGACACAATGAGGAGGGAGGAAGGCCCAGCACACTCAGCTGCTGGGCTGCTGCAGAGTCCAATCCCCGCCCCGGTGGCTGGGCGGGCAGCTGCAGGGGGCTCCCACCACTCCCGCTTGGCTGGGTTGCTGTTGGGGTTCCCCATCACCTGCTACTGCTGGGCTGCTGCGAGGTCCCCCTGCCGTTGTCTGCCACAGCTGGGCTGCTGGGGCGGGGGGTGCTCGCCCACTAGGGTGCTGGGGGCCACCCTGTCCTCCCCTTCCAGGCTCCTGGGGGGTCTCCCTGCCCTCCTCTGCCATGGCTGGGCTGCTGCGGGGTTCCCCTGCCCTCACCCGCCACGGCTGGGCTGATGGAGGGGGGGGTTCCCAACTGCCTCCCATGGCTGGTCAGCTGCGGCAGGGCTCCAGCCAACTGCCACAGCTGGGCAGCTGCAGGGATCCCAGCTGCCCATGGCGAGCGAGAGCTCTGGAGTCCCCCTGCTGCCCTGTGGCTAGGAGCTGCTGGGGGCCTCCGCCAGCAGCTGCGGGGCTGCCTGCTGACAGCAGTCCAGCTCCTGGGCAGAAAATGTCACTGAGGTTTCTGGAAGTCACGGATTCTGTGACCTCCATGACATAATTGCAGCCCTACTTATCTCCTCATTATCTTTTTACGTATTCACAAATTGACACCATATCGCCTCTGCAAACGTGGTTGGCCTCAGTCTACATCCCCAACAGGTACAGCCTCGACTAATAGGTGGCAGACCACATCTTGTTATCCCTGGATTGGTGGTTGGATCCCAAGTTGGTGTTGCAGGCAGTCTTCTTCGTGATCCCATTCCCGTCATTGGCCCTGGTCTCCGATGCCTCAGAGCTGGGCTGGAGAGCAAGCAAGACAGATTAAAGATTATCCTGGGGCCAGGACATATAGGGCCAGCGATGCCTGATATACCAGCGCATGAGCATGGCACTCAAGGGGGCACCATGGCTAGCCCCCCACATGGCCTTGCCAGCACTGGTTCGGCACGTTGATGAGCCTTTTGGCAGTTGCCCCAACTACAGCTGCTTCTTTGGCCAGATCTGCTGTCCCAGAACCACGGCAGCCTGTTGCACCCAAACCTGGCAGTGCTGCACCATACGGCTTGGCTAATGCGTGGCTAAGCGTGGACAAACAGGCATGCTCGACCCGTGATCAGCAGGTCTTGCTGGGCAGCAGGAAACCCTCCATCAGGACAACCTACCCGGCCAAGAAGAAAAGGTTCACGTGTTGGGCCTTGGAGTGGCGTATCTGGGCCAAACAGGCCCCGCTGCAGGATATCCTGGATTATTTGCTGCACCTCGAGCTCCAGGATTTGTCCCTCTCTTTGATCAAGGTCCACCTGGCTGCCATTTCGGCATTCCATCCTCCATTCCAAGGCAGGTCTATCTTCATCCATCATATGATGGTATGGTTTTTAAAGGGTCTGGAGCGCCTCTATCTGCACGCCTGGGACCTGGTTTTCCCCCCCCCCCACCTGAATTTTGTGCTGCCAAGGCTCATGAGGTCTCCCCTTGAGCCTCTGGCTTTCTGCTCTCTCCTAGAAGGTTTTGTTCCTGGTCGTGATAACATTGGCCTGCAGGGAGTCTGAGATCAGGATGCTCACCTCAAAGCCGCCCTATACGGTCCTCTACAAGGACAAGGTCCAGCTGTGTCCACACCCAGCATTTCTGCCTAAGGTCATTTCCCAGTTTCATACTGGCCAGGACATATACTTACCTGTCTTCTTTCCAAAGCCTCATTTATCAGATGAGGAACTCGGGCTTCCCTCTCTCCTCCCCTCCCTCAACATCAGGAGGGGGCTGGCCTTCTACATAGATAGAACAAAGCCGCTCTGTAAGTCATAGCAGTTGTTCGTTGCAGTGGCAGACAGGATGAAAGGTCGCCCAGTGTCTGCTCAGAGGATTTCGTCCTGGATCACAGCCTGCATCTGCTACTGTTATGAGCTGGTTAAGGTGCCTCCTCCGGTGATCGTGATGGCACACTCGACTAGGGCACAGGTATCATCGGCAACCTTCCTAGCACGGGCACCAATCCAAGAGATCTGTTGGGCTGCTACCTGGTTGTCCATCCACATGTTCGTGTCTCATTATGTGCTGACTCAGCAAGCTCGAGATGATGAACTCCAAGCCCACTTCTATTGATACTGCTTGTGAGTTCCCTAGAATGGATTTGACATGAGCAAGCACTCGAATAAGAAAAGACAGTTACCCACCTTTTCGTAACTGTTGTTCTTCAAGATGTGTTTCTCATGTCCATTCCATTACCCACCCTCCTGCCCCTCTGTCGGAGTTGTCGGCAAGAAAGAACCAAGAGGGTATAGGGCCAGCGATGCCTGATATACCAGCGCATGAGCACGGCACTCAACGGGGCTCCATGGCTAGGCCCAAGGATACTGCAAAAGCAAAAATCTCCGATGACCGTGCACGTGGGCACACGCAACCCTAGAATGGAATGGACATGAGCAACACATCTCGAAGAGCGACAGTTATGGAAAGGTGGGTAACCATCTTTTCTATTGCAGTACAGAATGTTCTTTGGAATAGCAGAAAGTCCTCCACCAAGTACACTTACCTCATGAAATGGAAGATGTTTTCAGTGTGGTCCCAGCAGAAGGATATCTCCCTTCCAGGAGCTTCTGTTCAGTTTATTTGGAATTATTTGCTTCACCTAATAAAAAGTGGGCTTTTGATCAGTTCCCTGCAAGTTCACTTGGCTGCCATCTCAGCATTCTGTGCTCCTGTAGATGGAATATGGGTTTTATCCAACCCTATGACTGTTAGGTTCCTGAAAGGTTAGGACAGACTTTTCCCATCTATTAGAGTTCCAGTGCCATTCTGGGATCTAAATTTAGTTCTCTTGGTGTTAATGGGACTCCCTTGTGAACCTATGACTACATGCTTCTTGTCTCATCTCTCAATGAAGGTAGCATTCTTAGTAGCTATTACTTTGGCCAGAATTATGGTGCTTCAGGCTTTGATGGCTGATTCTGCTTGTACGGTCTCTTGCATGGACAAAGTTGGCTTGTGTCCTCCCCCCAGATTTCTTTCTTACATGGTCTCAGATTTTATATGAACGAGACTGTATACTTAACTAAATTTTGTCCTGAAACTCCGTTCTCACAAAGATGAGAAGAAACTTCATGTTTTGGTTGTCTGCAGGGCACTGGTATTTTACCTGAAGAGAACTAAGGAGTTTAGAATAATCCTCAAGTTATTTAACTGTGTTGCTGATAGAATGAAGAGAGAACCTGTTACCTCTGAGAAGATATCTTCCTAGATCTCCTCCTGCTTTCATTTGTGCTATAGCCTTGCTACAGTACCTCTTCCCCAGAGTTTTAGCGCACACTGCAAGCTCCAGCAACTTTCCTGGGTCATGATCCCATCACTGACATTTGCACAGCTGTCACTTGGTCTTTGGTTCATATGTTCATTGCCCATTACACACTCTCCCAAGACTCTAGAGATGATACTCAGTATGGGAGAGTAGCGCTGCTGTGCTTATTTAGGTGGACTCTGATACCCTCCTCCACCTGGAACTGTTTCTGAGTCACATAAAGTGGAATGGACATGTGCAAGCACTTGAAGGACAAAAAACTGTTATGTGCCTGTTCAGTAATTGCTGTGCAGTGTATCTCAAAGAACATGTCTGTTCCATGACCCATCTACTTTATCCTTTACGTTGGAGTCACTCCAGATCAGGGCCGGCTCCAGACCCCAGCGCGCCAAGCAGGCGCGTGGGGCGGCATTGTCGGAGCAAGGCAGCATTTGGCTCCCGCGGACCTTCCGCAGTCATGCCTGTGGGAGGTCCACCGGAGCCCCGGGACGAGCGGACCTGCCGCAGGCATGACTGCGGAGGGTCCCCTCTTCCCGCGGCTCCGCTTGAGCTCCCGCAGGCATGACTGCGGCGGGCGCGCTGGTCCCGCGGCTCGGACGGAGCTCCCGCAGGCATGCCTGCGGATGCTCCACCGGAGCCGCGAACCAGCGCACCCGCCGCAAACACTTCTGCCCCGGCTGCGGGACCGGGGAAGGGCGGCGTAGCGCGCCGCCCTGCTTGGGCACCGTAATTTATAGAGCCGCCCCTGCTCCAGATACTGCCTTCTGTTGTGAAAGAACTGATGAAAGTTGAGGGAGCTGCTTCCCTTCATACTTTAGGGTATGGCTACACTTACGGTTTGCAGCGCTGGTAGTTTGCAGCGCTGGTCATCCAGCTGTGCAGGGCCAGCGCTGGTGTGTGGCCATACTCACAGCTACCAGCGCTGGTGTGTGGCCACATTTGCAGCATTAGCAGCGCTGCTGGGAGTGATGCATTATGGGCAGCTATCCCAGCATTCAAGTGGCCGCAACGTGCTTTTCAAAAGAGTGGGGTGGAGTGGGGTCTAGTGTGACAGGGAGCGGGGGGAGAGAGAGTGGATTTTTGGAGCCAACACTGTGTGTTTAGCTTCCTGACTTGAAAAATCAGAACATGTTTCCAACCCCTTAGTCTTAACTCTTAATTGCAAACAGCCTGCAGCCAACACGACTCCCCGCTGTTTCATTCCCTCCCTGCCTGCAATCTCATTTGATTGTTTACAGCCAGGTACAGATGATCACAGCAAACAGGAGCCCTGTTTGTTTTTTAGATAAGCGGCAACGGCAACGGAGCTCCTCCGATCGGAGCTCGTTCACAACAAAACAAAGAGAGGCTGCATAACAAAACAAAGAGAGTAATTTATAAAAGCATTCTGGGATACACCTTATACCCTGGAGGCCAATCACAGCGCTGGTGTGTGGCCACACTTGATGACCAGCGCTGCAGCACCAGCGCTGGAATCCTTATTCCCCATGCTGAGTGAGGTGTACGGCCAGCGCTGCAGCCAGGGAGTTGCAGCGCTGGAAGTGCCCTGCAGGTGTGGCCACTTACTAATTGCAGCGCTGGTGGAGGCTTTCCAGCGCTGCAAATCGCCAGTGTAGCCATACCCTTAGACTGGTAGCAGAGGTTGCATGTGCCATCCCAACAGGTGCTGCTATGGGTAAAAGTGCTTGATGGACTGGTGCACAGACACACAAAGTGGAATAGACAAATGCAACACATCTCAAAGAACAGTTATTGAACAGTAACTGTTTTTTCCAGTTCTTCATATTGCCTGCATTTGTAAATAGATATCTAAGATGTTGAGTAGATTCCTCCCACTGTTTTCCCTCTTGTTCCTATGACCCTTATTATAATTTTCCATTTCCTCCTTCCCCCTCCCAACATCTAGCCCTCTGTTAACCTCACCTTTTTACATACCTTCCTGTGGGCTTTTGTCATCTGCCCTCTTTAATCTTGTTTAACACCCTCCTTACTAGGTTGGTGAGTGGGTTTCCAAATATGATGATCTTCTTGATCAGTTGGACCCCAACTCTTCCCAGTAGTCCTCCTAGCAGAACATGGTTGAGGAAGCCAGAGTCCTCCCATTGACATCATCTGAGCAGCCATGCATTAATCTCTAGGATGTGTGTGTTCCTGCGTGGGCCATTAGCCAGAAAGATGGATGAGAACACAACCTGCACCCTTGACTCCTTCACCCTTACTATCAGAGCCCTGTAGTCATTGCTGATCTGCTCAGAGTCCGACCTGGTAGTATCAATAGTGTCCACATGGATGAGCAGAATTGGGTAGGGGGGTCAGAGGGATGGATGAGCAACCTTTCCGTAATGTCTCCGATGCAGGCTCCTGGCAAGCAGCACACCTCCTGGGACATGAGGTCAGGTCAGCACATGGATGCCCCATACCCCTCAGAAAGGAGTCCCCAACTACCACAACCCTTCACTGCCTCCTCTATGAGCCTCCCAGCATTGGGAGCAGATGGCTCCTCTTCATAAGCTATTGGGGTGTGCTCCTTTCCTCCTGTTACCAGTACAACATACAAGTTCTTGGATGGAAAAGAGTCCTAGGTGAGGAGTGGAGGACTGCCATCAGCCAGTCTCTTCCCTACGGAGCAGCTGGTTTTTCTTCCTTCTCTGCTGCCCCTGTAGCCTTTTCTAGTTACCTAGCATCCTCCATCCTGTAGATGAAGTCCTCATGCTCCTGCATGCTCTGCTGCCTCCAGTTCTTTTACCTGCTTCCTGAAGGACTCCACCAACAGACACATCTCACTCCAGGTGTCTTCCTCTACATGGTATGTTTAGCAGGGACATGCAGGCCACATTCACAGCAAGTCAAGGCCAGGACCGGAAACAACCAGAAACAATTTCCTTAGCAAGATATGGCATGCCTAAAAAAACACAAACAGAAGCAACCCCCTCTTTGTCATCCTCCCAAACACAACCTAAGTGCTGAGGCAGTTTTGCGCTCCTCTGGCAAGGTACATTGTAAGGATTTACCGTGTTCATAAGTATTCTTTATCTTGGGGCATGGAATTGCGGGGGGAAGAGGGGAGAAGAATCTCTCCCTTGTGATTGTGAGAGTGACACTGGGCTCCCAATACTTTGTTTCCACAGGGTGCATCACCTGGTTTTGATGGAGTTTGGAATATGAGAGAAATTAGTTACAGCATTCTTTACCAAAGTAGCCTGCCACTTCTTCATATCCAGTAGCTTCTACTTCATTTCCCTATCTTTTTTTCTGTTTGCTCTATTTACTTCCTTGCCAGCTTCCATCTTTGCTCCGTCTTTTTTTTTTCTCTCCTGCTTATTATGGGCAATGAACAGTTTTCTCCATTCATCTGTCGTCTTGGCAGACTGCAGAGATCCAAACATGAATTTACTGAATATTTCCTCCTCGCTCTTTTTCCTTCTGCCGAAATTGGCAAGGAGTTCAGCAGTTGATAGCAACCCTCTCTGTAGCGGGCATATAAAGGCAGGTGCTATAAAACAGAGGAGACTTAGTGCAACTTGTAATGGCAAATGTGGCCACCATGGCAACAGAAAAAAAGTGTTCTTTTCACCAGTTTCCCCCATTTTCAAAATTTCTTTTCCTAAATATCCTGTCAGTTTTGAACCTCTGTCATGGTTAGCAGCTTTTTAATTAATTCCCAGAAAAATGGGATGCTATGCTTTGATGTAGTATATCTTTTCTGATTCCTTTTTTGATGGGTGCTTGGGGTAGGGGTTTGATAGATCACATAGAGAACATTAGTAACTGCAGTTGCATGTTAGCAGAGCTTCCCAACTTTGGAGGATATTCACCCTAAGGTTTAAGAGGGTGAGGGGCCAGCTATGCAGAGATATGGTTCCACCAGAGAGATTGCTAGAATAGAAGGAAATATCAGTTATATGGCTCCAGGAAACTTGCTTTGCCTTGTAACCTGTGTACCAGACTTGACTACTGTCTGTTCCAAATGTGCTGCTATTATGCCACCTAACATGTAAAAAGTACACCTTAAAATAAATAGCATATTTCACAGTTGTAAAATATGTACCATCTGTAGCCTTCAGTGCAGTGCATGTGTAAACTGTTATGTACCCCATTCCAGTGCTTGATAGGCTTGCAGTGATAGTTGTATAACCTCAGATACCTTTTCTTCAGTAGTAAATGTGATGCAGTGCTTGAAATGTTATGTCAGGGCAATGATCAAATTGTACCTAAATGCCTTTGTCAGTGATATACTTCCACTTTTTCTGTATCAGTAAACAAGTATCTAATATGATGTGGTGGCTGCCTTACCATTTCTGGTCATTTGCACATCTGTTTTGTGCCTGGCCATGTGGTGGTGGTGCTGAGACCAACCCATGTGTGGTAGGATGTGGTGAGTATTGGATATTTGGGTGTTTTTAGAGCTCAATTTAATAGAGAAAGGTGGTAGGGAGGAAGAATGATGACTTTTCAGATATGTAAGGTGCTGCATAGAGATGGACACTAGTGTCCTCTCCTATAGTTAAAGCCACCTGACTGCAAACAGGCATGCAGCATGCAATCAGAATATAGAAGAAAATTCCCCAAACTCCTCCATACCTGCATAAATAAGATATATTGATTAAGTATAACACCAAAAACTTACTGGATGAGGTCCCCTCATCATCCTTTTCTGTTGCTTCTTGGTGATGCAGTTGGTTCTCTGGCATATAGAAGAGGTGTGATTTGACTCAGGTATGTACTGCTGGCCTTTCAGCCTCTGATCAGACTATCCCTCACAAACCAGGGATTAGTGGTGTCCTCCCGGGCAAAGATAATTGGAGGTGCATGTGAACAGGAAAGTTCCTAGAGGTGGTGGTGCTGTCCCTTGTATTTTATGGCTCTGCACAGCTCTTTGGCTTTGCTCCGTCACTGGAAGCCCATCATCTTTTACCTGTGGCTATCAGAACAAATAATTTAACATTCTGATGACTACTGAGGAGATGAGACTGGCTGTGCGCCTCTCCTCAGAGGGCAAGGAAGTCCAGAAACCTGTTTACATGACTTCATGGGAGGACAAAACATAGTGGTGGCAGTTGTTTCAGGGTCCAAGTATTTGTTTAAAAAAAAAAAAGTGCAGATGCCAAAAGATCTTTATTTGCAAGTGGTATTTAAATGGAAGGAGGATATCTAATCTGTATCAACCTGGAGCAGATGAGTGTGGACAGGCAACCAGACAGGTCACTTCAGACATGAACCAATGCACTGGGAATAGCAGTGAGAGGACTAATAGAATCACTGTTGTTTATATGGAAATGGTCTGCATTGCCCTAACACCAGTATCCTAGAATCATAGAACCACAGGATTAGCAAGGGTCAGCTAGTCTAACCCTTGCCAAGATGCAGGATAAACCATCCAAGTCAGATGACTATCCAGCCTCTTTTTGAAAACCTCCAGTGAAGGAGATTCCATTACTTCCCTAGGCAGTATAATTCCCTAGGCAATATAACTCTCACTGAATAATTAAGTTTATTTGAAAGTGTTTTAATTGTCTCAATATAAACTGTAAATGAAACTAATATAAGGCAGTTTCTACTGGAGAAAAGAGAGTTACGCTTGTGTAACTTTCTGACTCCCTTAGTATTAGATTAGTATTGTATAGTATTAGATTTATCTATTTTTGATACTTATTGAGCTGCAAATGAGATTGTTAAGAAAAGGTTCTTGCTTAACAGGAATAAAGACACTTGATTTTCCAATGTATATTTTGTAATACGCATCTCTAAATATATATGACTTCCAATTGAGTACAGATGTTAATTATTAGTTGATTAATCTCAGTTGTCTCTGAAGGAACACTTAAGCCTGTCACCTGGCAGGTCATTGTTAACAAACTTCTTACAAGTATTGATAATGGGGCCTGTTCTCTTTTGCATGTCTAAGGCAATAGGAGTGTGGATTGCAGAGTGCACCAAAGTGTTGCTATCTAACTGTCTTCTGTGTATGCTGCTGACACAAACTAAAAGAGCTAGTTTGTGTTAACATATTCCTGTTTGAAAGAGAACTATGTTAATGCGAGCTAGGTACCTTTTCATTCGTGTAAGGCAATGTCCACATACGGCAGTTAGATTGCAGCACTTTGATGCACTCTGCATTTCTCACCTCCATAGTCTGCACTGCAGTGCAATGTAGACAAGCTCTAAGAAACTGGCATCTTTTGGAAGGGTTGGCCATAATGATCTGTGTCTCTCTTGAATCCTCTGTTGGGATTATTGGAATTACACTGCTTTGGTTTCCACTATTTCAGTTATTAGACAGCTTTTAGTTCTGATCCAGTAGCTGTTGGCTGTTTTGTTCATGTGTGTCTCAGCTTGATTCTATAATTCTGCAGCATGGGATCAGTTTTTCATTCTATAGCAATACACTAATTTATTTCAGAACACTTTCATATGTATTTATTTTAATTGTTTAGGGTTTTTTTATATTAAGCACTCATTTGAAAAATGGCAATAGCTCAGTGTGCGGAGAAGACTAGATTGTTTTTGAGAGACACTGTAGACACTACGTAAACTTTTTTCCAAGTTTGTATTAATTTTGAGAGCAATTAAATTTTTCATTGTTTCCATTTAAAACCTATGTATTCCTTTCAGGAAACCTGCATGAAGTGACTTAGAAACATTGATTCAATTTGCTAATTTCTAGTATGTAATGATTCCTTATCCTTGAAACGTACATGCACATCTTTCCATATTGATTGACTATTCATTTATTCTCTCTGCCTACATCATTTGATAAACATATTGCAAAAGATGTAAAGTTGTACTGCTAAAATTCTATACTGGATTACAAGTAGAATCTTGCATTCCCACTTCTATTTTAAAATAATTGCATTTGACTTCAAGTAGGCAGTGTGATCATTCTAAAATTATATTGGTCTTAAAAACTGCTTGCTTTAAACACTGAGTTGCTTAGGCCAGGTCTACACTACAGACCTATATTAGTATAACTGTGTTGCTCAAGGGTGACTGAACCCCCTGTGTAGAGAGAACTATGTTGATGGGAGAGCTTCTCCTGTCAACACAGCTACCATCTCTCGGGGAGATAGATTAACTATGCTGACATGAGAAGCTCTCCTGTCGGTTTAGTACCATCTTCACTAAAGCAGTGCAGCTGCTCCACTGTAGTGCTGTATGTGAAGACAAGCCCTTAGTTGATCTGGAAGGATAGATTCATAGACTCTAGGACTGGAAGGGACCTCGAGAGGTCATCGAGTCCAGTCCCCTGCCCTCATGGCAGGACCAAATACTGTCTAGACCATCCCTGATAGACATTTATCTAACCTACCCTTAAATATCTCCAGAGATGGAGATTCCACAACCACCCTAGGCAACTTATTCCAGTGTTTAACCACCCTGACAGTTTTCCTAATGTCCAACCTAAATCTCCCTTGTTGCAGTTTAAGCCCATTGCTGCTTGTTCTATCATTAGAGGCTAAGGTGAACAAGTTCTCTCCCTCCTCCTGATGACACCCTTTTAGATACCTGAAAACTGCTATCATGTCCCCTCTCAGTCTTCTCTTTTCCAAACTAAACATACCCAGTTCTTTCAGCCTTCCTTCGTAGGTCATGTTCTCAAGACCTTTAATCATTCTTGTTGCTCTTCTCTGGACCCTCTCCAATTTCTCCACATCTTTCTTGAAATGCGGTACCCAGAACTGGACATAATACTCCAGTTGAGGCCTAATCAGCGCAGAGTAGAGTGGAAGAATGACTTCTCGTGTCTTGCTCACAACACACCTGTTAATGCATCCCAGAATCACGTTTGCTTTTTTTGCAACAGCATCACACTGTTGACTCATATTTAGCTTGTGGTCCACTATAACCCCTAGATCCCTTTCTGCCGTACTCCTTCCTAGACAGTCTCTTCCCATTCTGTATGTGTGAAACTGATTGTTCCTTCCTAAGTGGAGCACTTTGCATTTGTCTTTATTAAACTTCATCCGGTTTACCTCAGACCATTTCTCCAATTTGTCCAGATAATTTTGAATTAGGACCCTGTCCTCCAAAGCAGTTGCAATCCCTCCCAGTTTGGTATAATCTGTACCTCTTCTGTCCAAACCCCATTCTGCCACTCTTCTCTTGCCCATTTTCTCCCTCTGTTCCTGACTCTATTTTGCCCCACAGCTCTTCAAGGATTAGCTAGGCAGCTTCTTCCTTCTCCATGCTGCTTGCACACCAGCATAGGGCCACTGAGAACACAAGAGAGACAGTTTCCCTACTCTTGGTTCTGGTGCTCAGTTCTACAGTGGTCTCTAGCAGCTGGGAGGAACAATTACAGGAAAAATCCTGCTGTGCCCCTGCAGCATTGTAACGGAGCAGGCTCAGTCACTCTGTGGGTTTGATACCTGTGCAGTCCAGCCAGCACTGCAATGGCAAAAGGCACATCCCTGCCAAATTTCAAGTCTCTGCTCCAAAGCACTGAAGTGCTAGAGCTTCTCAAAATGATTAAGAATGTTTGTTTTAGTGTGGGCAAAACAACATATTCCCCCTTAGTCTTGTTCTTAGAAATGGCTGAACCTTTTTAACCTAAATTTTAAAAATAAATAAATAAATAAAATCAGCCTGAGGCAGACACCTGATGGCATGAAAGTTTTTGACAAAGTTATACTCACTTGTCATGAAAGTGTTAGGCAACTTTAATTATAGGCTTAGATGCCAGCTCCATCTGTAATTAAGTCTTTCAGGCCTATAGGCTAAATTATTTGTGCTTTTGGATAACCACTTTCACACAAAGGAAAAGATCATTTCAGAGGTTTTTTAGGTGAGTTGAGTCAGAAAGCCCAGCTACCTATGAAAAAACATTCAACCAGCCGTAATTCTTTTCAAAAGTCAGATGATGCAAAGCAAGTGTAGAGGAGTGATTTTTTTTCTTGGTCTGATCTTCATTCCTCCCTACCCGAATGTAATAAGTAGGTACTCTACTTCAGTGGATCAGGCTTTTGGTCCCAGAGCTCTTAGGGGTATTTTTATAGTCCAGATTAGAAAAAAATTTCTATCTAATGCCCAAAGTTCAAGGATTGGCAAGTAGGATTCCATCTTATCTGGCAATGCACTGCTAGTGAAACTAAGGGTGCAGAAATGGTAATTTTGCATGTTAATTTACATTCCATGTTTCATTTATTTTATGTTGGAATGACCATCCTGAATTCTTGACATTTCAAAGTATTTGGTGAAATTTCAGTTAAACTTTGTTGTTCCTACATATTCAGGTTAAAAATCTCTGTGTTCTGTTATCATTTGTAATTATACAAATAACCATTGTTAAGAGGGATTTAAAAGTTAGCAGGCGATGTAGGAAGTGATATTAAGCTGCTTCTCCTCTTAGCAACTTTTGCTTTATTAATGCTGTCTGTCACTCAAGAGCAAAAGGGGAAATACTCATTAGTTTTCAGTTGATGTAACTGAGGGCTTGGCTACACTTACAGTTTGCAGCGCTGCAGCAGGGTGTGAAAACACACCCTCTCCAGTGCTGCAAATTGCGGCGCTGCAAAGCGCCAGTGTGGTCAAAGCCCCAGCGCTGGGAGCGCGGCTCCCAGCGCTGTACGTTATTCCCCACAGGGAGGTGGAGTATGGACAGCGCTGGGAGAGCTCTCTCCCAGCGCTGGTGCTTTGACTACACTTAGCGCTTCAAAGCGCTGCCGCGGCAGTGCTACCGCGGCAGCGCTTTGAAGTGCTAAGTGTAGCCACAGCCTGAGGTATCAGATACAAACTTAAAAGTAAAACTTCCCTCCTTATTTTATCTGCCACTGAGAGAGTACTGCTAACGTGGTTGATACATTCAGCTTTCAGAAAGGCAAATTATGCCTTATTTTGATTAGTCCCTGACTGCATTAACATGAGTTAGAGGCCATTAATGTTCTACAGGAGACACATATTTAATAGTATTTTAGAGATAAGAGAATGGATTGAAGACATTAAGAAATGGGAAAGCTATTTTTTTTAGGAGTCTGCTGTATTTTGCAAAGAGGGTTGCTCGTATCCTTTCTTGAATAAGGTAAATCTTGAACAGAGGCAGGAAATAATTTTCTAACCATTAAGCCGCCTGGTCTCAAAAATGCCAATGGATCAGACATAAGCAGGCACTGGCAAGTATCAACACTGAAGATCGTTAGACCCTGATCCTGCAAAGACCTAGGATCTGTCTACACTGGCAAGTTTCTGCACCACAAGTTATACCACTTTTATTAAAACATTGGAATTAAACTGCTGTTGTGTGTCCACACTGTGCTCCTTGTGACGCTGGAACGCATCCACATTAGCAGCTCTTGCAACGGCAAAGACAGCAGTGCATTGTGGTAGCTATCTCACTGTGCAACTGGCTGCAAGGTATTTTGGGAGGGGTTTACAATGTCTTATGGGGCAGACATAGCATCACATGATACAGGTTTCCCAATCCCATTGTTCCATGGGTATCCTTCTACATTGCCAGCTACTTTTAACTGAAGTAGGGATGGGGGGTGGGGGAGGAGAGTGTATGACAGGGAGTGTGTGTGTGGGGGGGGGAGAGAGTGTGTTTTGGGGGACAGATAGACTGTCAGGACGCTGTCTTATAAGTTCAGACAGCTGCAGGAAGCAACCAGTCCTGAGGCGCGCACGCGCACACACACACACACACACACACACACACACACACACACACACACACCCCTCTACCTCTGTGTTCAACAGTTAGAGCATTCCACATTAATGGTTTGCTTTGTGTCCCTGAGCAGATTAGCACAGCACACAATAGGTGTCAGAAATGGTGCTTTGAAAGGGGAGGGGTGCATGTTTTCAGGGCAGCCGAGTTCAAAACAATGAGCAGAGTGGTAACTTGAGGCATTATGGGACAGCTCTAGAGGCCAATTACAGCACAGAAAGCAATCAAGTGTCTACACTGGCAATAGAGTGCTGGAGCCTCTGCGCAAATAGCCTTATGATTCTCGTTGAGGTGTTTTGGGTTTTTTTGCAGAGCTGCAACTGAGGAGTTTCTGCACACAAATTGGCATGGCAGTGTGTATACGTCTGCAGTTTCAGCGCAAAAAGCTGCTTTACAGCGCAGAAACTTGCCAGTGTAGACAAGCCTTTAGGCACATGCTTAACTTTCCACAGCATTGGCTTCTCTGGAACAACTCACAGCACATAAATTAAGCACATGCTTGTCTTTGTAAGATCCGGAGCCTTAATTTGTAAAGAATCTGTTTTGTCTGTAAAGTAGCCTTTGAGATTTTCTGTTAGCAACATTATTTTATGTAATGTATTGAGATGCCATAATCTCATATTTAATCATGTATATGGAAAACACAAAACCTAATGTCTCCTATAAGTAGGGCCCTACCAAATTCATGGTCCATTTTGGGCAATTTTAGGGTCATAGGATTTTAAAAATTGTAAATGTCTTGATATTTAAATTTCAAATTTCACGGTGTTGTGATTGTAGGAGTCCTGACCCAAAAAGTGACACTGGGGGGGATGTAATGTTATCGTATAGGGGTCATGGTATTGCCACCCTTACTACTCTGCTGCTGGTGGTGGCGGCGCTGCCATCAGAGCTGGGTGACCGGAGAGTGGTGGCTGCTGGCCAGGGCCCAGCAGCTCAGAAGTAAGGATGGTATGGTATGCTGTTGCCAACCTTACTTCTGCGCTACTGCCTTCATAGCTGGGTCCTCAGCCAGCAGCTGCCACTTTCTGGCTGCCCAGATCTGAAGGCAGCAGTACAGAAGTAAAGGTGGAACAGTATGGTATTGCCACCCTTACTTCTGCACAGCTGCTGGTGGGGTGCTGCCTTCAGAGCTGAGTGCCTGGCCAGCAACTGCCACTCTCTGGCCACCCAGCTCTGAAGGCAGTGCAGAGGTAAGGGCAATACCGCGACCCCCTCCAATAACCTTGCGACCCCTCCATAACCCTGTTTTGGGTTGGGACCAAAGGCCGCGGACTCTGGTCTTCCCGGCTGCCCTGCAACCCGGCAGGCTCTCAGCTGCCCCATGGCCCACACCTAGCTCTCGGCACCTGGCCCCACTCTGTGAAGGGGTCTCTGGGCAGAGGGTGCTAAGCATAAGGGTTTGTGGGGGTAGGGGGCGTTAAGTAGGGGGCACTGTGATTCTCAACCTGCAGCCAAGGTAACACTTTGTGGACCACATAGGGCCCACAATGATAAATAGGTTGAGAACCACTGGTATAGGGTACACACAAGACCGGATTTCATGGTCAGTGACACATTTTTCATGGCCGTGGATTTGGTAGGGCCTTACCTATACATGATATTTTTTCCCTAATTCATCAGTTTTGGTAACTATTTCATATACTACAGTTCTATCATTAGACTGAAAAAAATGCAGCCCAAAATAACATAAATAAAAATATAAAAATAAATATATGGAGATATACCTATCTCATAGAACTGGAAGGGACCCCAATAGGTCATTGAGTCCAGCCCCCTCCTTGCTTTCACTAGCAGGACCAAGTACTGATTTTTGCCCCAGATCCCTAAGTGGCCCCCTCAAGGATTGAACTCACAACTCTGGGTTTAGTAGGCTAATGCTCAAACCACTGAGCTATCCCTCCCCCCGTAAACGTAATTGTTTTGGTCATTTTCATGATTTAATATTAAACCTGTGTGTAAACTAGAATATGGAAAGACTTCGCTAACCCCAGCCCCCTTTTACATGGAAATAAAATAAGCCACATACCTGGAAATTAACATTATTTTAAAAAAGCTAAGTTTGTTCTGCCCTACCATATCAGAGACATAGGTTTCATACCTATCCCTGATCCTTTGATTCTTGGACCAATAGAGAAAAAGAGCTCTGCAAAGCAAAGGTTCCCAAACTCAGTCTCTACTCCATGGAGCACTTGTTACTGGTCTGCAGAGAGTTCGCTGGTCACTAAGGCCTGTTCTACACTAATGAGGTGAGTCGATCTAAGTTACGCTAGTTCAGTTACGTAAGATATGTAACTTAAGTCGATGTAGCTTAGATCAATGTACAGTGGTGTCTGCACCACGCTATGTTGATGGGAGATGTTCTCCTGTCGACATAGCTTCTGCCTCTTGGGGAGGTGGAGTTCTGAAGTCGATGGGAGACCGCTCCCCCATTGACTTATGGCGTCTTCACTAGACCTGCTAAATTGATGCCTGCTGCATCGATCGCAGCAGCGCCAATTTAGCCCTTAGTGAAGACAAGCCCCTAGTATTGGCTGCTGCTCCTTTCTTCTAGCTGCTTGTACAGGTGTTCAGGCTTTTCACTGCAAACTTTTTGTCTAAAAAGGACAAAACACTACATTAAAAGTTTTTTTAGAAGTTTATTAATATTACTTTTCCATGCAAGCAGTTGTAGTTGCCGCATGACTGTCATTGCCATATTGATGTCAAACTATCACAGATGTATGAGGAGACAGACAATGCAATTGTTAATGAGGATGAGCTGTCCACAGACAATATTGTAATAGGTTGTCCAAACTATTAAATAGTTTGAGTATGTCTGATGAGGTTACATAGTGAGACCTTGCTATAGATTTTGGAGTTGGATTAAATTGTTCCACAGTGACTCCTTTAACCAATTAAATAGGATTAGATGGCTCCAAAAGAAGTATAATCTAGTCCAATGCCTCTTTGCTTTCAACTATCCCGTGCACCTATCATGCTAAACCTTGTGAAATCCTTACATGATGGTATGAAGATAATTGTAATGTATGAAAACCAAGTGTCTGACTCATTTAACATCAACAATGCAGGGAAGCAGGGTTGGGTACTGGCTTCTACATTGTTTAATATTTACTTCTCGTTCTTGCTTTAACATGTGTTCTGTGATGTTCAAGAAGGTGTCTATCTTACCACTAGACTAGGAGGTTTGTTTAACATTGCAAGGCTAAGAGCTAAGATGAAGGTGAAGGAGATCATCATAAAAGACCTGTAGTTTGCAGATGATGCAGCCCTTGTGGCTCATAGTGTTGATGCCCTACAGCATCTTATTACCAAGTTTTCTGATTTATGCAAAATCTTTGGGCTAGCAATGAGTTTGAAAAAGACTGCTATCATGCATCACGGCTCTTCAGAACCGGTTCCAGATGTCACCTTAGATGGTGTTCATCTAGATGTTGATGACTAATTTTGCTTCCTTGGCTCTACTGTTACCAGCAAAGTAGATCTTGATGCTAAACTTACTAGTAGAATTGGTAAAGCAGCCAGGAACTTTGATCTTTTGCAAGACAGAGCCTGGAACAATAAATTGTCAACTAAAGTGGAAAATCCATATTTGTGAGATGTGTTTTATCCACTCATCAATGTGGCTCAGAAACATGGTCAGCTTACACCAAACATATCAAAAGACTAAACAGTTTTCATATCAGATGCTTGCATAAAATTCTTCTAACAAGATGGCAAGACTGGGTGACAAATGTGGAAATTAAATCGTGCTGATCATTCATGGGAATGTTGATTAGTAAGAAAAGACTTAGGTGTCAAGCCAATGCCAGATTACAGGATCCCAAAGAGTGTGCTGTACTCTGAAGCTCGCAAAGGGTCTAGAAAGAGAGGCAGACTGCTGAGCGAATTTCAGATGCTTGCAAAAATTGATTTAGTATCCTTTGGACTCTCTGTGGATGATTGGGAAAGGAGTGCAGAATGCCACTCTGGTTGACGGAGTCAACTTGTAGATGGAGTGAGGTGTTGCGAGGCAGACTGGGTCAAGCTTTGTGATGACCGGTGTTAGAGGAGAAAAGAATCTGCTGCTCCGATTCAGAACATTGCTAGTTCGCGGATGTGCCCTACCTGTGGATGGGACTGTCACTCACATGTCGGACTCAGCAGCCATCAAAGAACTCATTGGCGCATACGCCATGCTCTGTAAAGAGTGATGGTATCATTGATGGGTCCAAAAGAAGTATAATCTAGTCCTCTGCCTCTTTGCTTTCAGCTATCCCATGCACAGTTCCAAATGGAGAAAAAGACACTTAAATTAGCACAATATTTTGAATCTTCCAAGTTTGATTTTACATCTGATATTTGTTTGTTTAGATTGTAAACTTTCTTGAGGCACAGACTGAATCATTTAAAGCATAGTTCCCTCTAAGGTGCGTGCCTGGGCGGCCTCACACAAGAGAATGAAGGGCCACCTACCTAATTAGTAGAGCTGCGCAGGCATGGCTCCACTAATTAGGTGCCTAGACCCTGGAAAAGATACACATGTAAGGTGAGGGGGTGGCCTTGGGGAGAATGAGAGGGGCCAGCAGGGAGGAATTTGGGACATGCAGGGATGCAGCGGCCAGAGAAAGAGGCGACTCTCCCTAGCTCCAGGGCTTCAGCTGCGAGGGAGAGATGGCCGTCCTTCCCAGCTTCAGTGCTGTGGCGGGGGAGAGATCTCCCTCCTTCCCAGCACCAGCTCAGGGCCTGCCGGGGTGGGGGAGAGAGGGAGAGACCTTCCTTCTTTCCAGCCCCAGCTCAGAGGCTGCCATAGTTGGCGGGGAGAGCACATCCATCCAGGGCCAGCTTTAGCAAGTGCGGGGCCCGATTCCTGGGGGCAGGGCTTGTACTCACCGGGCGTCGCTCTCAGTCTTCAGCAGCACTTCCAATTGCCAGCTGGGAGAGCGGGGCCGCGGGGCTTGCCGTGTTCCAGCCAGGGTCACGGGGCTGTGGGCCTGCTGCACTCCAGCAGAGCTCCGACCGCGGTCGCAGGGCCATGGGGCTGCCGCGCTCCGGCCGGTGCTCTGGCCAGGAGAGCGAGGCCGCTGAAGACCCCAGCGGAGCGGACTGCCGCCGGGGTGAGTAAAAAAAATCTAAAAGGCGCCTGTGGCACAGGGCCCGATTCCGGGGAATCGGGCGAATCGGCCTAAAGCCGACCCTGCATCCATCACATTAGAAAGGTAAGACTACTGATATTAAAATACAAGTTGTGTGCTTTTATTTGTAGAACAAAAATAGTGCTTTTATCCAAAGCACCTTACAATAGTTAGCTAATAGTGCAAACAACATTTGGAAAGATCATTAAGTGGTCTGCTGAGACCCTCAGCAATTTTCAAGTGGTCTGCAAAAAAGAAGTTTGAGAACCACTGAGTTAGAATATTTCTATCATGGTTACCCTGGTGTTTTTCTAAACCCAGTTAAGCCATGTTTTGCCAATGAAAATTAGTAGTCCACTGAAGAAAATTGTGACAGATTCTGTGCCTGTGTAGCCATGTTTTTACTTGTTTAGGTTTTTTAAAGTTTAAGATTAGTGAGTAAACAATATTCAGTAGACCTAGTTGGAACACTTTTGTCAATGTTTTTGCAGTGAAATAGTGAAGATATTCAGAAACATTTCTATAAAATATATTTATCATTTGAACTAGATGTAATATAAATAAAGTCTTATTTGACCTCCTAGCATCAGGTATCTTATTGGAATTTACTAACACAGGCCAGTCCTTCAAACCCATACTTAAATGGGTAAAGGTTTTTATCAAACCCATATTACTTACTGGAAATTGATCAAATGCTGAATTCTTTCATCCCTTTTCTATGTGACGTGTGGATTTAACCATAACATTTCCATCTATTGGAGTGTTCAGTGGGTATTGTATTTATCTCCAGGGGATGTTGAGGATTAACTGTTTTAAAGCATTTTATGACCCTTGAGTGAAAGGTGCTATGTAGGTGCAAAATAATCTTTGTTTGCTTTAGCAGTGAAAATATAGGAGTATGTTTTTGATAAAAAATTAGATTACGGTATATTTTATGTACATTTTTTATTTTAATTTTTTGATTTAGGAAGATTCCTCCCCCCCTTTTTTTTTTTCACTGAGAAGGGAGATTATAAAGTAGATTTTATTTCAGTGTTTTATTTGGCTCCCACTTAAGTTAACTGGCTTCTTAGTCAAAATATTTGTAGTGGTAATACTCACCACCACCAACCCCTGAGGGGTAAAAAAAGTTTGAGCTGTCTCTTCTTTTAATTTTGTTCTCCCCCAACTGATTATTTTTTGTTTGTTTCTTGTGTGTTTGTTTATTTCCACACACCTTCTTGTCTTTGTCTATCATGCAGTAAAGTCCTCGAGGCTCCACCCAAATCTTTCCCTTTTAGCTTTTTAAGACCCCCTACTCCCCATTCCAGAAAAAAATCCCTCACTGCAGTGAACTCAGTGGATGCTCTGCATGCTCAGCACCTCTGAAAATTAGCATTAGTCACCAACATTGGAATTTTTTTCTCTGTCTTTACAATGACTAATGTTAAAATGCCCCCCCCCATTTCATTTTTAATGCCTTTTTGTGTTCTTATTTATTTTGTACAATGTGTAAATGAATGCATTTCGAAGCTGGCTTTCAGTAATTCAGCTAGAGTGTTTCTGTTTTATTCTTTACACTTTGTGATGCTACTAAATTCCTAGCTTCCTTTCTGTTGGTTTATTTTGGAATATGATGCTCCACTTTCTCATCTTGAATCATGTATCCATCCCCCCTCTTTTCATCTTCTGTAAAGTCTGTCTCTTGGCAGCCCTTGAAGGATTTCATGGCTTTTCGTCTGTTCTAGTCTTTCATTTTTCAAAGAACGCCGCTCTTTGTAGCACACTTATCTTGGACTCTCTACATAGTCATTGATGGATAAAACAAACTCATTGTTCTAGTTCTTTACTGAATTAGAATTGCAGGATTTTTATGTCTAGATGCTGGATTAAAGCTTTTAGAATTTTTTAACGCTGCATAAGAAGCATAGATACAAGTTTGTTTCACGTGTACATCTGTTTTCATTTGGTTGTCTTCGATTTAGCCATTAACCCTTAGACCTGGGATTTAGCTCACATGGCATGGATCTGTGTTTCATTTGCAATGACATTGTGTTTACAATATGATGTGATGCTGGCAGACCAAGTGCCAGCTCATCCATAGAATACAGACAAATACATAGCTGGAATCAGTCTGGCTCACCTGTGTGTTAGTATTGTTGAAACAGATATAAGAATTATAAGACTATGTTTAGTATTTAGGCTTTATCAAATGCTTGTGAGTTGCATATATTAATTTCATGTAGAACATCTGTATCCCATATTGTAAGGTAATATTTAAGCATTTGCATTGTGTAAGGCTCTGTAACAGTAAATCACCAGACAGGAGAGCGAGATTAACTAGTGTGAAAAGCTGGTCTCCAAGGAAAGGTGTTATGTTCTGCCTGACAAGGAAGGTCCATCAACACCAGATGAACTAGAGTGGAACATTAAAGAGAACAAAACTTTGTTGTTTACTCTCCCTCCCTCTCCCTAATCAAGATAAGTCTTGAAAGTGGATTCCTCCCATCAGCTGAGTTTGCAGCTCAGGAGAGAAGAGGGGACACACACACACACACACACACACACACACACACACACACACACACCCCTCCCTGTGTGTTTATGCTGCTTGGACTCTGAGGGGCAAAGATTACTAGGCACAAGTAAAAGATCCCCAGTGTTTAGCCTGGGTTAGTCTGGAAGGAGACACAGAGCTTGCTTATTATAGAACAGGGATTGACAACTTTTGGCACACAGCCCGTCAGGAAAATCCGAAAATCCACTGGCGGGCCAGGACGGTTTGTTTACCTGCAGCGTCCCGGCCCACCAGTGGATTTCCCTGATAGGCCGTGTGCCAAAGGTTGCCAATTCATGTTATAGAAGCTTCTATTACTTTTTGAAACTTAAGATTGGAATTCATTTGTGTATATATGTTTACCTGCTTTAACCTTGTAAATAACTCTCGTTTCCTTTTCATATATAATAAATGTTTAGATAGTTTATAATAGGAGTGGCTACCAGATCTAAAGTGCAATTGACCTGGAGTAAGTGACTGGTCCTTTGGGACTGGGAGTAACCTAAATATTGCTGTGATCCTTGGTGTAAGGGACAATCTGTTACACAGATATGCTCGCTTGGATAGCAAGACAGATTGAAGTACCCAACCAAGGGGGACTGTCTGTATCTCCGTGGTTAGGCTGTTATAGTGCTTGAGGAATTTATACTTGATAATTGGTTGGTGAAATCTAAATATAGAACTCACAGCCAATTTGTGGTTTATTCCCAGGTTCTTAACAGACTCCTTTGAGATTGGTACTCATGCTCTTGAGCCACTGCTGTGTTCCTTATTTTATTTTATTTTTTTAAGGCATTTTCTGAATGTCTATCAGGGTATGGCTACACTGGCGAGTTGCAGCGCTGGTAGTTTGCAGCGCTGGTTGTCCAGCTGTGCAGGGCCAGCGTTGCATTGTGGCCAGACTGACAGCTACCAGCGCTGCAGTGTGGCCACATTTGCAGCATTTGCAGCGCTATACTGAGAGGTGCATTGTGGGCAGCTATCCCACAGAGCACCTCGTCCCGTTTTGGCACTGAGTATTGTGGGAAGGGGAAGGAAGTGTGTGGGTCATTCCGCTTCCTATTCCAACGCCCCGTGGTGCATCGCTTCACTTCCCAGCAGTCACAGTTTCGCCGTCCACGTTTCTTGCCATTGTGAGTGCAGCACGCTTTCTGTGTGAAATGGAGCCTGAGCTGCTGAGGACTTTGCTGATGACTGTCGCCAGCACATCACGTTTGGCAGTTGAGCTATTCCTTCAGCTCCAAAGTGACAGTGAGGAGTCCAACGATGATATGGATTTGCCTAATGCGGGTGACATGAAATTGCTTGTGGCGGTAACGGAAATGCTCAGCACCGTGGAATGCCGCTTTTGGGCTCGTGAAACAAGCAGTGAGTGGTGGGATCACATTGTCATGGAAGTCTGGGATGACGAGCAGTGGCTGCAGAACTTTCGTATGAGAAAAGCCACTTTCATGGGACTGTGTGCTGAGCTCGCCCCCACCCTGCGGCGCAAGGACACAAGATTGAGAACTGCCCTGACGGTGGAAAAGCGGGTGGCTATTGCAATCTGGAAGCTGGCAACTCCAGACAGCTACCGGTCGGTCGGGAACCAGTTTGGAGTGGGAAAGTCAATCGTTGGAATTGTGTTGATGCAAGTTTGCAGGGCCATTAATCGCATCCTGCTAAGGAGAACCGTGACTGTGGGGAACGTGCAGGACATTGTGGATGGCTTTGCAGAAATGGGTTTCCCTAACTGTGGAGGGGCAATAGATGGGACGCATATTCCTATTCTGGCACCACCCCACCTAGCCTACGAGTACATTAATCGCAAGGGGTATTTCTCTATGGTTCTCCAGGCGCTTGTGGATCACCGTGGGCGTTTCATTGTCATTTACACAGGCTGGCCTGGAAAAGTGCATGATGCATGCATCTTTCGGAACAGTGGCCTGTTCAGGAAGATGCAGGAAGGGACATTTTTCCCAGACCGAAAGATCACAGTAGGGGACGTTGAAATGCCCATTGTGATCCTTGGGGACCCCGCTTACCCATTAATGCCTTGGCTCATGAAACCCTATACAGGGAAGCTGGACAGGAGCCAGGACCGTTTCAACTACAGGCTGAGCCGATGCCGAATGACTGTGGAGTGTGCTTTCGGCCGTTTAAAGGGGCGCTGGCGGGCGCTTTATGGGAAGCTAGACTTGGGGGAAAGCAGCATCCCCGCGGTTATATCCGCGTGCTGTACCCTCCATAATATTTGTGAAGGGAAGGGTGAAACATTCAGCCAGGCATGGACCAACGAGGTGCAAGTCCTGGAGGCTGAATTTGCACAGCCAGACAGCAGGGCTACTAGAGACGCCCACCACAGGGCAACAAGGATTAGGGATGCCTTGAGGGAGGAATTTGAGGCTGAAAGCCAACAGTAATGTTTTTTGCCTTGACCAGGAGTGACGTGCACTGGTTACAGTGCTTTTAAGTGCCTGTGTTTTCCTTGCTGTTTGTTACCTGTGTTTTCCTTGGGGTTTGTTATCTTTCACTTTATGCAATAATAAAAACTGTTTCATAATCAAAGAAATCATTTATTTAAAAAAAAGGTAGTAAACGGGCAGGGGGGTTGGTTGTTGAACTGTACATTCATAGTTTTGCATATGTACTGCCAGGAGTGCTGTTGTGCACCTCAGGATTGTACTGTTGCATGGTGATGGAGGTTGAGTGCAGAGGGTAAGGGTCATAGTTCTCTGGGCTCATAGGTGACCGTACAGGTGTCGGGGGCAGCTGGTGATGGTGTAGGTAAGAACCTGGATGTTGGGGAACGGGACTTGGAGCTGACATTGGTGCATAGGGGAAAGAGGTTTGGGAGGGTGGGGGTTTGGCACGGTAGTGCTCTGCCTGCATTGCTACCAGTGACTGCATACAGTCTGTTTGGCGCGCCATGAGGTTTATAAGCTGCCTCGTGGTTTTCTTCAGCATCAACGCCTTTCTCCTGCTTTCTGTTTCCTTCCAGTGCTGCATCTTTTCTCACCATTCTTGTGCAGTTTTATTCTCTGTTGCACACTGGTTCATAACTGCCTTCACCAAATCTTCCTTGCTTTTGTTAGGCTTCCTTTAGGTTTTGAAGCTTTCTTTCAGTCACTGATAACACTGGACCAGGACTAGTCAAGGACACTATAAAAATACAGCAAAGAATCCTGTGGCACCTTATAGACTAACAGATGTTTTTGCAGCATGAGCTTTCGTGGGTGAATACCCACTTCTTCGGATGCAAGTAGTGGAAATTTCCAGGGGCAGGTTTATATATGCAAGCAAGGAGCAAGCTAGAGATAACAAGGTTAGTTCAATCAGGGAGGATGAGGCCCTGTTCTAGCAGTTGAGGTGTGAAAACCAAGGGAGGAGAAACTGGTTCTGTAATTGGCAAGCCATTCACAGTCTTTGTTTAGTCCTGAGCTGATGGTGTCAAATTTGCAGATGAACTGGAGCTCAGCAGTTTCTCTTTGAAGTCTGGTTCTAAAGTTTTTTTGCTGCAGGATGGCCACCTTAAGGTCTGCTATTGTGTGGCCAGGGAGGTTGAAGTGTTCTCCTACAGGTTTTTGTATATTGCCATTCCTAATGTCTGATTTGTGTCCATTTATCCTTTTCCTTAGAGACTGTCCAGTTTGGCCGATGTACATAGCAGAGGGGCATTGCTGGCATATGATGGCATATATTACATTGGTGGACGTGCAGGTGAATGAACCGGTGATGGTGTGGCTGATCTGGTTAGGTCCTGTGATGGTGTTGCTGGTGTAGATATGTGGGCAGAGTTGGCATCGAGGTTTGTTGCATGGATTGGTTCCTGAGCTGGAGTTACTATGGTGTGGTGTGCAGTTGCTGGTGAGAATATGCTTCAGGTTGGCAGGTTGTCTGTGGGCGAGGACTGGCCTGCCACCCAAGGCCTGTGAAAGTGTGGGATCATTGTCCAGGATGGGCTGTAGATCCCTGATGATGCGTTGGAGGGGTTTTAGCTGGGGACTGTATGTGATGGCCAGTGGAGTCCTGTTGGTTTCTTTCTTGGGCTTGTCTTGCAGTAGGAGGCTTCTGGGTACACGTCTGGCTCTGTTGATCTGTTTCTTTATTTCCTTGTGTGGGTACTGTAGTCTTGAGAATGCTTGGTGGAGATTTTCTAGGTGTTGGTCTCTGTCTGCGGGGTTAGAGCAGATGCGGTTGTACCTCAGTGCTTGGCTGTAGACAATGGATCTTGTGATGTGTCCGGGATGGAAGCTGGAGGCATGAAGGTAGGCATAGCGGTCGGTAGGTTTTCGGTATAGGGTGGTGTTAATGTGACCATCACTTATTTGCACCGTGGTGTCTAGGAAGTGGACCTCCCGTGTAGATTGGTCCAGGCTGAGGTTGATGGAGGGGTGGAAGCTGTTGAAATCATGGTGGAATTTTTCCAGAGTCTCCTTCCCATGGGTCCAGATGATGAAGATGTCATCAATGTAGCGTAGGTAGAGAAGGGGCATGAGTGGATGGGAGCTGAGGAAGCGTTGTTCCAGGTCGGCCATAAAAATATTGGCATATTGTGGGGCCATGCGGGTGCCCATAGCGGTGCCACTGATCTGGAGATATATATTGTCATTAAATTTGAAATAGTTGTGTGTGAGGATAAAGGCACAGAGCTCAGCAACCAGTTGTGCTGTGGCATCATCAGGGATACTGTTCCTGACAGCTTGTATTCCATCAGTGTGTGGGATGTTTGTGTAGAGAGCCTCTACATCCATGGTGGCTAGGATGGTGTTTTCTGGAAAGTCACCAATGCATTGTAGTTTCCTCAGGAAATCAGTGGTGTCACGGAGATAGCTGGGAGTGCTGGTAACATAGGGTCTGAGTAGAGAGTCTACATATCCAGACAGTCCTTCAGTGAGAGTGCCAATGCCCGAGATGATGGGGCGTCCAGGATTTCTGGGTTTGTGGATCTTGGGCAGTAGATAGAATAACCCTGGTCGGGGCTCTAAGGGTATGTTGATTTGTTCCGGTGTTACTGTAGGGAGTGTCCTGAGTAGATGGTGCAGTTTCTTAGTGTATTCCTCAGTGGGATCTGAGGGAAGTAGCTTGTAAAATTTGGTATTGGAGAGTTGTCTGGCAGCCTCCTTTTGGTAGTCAGACCTGTTCATGATGACAACAGCACCTCCTTTGTCAGCCTCTTTGATAATAATGTCAGGATGGTTTCTGAGGCTGTGGATGGCATAGCATTCTGCACGACTTAGGTTGTGAGGCAAGCGATGTTGTTTTTCCACAATTTCTGCCTGTGCACGTCGGCGGAAGCATTCAATGTATAGGTCCAGACTGTCATTTCGACTCTCAGGAGGAGTCCATGTGGAGTTCTTCTTCTTGTGCTGTTGGTGGGAGGGTAACTGTGTATCAGTGCGCTGTTCAGTGTTGTCCTGGAAGTATTCTTTGAGTCGGAGACGGCGAAAGTAGGCTTCCAGATCGCCGCAGAACTGTATCATGTTGGTGGGGGTGGCAGGGCAGAAAGAGAGTCCCCGAGATAGGACAGACTGTTCTTCTGGGCTGAGTGTGTGGTTGGATAGATTGACGATATTGCTGGGTGGGTTGGGGGTACCATGGTTGTGGCCCCATGTGGCAGGTAGGAGTTTAGACAGCTTACAGTCCTTTTTCCTTTGTAGAGAGGTGAAGTGAGTAATGTAGATCTCCTGTCTTATTTTAGTGAAGTCCGTTTGTATGGAAGTTTGGTTGTTGATGAGAGTCTCCAGGTTGGAGAGCTCTTTTTTGATGTTTTCCTGTTTGCTGTATAGGATGCTGATCAGGTGGTTCCTCAGTTTCTTTGATAGAGTATGGCATAATCTCTCACTGTGGTCTGTGTAGTATGTAGATAGCAGTGGATTTTTTACCTTTAGTCCATTAGGTATGATGTCCATCCGTTTACATTTGGAAAGGAAGATGATATCTGTCTGTATTTGTGCAAGTTTCTTCATGAGGTTGATGGATTTCCACTCCATACGGCTAAATGCAGTGCCTTGCATGGTGTCAAGTATCAGAGGGGTAGCCGTGTTAGTCTGGTTCTGTAGAAGCAGCAAAGAATCCTGTGGCACCTTATAGACTAACAGATGTTTTTGCAGCATGAGCTTTCGTGGGTGAATACCCACTTCCTCGGATGCAAGTAGTGGAAATTTCCAGGGGCAGGTTTATATATGCAAGCAAGGAGCAAGCTAGAGATAACAAGGTTAGTTCAATCAGGGAGGATGAGGCCCTGTTCTAGCAGTTGAGGTGTGAAAACCAAGGGAGGAGAAACTGGTTCTGTAATTGGCAAGCCATTCACAGTCTTTGTTTAGTCCTGAGCTGATGGTGTCAAATTTGCAGATGAACTGGAGCTCAGCAGTTTCTCTTTGAAGTCTGGTTCTAAAGTTTTTTTGCTGCAGGATGGCCACCTTAAGGTCTGCTATTGTGTGGCCAGGGAGGCTGAAGTGTTCTCCTACAGGTTTTTGTATATTGCCATACTGAAGATCAGTCTTTAACAGGAAGTTCATGAATAACTAGTGTATAGTCCATTCTTACAAGATAGTATCTGAACATAATAATTTTTTTAACTGATCAAGTCTTTCAGTTTCCTCATCTGCTTTCAGAAGACTGCCTTAGTGCCCTCTCAAGATCTGGCCCACTTCTTTCAGACTTTCCTGGTTCTAATCCAGTTGCCAAAAGACAGATTTCACAGACTGTATTTCTTCTAGGAGCTGTTCAACTATTTGCCTCCAGGGAATCTAATTACTTTGTGTAACAGTGACTGGAGGGGTAATTATCCCATAATGGTGATACATGTCAGTACCCGAAAAATGGTCCCGTTTATCAGTGAAATTTCCAGCATCAGGAACCAGATCATTTTCTGTTCCACTGAGTGAACTCAGATAGGTTTCATTCCAATCAGAACAACTTCCTGGAGTTACAAGTAGTTATGATTGTTCTGTCTCCATTCCTCTGGGTTTGGTTGCCCTCCCCAAGAAAAGCAACAATAGGACCTCTGTGGCAGGCTTGCGCTTCCAAGCTGGGATAAGAAAGTGCAGGTTTAAAATCCTGAATGAAACAAGGGAAATTATGCTTCCTGGGGTAGGAAGTTTTGTTAATTACTTACATTTTTTACAGTCAATGCTGTATATACTGGATACTTACCAGACCATCATTACGGACAGTCTCTGATCTGAGGAGCTCACAACAAAAGGTGTCTGATTAAAACAACTTGTTTTTGAGCTAACAAGCAGCCTATATGTCCAGGGACTAAGCATATATCAACTGGACACATAAGAATAAGAACTAAATCATTTGAGTACTCCATCAATTAACAGAAATTAGTGGCCCACGCACCCATAGTTTCTCAGATTACTACAAGTGTCATGTTAGCGTCCTTGGACTGGACTGAGGTAAATTTCTATTCAGGATCCTCAGACTCCCAGACCCACAACACCTGAGCTCTTGTTCTGGAACCTGAGAGGTTTTTCCTTCTAGAGCATGAATATTCAGGAGAGCTTGTCTTAAAATGTAGAAACTGTCCACAAATCTGAGTTTTTTTCAAGGGATTCTGAGAACTTGATCTTCATAGTGGTCTTGAAAAGACAAGAATCTGTGGGGGGCAGGGGGTTGTTTTTTTGTCTCCCATCCAGGGTTATATTGTATCTTCTTCTTGGTCCAAGTCTTAGTGTTATAGGAGCCTTATAGCACATTCCTTCCACTTGTAGCTGTTTTTTGCAGCACCCTTCACACCCAGTTTCTTTAAGATGGGTATCTACAGAGAAATAGATTAATAGAATATGATACTTCAGGTAACCCCTGAGTCCTCTTTTTTGAATATATGGAGGAGTCTTCCCCATACTCTTCTATTAAATGTTTTTCCTTTAAGCAATTACATTGGTCAGTAGTGTTAGCAAGTTTGGGGGTTTTATTGATCTGGAATTGCAATTAGCTGAACATGAGAACAGCCCTACTGGGTCAGACCAAAGGTCCATCTAGCCCAGTATTCTGTCTTCCGACAGCGGCAAACAGAGGCTTCTGGCAAACAGCTAGTAGATTGACGAGGCATGATTTCCCTTTACAAAAACAAGGAGAGGCAGGTTTCTACTTTACGGCTGCAGTCTTCAACCCTGCTATTAACCTAGTGGGATGTTATGTAATTAAATTAGAGAACCTAAAAATCTCTTGAGAACACACACATCTCTCATCGTCTCCTTTTGCTTTGCTATTATTGCTAAAGGAAACAACTCCCTTGTTGACATCTAGATTCTTCTGCATCCTACAGTAGCAAAGTTGGCATATACCTTCCATATGCATTCTGTTACTACACTGTGTCAACTAGTGTTTCTGTTTGAAAAATAATTATGCAGAGTTTTTCATAGATTTCAGAGTTTAAAAATTAAACTCGGTTTTGGTGCATGAGTTTTCTATATGAACAAAAATCTTTCTAAAAATGAGGTTTTTTCCCAGGAGTGCTGCTGCTTTTTTTCCTGTTTTGTTAACATTCTGCGAAAAAAGATGATCGAACCATTAAAACAATAATTCTAGGGAGAACTTAAATATAATGTGACTAAGTGCTCATATACCTATAGCAACACATTTGGTACACTATTTCCCTATAGCTTAGTTCGGCTCTTTATAATGGGATCACCCTGATCTATGGTAGCACAAGCTAAATTTCAGACTAGACAGGCACTGAAACTTTCCTCTGATAGCAAACTGCACTTTTCCAATATCTTGCTAAATTCTAAAATAGAATATATGGAGTTAAAGTTTTTGTTGTGTTCCAGAAATAGGATGCCAACAAATATTAAGTGAGTAAGAGCAAGATACATGTGAGAAAATGCTAGTACAAAATATACCTCCAAATTGATCTAGGAATATAAACTTAAGAACTTGGATTTAGTGGGAGCTGTGATATATCCAGTAAAGATTATAGGATGGGAAATAAATAAAATAGTTATGAGTAATTCATATAGACAGTTAGACCCTACTCTCATTGCAATAGGACATAACTTGATTAGATATTGGAAATTGAGAAATGCCAACAGGGACAGAGTAGCTAATGACACTAGGAAAACATCATGGATATGGTTTACATACCATTCAGAGATGTAGTAAAGAAGGAAATTGGATACTTGGGGTTAAACAGAGTATGAAATTCAAGATCGTTTCATGAGGATATACTATTGTGTAGTCTTTTGGTTGTCATTTTATTAAGTGGATTTCAAAATCCAAATTGCATATAAAGGTAGATTTTTAAGGAAGTGTGCCCAAGTTCTCTACGTGTTTGCATACCTGCATTTACAATCGCACCAGCCTACACATGCAATTAGGGGTGCATTGTTACGCATTCAAGTCCGTCTCTATTCATTGAAATTTTGGCTCTACAATATCTTCAAAAGTATGAGAGAGACCTTTTATGCTTAGCACTTTTTATACTAAAACACACTGATCGCCTGAGTCTTTGCAATTACAGACTTACTTCCAGTCATTTTCACTCTTTCATAAATACCTTATTTTTTAATTTTGGGTTGAAATTTACCATGCTTGATCTCAGCCCATAGGAAGATAATTTTTTGAAAGCTTGAGCAGAATCCAGTTTTAAATTATGAAAAAGCTTTTCTCCAAAGGTACCATTATGATAATCCTTAGTCTGCATATTTTTGTAGCTCTGGCACATCATGTGTTCATATTTGCAATTTACATTCCAGTGCTGTCTGAACCATATCACCAGCTGGTTGAGAGTGCCTGAGCATTCCAGAGGTCAGAAGATGTTAGTCCTCATTTTTCTCCCCCCACCTGCGTAAAATGGAAGCTCCCTTCATGTTTTGCTGCTCTGTCATTGCAGTTCTCTATCCTAGTGGCTTTAGTTTTAGTTAACTTTACTGCTCTTCTCTGGTGTTTATGGCTAGCTATGTGTAGACTCTTTTTTTTTTTTTCTAAGAGAAAAGTAAACTGATAATAGAATGGGTGTTGATCAAATAACATTAATACATATGGCAGCCATTTTCTAAATATTGGTACAGTTTTTTACCTTTTATCTCCGGCACCCAGAATACTATACTTTGATTTGTTTGATATTTAAGCATTTGAACTAGGATAAGTAGTATCTTGTTACTTTTTTCATGTGTATTTTTTGCATCTTAGAAGCTCATTTTCCTATCCCCCTTAATGGCCTTTAAATCCATATTTCTTTTGAAGTAATGACTCAGCAGTATCTGCACATTGGTCTAAGTTAATAGATTATGATTTGGCAAGTGTTCCATGAAGTGAAGAAGCAGTACCTTTTAACTCACTTAATTCAAGATTTTCTTCCAGTAATGCTCTCAGGGGTGTTTTAGTCACCTTACTTTTTCTGTTTCTAATGAACAACAATCATCAGTTTCCTGCTTCATACAGTTCCTGCGCCACTGATGGGCTTTTGGGCAGGAAAATGGATTGCTGGTGTGCTGTAGTTTTAGTTTTTGAATTTTGAACAGTCACTGGACAGGCAGTAAGACTCAAACTATATGTCTACACTTGCAAATTCCAAAAGAGGAAATTCAGAAAATGTCTAATTGACATGCTAGAGCTAGCATAACAACATTAATTCTTACTGATATAAAGCCTACCCCCCTCAATTAAAAAATAAAACATATAAAAGCATCCCATTTGCTGTAGCTGTTGTGTACACAGGTAGACTTCACTGAACCACCCACAGAGGATATTAAAGCCCAGATTCTGCCCTGCCCAGTAAATACCCATTATGTTTCCTTTCCACAAAGACATCAAGAATATGCTGAGGAAGTGATGCCACAAACTGTATTTCTCTCCTACCTTATCAAAGATAATGCATGGTTTTCGTTGGTTCTCCAAATGCAGCTAAGAAAGCTGGGGATCTTTCCAGTGCATAGACAGAGTAAATTCACCTGCTGGCTGCAGTAAGGAGCCTGTGTTTTTATGGATGGTGGTCCTCTGTGAATTATGTCAATACATGCCCTATCCATACTACTCACAAGCAGAAGTAACATGAAATGTATATGGTTCCTGACCCTGTTACGGGATTCTGATCTGAGCCCTGTTAACTGTACTCTGATTGGCAAAGCCATGAGCAGCAGCTGTAGCAGTGACTGGAGCTGCTTGTGGGCTCAGAAAGACACTTGATCTCTCTACATCAGTTCATGTTTGGAAGATTATCTTTTAGCCATAAGGGCTGGAAGATTGTCTCTTTAATTAAAAGCTTAAATTCTGCAAAAACTGCATGCCCCCTTGCATCCACTTGGTGGATTTTTCAAGTCCTGCACCAGTTATATTAATCTCAGACTATACTCTTTAGCATTTGTCTCTTGAATGCTATGGGAGACTTCATCTGGGGGAATTCACATGAGGATGAGAGTTGGGCCTAGATCCTTGCCTATGACTGAGGAACACATGATGCAACTCGGGGGAAGGGGGGGCGGGGCAGGAGTTGTGTAATTCTATGCCAGCTGTGTGCTGGCTGGTCCCCTTGAATCACTCAGAGTAGCCAAGGGCTCCAAGAAATTAGTTTGTCAGCCACAGATTAGCTGGATATAGGGAAGCCTGGGCATGCCCCTTACACAGGCATCAGGGAGTGGGGGTGGCTTGGGAGCCTCTATCTCAGCTTTATTCCACCAGTGGATTCCCCATATGATCCTCTATGGCCACAATGCCAGCTTCAGAGCTAGAATCTGCCAGCAGTACAATGAAAAGCAGACACACCACACTCCAGTTTGGGCTCCAGAGTGCTCGTTACCAAAACATTTCGTGCAATTTAATACTACTACTTATCTCAGTGGTGCCCAAACTTTTCCTGTTGCCCCCTCCTTATCATTAATGGAATCTGTCTGTGGCCCCTCCCCCCCACCCTTTTCTGTACAGTTGGCTCACTGAGGAGCTTAGGCTAAGGTGGATCTGGGGACAGAACTGGGGATGGGGGAGAAGCTGGGGCTAGAGGCAGAGATGGCCTGGGTGTGAAGAGGAAATGAGGCCAGAGCTGGGCTGGGGGCAGAGTGGAGCTGCAGCTGTGTGTGGGGGGGGGGCGGAGGTGGGCAGGGAGCGTAGTGGGGCTGGGGCTGGAGCTGTGCTATGGCTGAGGGTGGAGCAGGGATGAGGGTGCTCCTTCCCTGCCCTCCCCCCCCATGGGGGCTGGCCTGGATCTCACTATGTGCCCTCCCAAATGTTCCTCCGTGCCCCCAAGTTTGGGGACCACTGACTTCTCTTTTGTCTGATGAAAGCAGATAAAAGCAAATGGCTCAACATTCCAAGACTGGTGGGATCAGAGATAGTAACATGATTTACAAATAAAAATTATGTTTTCTGAGTGAGTGTAGCTAAATACAGTGGTACACAAGTGAGGACTAGAGCTGGCTGAAAGTCAGAATTTCTGGTTTGTGGGAAACTTGGATATTTTGGTTTTGTTCAGATTCAGACCAAAACCAAATTTTTGGAAAATCCTCTGAAGCATCAACACATGGTGTTTCCAAAACAAAAAGGTGCTCCCTTGGGAATCTGGCACCTGTTAAGTGAAATTGAGATAATTTTGTCGGTTTCAGCACTGCCTACCACACAATATCAGCAGAAAAACTGACAAGAATCATATCAATTTCATTCAGTAGCTGCCAGGGTCTGAGCTCCAGGACAGCAAGGTTGGGGAGCTCAGGGCTTCCAGATTCCAGGGCCAGCTGGCTCTCCACCCTGCAAAACTTTCACAGCAGGTGGCTTAACAGTTTGTGGGACTAGGGGAAACTGGCCACAGGCAGTCTGAATGGCAGGGCTGCTTAGGAGCTGTGGACAGCATTCAGGCTCCCAGCTTCACACCTGGAAGCCCCAAGAACCCTCAGGCAGTGATGAGATGCCCAAATCTTAACAACCAGTTCCCTATAAAAAGTTCTGATTTAAGGGAAGGGGGGAGTGGGGGAGGGGCCGGGGGGCTACATACTCATGGGGCCAGGAGCCCCTGCAGGGCCTGGGGCAAATTGCCCCACTTGCTCCCCCCTCCGCGGCCCCAGAGCTCGCAGCCCCCCACCCCCTTACCTTGCTGGTAGCCCAGAGCTCAGCTGAGCTGCCCAGCTGCTGGCCATGCTGCGGCTCTGCGGGGTGGTGGAAGCGGGGTAGGGCCCGGGGGAGACATCCTCGTGGGGCCGGGGGCCCCTGCAGGGCCTGGGCCAATTGCCCCACTTGCCCCCTCCCCTCTGGCCAGCCCTGGAGCTTGCAGCAGCCCCACCACCACCTTGCCGGGCCGCTCAAAAAGCGGCAGCAGGACGACTTCCAAGCTCAGCTGAGCTGCCCAGCTGGTGCCGGCGGCTGGCCACGCTGCAGCTGGGGGGAAGCGGAGGAGGGGCCGGGGGAGCCTCAGCCTCCCCAGCTGGGAATCCTGGGAGCGACAGGATGGTCCAGCCCGTGGACCAGAGTTCTTTGCCCACCTCCTGGCCCTTTAACAACCGGTTCTCCACAGAGGTCTAATTTTAGCAACCAGTTCTTGGGAAACGGTGGGAACTGGCTCCAGCTCACCACTGCCCTCAGGGACTCTTGGTTCCATAGCAGGGAGCCTAGAAGCTATGAGAGCCCCCTGCTTGTGGTTCATCAAATGTCTGTCAAACCCAATATGTTTCCGCAAAACATTTTGGATTCAACAAATTGGCATTTTCCAAGAAAACTCTGTTTTGTCAGAAAATTCCCAACCCTTCCTAGTTAGGACTAATTAGTCTAAAAGCAAATAGTTCCATAAGGCCCATGTATGTTGTCAGCAGTTAGACAAATAATTGCCTTAGATGAGCAGTAACTTAAACTTTCTTTTATTGAAATAGAAAAATGCAAGTCAGTATGTATATTTCATGTGATTTCCCTACTGGTAAACATTAGTTTAAATCTTCATTCAGTTGGAATTTTGCATCTGAGTATGAAGGGGGATGTGAAAGGCATATAAAGAGGTGAACTTTTATGTGAGAAAAGTTTGTTTGATTTATAAAGTGGCATTTTTGATTGAGAAATTATGTTCATTGATTGATAGTTGCAGTTGAAATAACTGCACCAGTTCATAGGTTTCATTACAAGTAGTAATATTGGGTGGTTTTATATGTAGTTAATAATCTATATAATTTGTGGTGAAAATGTAAAGCTTTTTAAAAGTGAGTTTAGATTTATAATGGTGTCTCTTCTTTCTTTTTTTTAAGTATAGCCTAGTTTACCCTTATTTATTTATTTTTAACATCATCACTGTGTGGAGAACATAATTTGTTGTCATTCAAGATAGTTTTTCCATTTTATTTTAAAACTTTGTTTTTATGGTTGTCAAAGTCCTATAAAAAACTGTGTACATCACCATTTCATTTTGGCTACAGCTAATAAACATCAACTGGATTTATTACATGAATCTGAAAAACACATGTTTCCCAAAATTCTTATTTGGACCTAGTTTCAATGATGATTTTGGTTTTGTTTTCATTTGTTTAAAGTCTTATTAGGTGTTTGGCTAAATAAAACAGTGCATACTAACATATTAACCCTGTATGAATGTTATCCTAATGTACATGCAAACAAAACAGAGTCACTATGAAAGTTTAAACAGCTAAGCACACCCACTCTAAGCTCCAAGTCCCTCAGCCATCACCTCTCTTGGGTAGAGAGCCACATCTCCCTCTCAAATGAGGTATTTTCTCAGGCAGCACAGTTCCCTGCCTACACAGTATTACTCCCAGCAAGCCAGACTTCCTAAACAGGACAGCCTCTGCACTTTACTCTCTCTCGCTTTCTCTCTCTCTCTCTCTTTAGAGGCTTTAAACAGCATAATTGCCCTGTTATGAGTTACAACACAGCTCTTTCTAAGCAAGCACAGTTATCCTTAAGATGAAAGCATTACAGAGAAAACATTAAAACCAATAAAAGAACCTACACACTAATGAGCTTACTAGAAAAACAACGAGGAGTCTGGGGGCACCTTAAAGGCTAACAGATTTATTTGGGCATAAGCTTTTGTGGGTAAAAAACCCACTTCTTCACTTTTTTTACCAACGAAATCTTATGCCCAAATAAATCTGTTAGTCTTTAAGGTGCCACCGGACTCCTCGTTGTTTTTGTGGATACAAACTAACACGGTACCCCTCTGAAGCTTACTAGAGATCATCTTCTTTCCCCCGAATTCAGCAAGGACTCTGGTAGGAGTCAGTCCTTCAAACCCTATGTGACAGATATGACAATATTCTGCAATATCGCAGGCAGACATTATGGAATTAAGATAAACCTTATTAAATTATGTTTAATATGTTTGGGGTCCATTGTACTGAAAATGCACATGTTTGTGTACTATTGTGGGATAAGGATTAATGCGATCTCTGCGAGATAATGTGAACTTCAAAAGACGATGCTGAATAGTGTACCAGACATGATTGATTTTTTGGGACAACGTGTATGAAGTGGAATTCCTAGGAACTGCTGGGGAGTAGGGAATTGCAACCCCTCACTTACAGAGTCAGCCTTTGAAGCGTTGCCGTGAGATGGGGGATTCTTTGTCTGCTGTTACAGGAGAAAGTTCAGAGACCCAGTCTGGATTGTCCAGCGACCAACAGACAAAGAAAGGACTTTTGAATAAATATCCTGAGTTTAAGCTGACTCAGTGGCTTTGTTCTGATGCAGCAAATAGATAGCATGTCTGGTCCAGAGAGGGCCCCAGTCCTTGAGGCAGCTTGGAAGGACTGACTTTGACTAAGAACCCTTGTGGATATGGTGGGGAAGAAGTGTGATGTCTGTTAACCTTATTAGCATGCGAGTAGGTTTTATTTGATTTTTAAAAATGTTTTCTCTCTAGTGCTTTTACCTTAAGAATAAAATATACTTGCTTAGAAAGAACAGTGTGGTAGCTTATAACTGTTGGCTATTACTGTGATTATTCTCTGAAAACAGAAAGCAAGACAGCCTATTTAGGCAGATGTCTTTTTCTGGGAATAACACAGTGAAGGTAGGGAAATGTTCAGCCTGGAAATACCCTGGTCAGGAGGGAGAAAGATGCTGGTCTCCACTGAAGAAAGTCAACACCGAGGGAGCCAAAAACCTGAGAGTGAGTTCCCTTGCTGAATCACTAAGGGGAAAATAAAGATACTTAAATTTTATTCAATAAGATTTTCCAAGGATATTGCAGGAGATTGCAATATCAGTCACAGGATATACGTAGTGCATTTGATGATACTTTGTATGAAACACTGTAGAAGCCAGATTTATTTTCATAGATTCTGAGACTAGAAGGTACCATTGTGATCATCTAGTCTGACCTCCTGCATAACACATGCCATAGAACTTCCCCCAAATTAATTTATTTGAACTAGAATCCTATCCTCTAGAAAAACAGCCAGTCTTGGTTTCAAAATGTCCAGTGTTGGAGAATCTACCACAACCCTTAATAAATTGTTCTTTTTTAAGTACTTGCTCATGTCGATTCCAGGTAGGTGTGTGCATGTCACTTGCACAGTCACTGGAAGGTTTTTCCCCTAGTGGGTACCCGTCGGGTCAGCTGTAGAGCCCCCTGGAGTCTCACCTTCATGGAGGTGTATATAGGTCCCTGCCAATCTGCCACCTCTTCAGTTCCTTCTTACCACCAGTGACGGTCATTGGAGCAGCTTCTCTTGTGAACAGCAAGCAATCCTGTAAATAGTGTGACAGACCCAAACCAGTGGGGTACAGGAGTCTGGTAGAGGGCAAATATACTGGTCACTGGATGAGTAGTTTTCTGTTCCCTGAGTGACCAGAGCAGGGTCTGCACTAGAGTAATCAGGAACCTGCTAGAACCAATTAAGGCAGACAGGCTGGTTAGAACACCTGCAGCCAATCAAGGCAGGCTAATCAGGGCACCTGGATTTAAAAAGGAGCTCGCTCCAGTCAGGCGCGGGGGGAGCCAGAGGAGAGGAAGTGCGTGTGAGGAGCTGGGAGCAAGAGGCACAAGGAGCTGAGAGTGAGAGGGTGTGCTGCTGGAGGACTAAGGAGTACAAGCATTGTCAGGAGGAAGGTCCTGTGGTGAGGATAAAGAAGGTGTTTGGAGGAGGCCATGGGGAAGTAGCCCAGGGAGTTGTAGCTGTCATGCAGCTGTTACAGGAGGCACTATAGACAGCTGCAATCCACAGGGCTCTGGTCTGGAACCCGGAGTAGAGGGTGGGCCCGGGTTCCCCCTAAACCTCCCAACTCCTGATCAGACACAGGAGGAGTTGACCCAGACTGTGGGGAAGATCACTGAGGTGAGCAAATCTGCCAATAAGCGCAGGACCCACCAAGGTAGAGGAGGAACTTTGTCACAGTAGTTAAAAGCTTATAATTACTGTAGTGTAAATAGTATAGTTAGTTTAGATAAGTTTCAGTTGGATGTCTTCCTCCTCCGCCCCCGCACACATCACATTTCCCCTCCCGGGAACCAGAGCATGTTTTAGTCTCAGAGTTTCAAGCCATGCAGGTCCTGTCTGAAGCCTATGCCAAAGGGATACTCACATGACTCCTGTCTGAAACGTCTGGGAGAGGCACACCAAAAGATAAGTACAAGATCTGCAGAGGCTTGAGACCAAGGACCAAAAAAGAGAGGGACTTTAGCCTGAAACTGTTATGGAATCAGCCCTTCATCCCAAGGTGGCGTCTGACCCCAAACCCAGCACTTCCCATCGAAAAAGGACTCTGGCTCCAGGAACCCTCGGCACTGCCATTCCCCAGTGCCGAAGACCTCTTCTGATGCGAGTGCCCAGCACTGCTCCCATTCGCCAGTGCTCCACAAGAAGATGACGGATAGAGGGAGCTCTCCCACTAAAGTAGTGGAGTGAGCAGGCACCAGCGGGGTGTCCCCCACGTCGGGACACCCTATTCTGGCTATGACTCTGCCGGCACCATTGACTCTGGCCTCATGGGGAGGTACGTCGAGTCAGGTTCTTGTGGACTCCCCAGGGTGGGAGTGTCTGGAGGAGGACATAGACCTCCCTTCCACACCGGACACCTAGAAGGCAGCTAGGGACCTTATCGCAATGACGGCACAGTCCCCTGTACTGGTGCCACAGAGAAGCACTCTGCCCTCGAGAGGCAAGCCGACAATGATGCGGCACTGCTCTCCTTTGCCTCGGTACCGCTCCCCGGCACCGTCTTTGTCTGCACTGCCCTGGTTGCTGAGGTTGAACTATTCAGGGGACTCGGAGGCAGAGTCATACGGCTCTCAGCAGAACTGGCACCATTCCCAGCAGCACCCAAAGCAGGAAGAAGGGCAACTTCTACTCGTGATGTCCTGGCCTCCGCAATGGCAGGCGCCGGCTCAGTGGCCCTTCTGGACATTATGGGCTTACTACCAAGCCCAAGGGCCGGAGTCCAGATCCCTTTTGGAGGCGCAGGTCTCTCCATCAGTGACTTTGGTGGCTCAGGAAACCTCCGCGGGGGCAGGAGATGGGCACGCAGGTTGGCACCGAGACTGATGCGGGTCCCTGCACCAAGACTGGTACTGAGGTGGGCACGGACCTGGGAACCAGCACCAGCCCTGGCACCGCACAAGGTGTCTTGACACAGGGGGATTCCTGTGAACCAGTGGGGCAGAAGACCTGTTGCCCTCATGGACATCATCCTCATCCTCCCCAGTTGAAGTGGTGGAGGGCACTTCCACCACACTGCCAGCCATGGACAGCAGGACACACCAGGAGCTGCTCAGAAGGGTGGCTCAAAACCCCTACATGCAGGCGGAGGAGGTCTCAGAAGAGACGGACTCTATGGTGGACATTCTGGTCCCTGAAGGCCCTTTGACTGTTGCTTTGCCCCTCATTAAAACTATCCAGAACACCACTAAGGTGCTATGGCAAACACTCACCTCTCTTTCCCCCCCACCCCCAGTGAAAGTGGTAGAGTGGAAATATTTTGTGCCATCCAAGGAGTATGAGAATCTGTTTACCCATCCTCAAGTGGGTATTCTGGTGGTGGACACGGCCAACCAGAAAGAGAGATAGGAACAGCCGGGACCGACTCCTAAGTCTAAAGAGCCGAAGAAGCTGGATCTCTTCGGTAGAAAGATGTATTCTACCAGGGGGCTCCAGCTTTGCCTAGTCAACCAGCAGGCGGTCCTGAGCTGCTATTGCTACACATTGTCCTGGAACACATTGTCCAAGTTCCAGGAATTGCTACTGGCAGACTCCCACTCCGAATTTGCGGCTGATCTGGAGGAGGGCAAAGTAGTCTCGAAGGCCTCCTTACAAGCCTCCCTGGACTCGGTGGATGCAGCTCATGGCTTCAAGTCTTGGTACTTCCGGCTGAAGTCCAAAACACCATCCAGGACTTGCCTTTTGACTGTTCAGGACTCTTTTCAGAGCAAACAGACAGTAGGCTCCACAGCCTGAAGGACTCGTGGGCAACCCTTAAGTCCCTGCGGCTGCATATGCCACCTTCCCCTCCCCCACCCCCCGAGGAAGCGGCGCAGGAGTAAGAGAAGGAGGCCCTCTCAGTCCTCCTCTGGTCAGGACCAGGGTGCAGCAAAGCAGTCCTCAGCTTCTAAGCCAAACTTTTGGAGGTGCACCCAGGGGTGATGCACCAGATCAAATCCCGGATCCTTTTCTTCCCTTTGTGAATCATCTATTCCATTTCTACCGTGCCTGGGCTCAAATAACCTCAGATCGATGGGTCTTGAGCATGGTAGAATGGGGATATTCTCTCCAATTCTGTTTCCTTCCGCCTTCCCACCCACCCTCCCCATCCCACTTACAAGCACCTTCTAGTTAGTTCCTACAGCTTGGGGTGGTAGAGGAGGTGCCTCTGGAGTTCAGGAGCAAGGGGTTCTACTCCTGTTATCTCCTACTCACCAATGCCAAGGGTGGGCTCAGGCCTATTTTAGACCTACAAAACCTAAACAGATTGAAGTTAAAGTTTTGCATGGTCTCCCTGGCTTCCATCATTCTCTCCCTGGATCTGGGGAAGTGGTACGCTGCCCTCGACTTGAAGAACGTGTACTTTCACGTGCCCATAATGCCGTTCCACAGATGGTTCCTTCGATTCGTGGTCAGCAACACCCACTATCAGTTCATGGTCCTCCCCTTCAGCCTCTCAGCAGCCCCTCAGGTGTTCACCAAGTGTATGGCAGGCATGGCAGCCTTCCTACACAAGTGGCAAGTACAAGTATTTCTGTACCTAGATAACTGGCTAATCAAGGGCTACTCCTGGGCCAGGTGGAGGACCACGTGAGCCTGAAGCGGATGATGTTCCACAGGTTCGACCTCATTCTGAACATGGCAAATTCAACCATAACCCCCACGCAAAGGATAGAATTCATCAGAGCCCTCCTGGACTCCAGTCAGGCCAGAGCATTCCTCCCGGAATCTTGCTTCCTCGCCATGAGCGCCATCAGAGAGGATCTCAGAATATTTCCCACCACTACAGCGAGGAATTGCGTGAGACTACTCAGGCATACAGCTGCCTGCACATATGTGGTACAGCATGCCAGATCTGCAGTTCCGTCCCCTTTAGGTTTGGCTAGCCTGGGTATACAGGCCAAACTGAGACCACCTAGACAGACTGGTCACACTCCTCAGGTCCTCGAGTCCCTCCACTGGTGGCTCAACCCACAAGCCTGGTGCTCCATTCGAGCCTCTAGCAACATGCTCCCTCCTTTACTTTTCTTGGAATGTGGCATTCCTAGTGGCTATAACATCAGCCAGGAGGGTGTCTGAGCTCAAGGCCCTGATGTCCGAGCCACCTTACACTGTGTTTTATAAAGACAAGGTGCAGTTGTGGCCGCACCCAGCTTTCCTCCCAAAGGTGGTTTTGCAATTTAACGTGAATCAGGACATTTTTCTTCCAGTGTTCTTCCCTAAGCCACATGCTAATAACTGGGAATGGGTGCTCCATTCCCTGGATGTCAGATGAGTGTTAGCTTTTTATATCAAGCGGACAAAGCCATCTTAGAAATTGACACAGCTCTTTATTGCAATGGCTGAGCAGATGAAGGGGCTCCTGGTGTCGTCCCAAAGAATCTCTTCACGGATAACAGCCTGTATCAGGGAATGCTATGACCTAGCAAAGATGCCGACCCCAGCATTAACTGTGCACTCCATAAGAGTGCGAGCTTTGTCTGCAGCGTTCCTGGCCCAGGTGCCTATTCAGGATATCTGCAGGGTGGTGACGTGGTCGTCTATTTGCATCTTTACGTCGCACTACGCCATCACATAGCAGGCTAGAGACAATGCTGCATTTGGCAGGCTACGACTCAGTGAACTCTGACCCTTCCTCCTGGGGACTACTTTGGAGTCATTTACTTGGAAGTGACGTGAGCAATCACTCGAAGAAGAAAAAAACGTTACCTACCTTTTGTAACTGTTGTTCTTTGAGATATGTTGCTCAAGTCCATTCCAAGAGCCACCTGCCTCCCCTCCCTCAGAGTATCTGGCAAGAAGGAACTGAAGAGGCGGCAGGTTGGCAGGGACCTATATACACCGCCATGGAGGTGCGATTTCAGGGAGCTCCAGAGCCGACCCGACGGATACTGCTAAGAGAAAAACCTTCTGGCGACTATGCACGTTGTGCGCGCACACCTACTTGGAATGGACATGAGCAACACATCTCAAAGAACAACAGTACAAAAGGTAGGTAACCATTTTCCAATGGTTAATTACCTTCACTGTTTTAAAACTTATGCCATATTTCTAGTCTAAATTGAATATCTTCAACTTCCAGCTATTGGTTCTTGTTATACCTTTGTTATCTCCTAGATTGTGTTTGTTATCTTCCAGGACACTGATAATCTCAAAGAATGTAAGGGCCAAGAGCCAATCCTTGCAGGGCCCCATCAGAACCACACTCAGTGATGATTCCCCATTAACATTGAGACATGTCAGTTAGCCAGTTTTCAATCCATTTTGTCTGTGCCATGTCAATTTTGTGTTGGTTTTAATCAAAATGTGCATTATCAAGTCAAATGCCTTTCAGAAGTCATAGGTATATTACATCAACACTACATTTTCTTCATTTAGAAAATATATAACTTTTATGGAGCAAAAATGTTCAATAATATTGTCAGAGAGCTTTAGCAGATCTAGCCTATCAAGTGAAAAGAATCTCATGTATTTTACCACTTTCTAAAACCTAGGTCAGCTACAACCACATAGATGAGCAGCATCCCCAGTTGTGTACATCCTGTTAATAATTACCTCTACCCCAAAATGGAGAGCAGTGAGTTTTTCCACTTAAAAGATTCATTACTTTCTATTTCCACTGCTGTGGTGGTACTACTAATAATAAGCACATTACACATGAATCAGAAGTTAAATGCATCTTTTTTTAAGACGTTCAAACAGTTTCCCAGAGTAGGCAGAATTAAATATAGTTGAAAATATTAAACAAAATCTCTACACCAATCTATAAAGTCAATAAAGTATCCCAGCATGGGGAAACTCCCATGTACAGGGTATATCAAGGATATGACTGCAGAAGGCATTTCTCAGGCCTGGTCTACACTAGGACTTTAATTCGAATTTATCAGCGTTAATTCGAACTAACCGCTCAACCGTCCACACCAGGAAGCCATTTAATTCGAACTAGAGGGCTCTTTAGTTCGAATTTGGTACTCCACCCCGGCAGGTGGAGTAACGCTAAATTCGACATGGCTAGCTCGAATTAGGCTAGGTATGGATGCAAATCGAACTTAGTAGCTCCGGGAGCTATCCCACACTGCACCACTCTGTTGACGCTCTGGACAGCAGTCCGAGCTTGGATTCTCTGCCCAGCCACACAGGAAATGACCCGCGAAAATTTGAATTCATTTTCCTGTCTGGGCACTTTGAATCTGACGTTCTGGTTGCACATCGGGGCGAGCTCCGCAGCACCTGCCACGATGCAGAGCTCTCCAGCAGAGGAGTCCGGGCAATCCCAGAATAGAAAGAGGTCCCCAGCATGGACTGACAGGGAAGTCATGGATCTGATCGCTGTGTGGGGCGAGGAGTCTGTGCTCTCGGAGCTGCGCTCCAGCAAGCGGAACGCGAAGACCTTCGAGAAGGTCTCGAAAGCCATGAAAGAGAAAGGATACAGCCGGGATGCGATGCAGTGCCGCGTGAAAGTCAAGGACCTAAGACAAGGGTATCAAAAAGTCAGAGCGGCAAACGGACGCTCCGGAGCACAGCCCCAGACATGCCGCTTCTACGAGGCACTGCATGCCATTCTAGGTGGGTCTGCCACCACTGTCCCACCAGTGGTCTAATGAGGGAGCAAACAGACACGCTCCGGCGCCTTGTAGATGTTCTGCAAGACCGCAGGCAGGAGGAGAGAGCCCCCCTGCAGTGCATCTGCAACCGCCCTCCAACGCCAAGAAGTCCTGTCCCCCCCTCACCCAAAGTTACAAGAAGGAGGGGCGGTAGGGGCCGTGAGAACTGTCCCTGCACCGCAGCAGACCGCTAATGTTCGAGACACCTCTCGCGCTGTAAATTTGTACAAGTTCTTTCCTTACAGCATCAACCAGTCCCAACTCCAAGTTTAAACCCCCCACTGTGTACTACATTATTAACAGCGGTTTGGTGTTACTCACTGTTTCCGTCACGTTTCTCATGTCAGAAGACTTTCTGTGGGTGTGGTGGGGGGATTGTAATTGCAGTGCATAGCCCACAGTACCATGGTACAGACTTGGGTGCAGGGTCAACTGCAGGGCACACACAGACTGCAGTCACTAGGCACCAGGGTCAGTCTGTGTGGTGTATGCTGCCCCGGGTCTTTCGTTGATGTGTATGCTTGTCCAGGGTCCTGGTGCCTGCCATCCCCGAATGTAAAGGCAGGCTTCCCTTCACATGCACTTCGACCGTAGCCACGATCCTCCCCGGTGCCCTGAGCCCCAAAAAGAGCCCTCATCCAGGGGCAGATACTCACCCTTCCCCCACACCCCTCACCCCTTCCAACGCCCAAACCCACAGCCCACAGCCGTCATGTAAACCCCTATCCAAAGACGGCACCCCTCGCCCCTTCCTGCAAACCCACCCATTCGTGCAACCCTCCCCCTACATGCAGAACCACCGTAAACCGTCCCCCACCCCACAGACCTATGTAGGAGCAGGAGGCTGTCCGTCCTGTTTTGGACAAGCGGTCTGTACATCAGTGCACACCTTACCCAGCACAGAATGCTTACATGTTTCAACCAAGAAACAGAAATGCAAAGTCAACGAAAGATTTATTATTAATTACTGTTACATTTCATTAGTTTTAAAACGTGCTTTGGAAGTGGGGGAAACTTGGAGAACCGGGTTTGTGAGCTCAGATCTAACTGGACACATACAGACACAGGCCCATGATCAGGCTCTCTTAAAATCAAGTAGACAGTCACAGGTTACCCTGCTCTGCGAGGAAACTCGCTTTCAAAGCCTCCCTGATGCACAGCGCTTCCCGCTGGGATATTCTCTCGGCACGGGTGTCTGGCTGATCGTAAACAGCAGCCAGGCGATTTGCCTCAACCTCCCAAGCGGCCAAAAAGGTCTCGCCCTTGCTCTCACATAGATTGTGGAGCACACAGCAAGCAGCAATAACTACTGGGATATTCTTTTCGCTGATGTCCGAGCGAGTCAGTAAGCTCCGCCATCTCCCCTTGAGACGTCCAAAAGCACACTCCACCACCATTCTGCACTTGCTCAGCCGGTAGTTGAAGAGTTCCTTCGCACTGTCCAAGGCGCCTGTATAGGGCTTCATGAGCCAGGGCATTAGCGGGTAGGCCGGGTCCCCGAGGATCACTGTAGGCATCTGCACATCCCCAACCGTTATTTTGTGGTCCGGGAAGAAAGTACCTGCCTGGAGTCGTCTAAACAGACCAGAGTTCCTGAACACACGCGCGTCATGAACCTTGCCCGCCCACCCGACGTTGATGTTGGTAAAACGTCCTCTATGGTCCACCACAGCTTGCAGCACCATAGAAAAGTAGCCCTTTCGGTTAATGTACTCGCTGGCCTGGTGGGCTGGTGCCAGGATAGGGATGTGAGTCCCATCTATAGCCCCACCGCAGTTTGGGAATCCCATCGCGGAGAAGCCATCTATGATGACCTGGACATTTCCGAGAGTCACTACCTTTGAGAGCAGTTGCTCAACGATTGCGTGGGCTACTTGAATGACAGCAATCCCCACGGTAGATTTGCCCACACCAAAGTGGTTCGCTACTGACCGGTAGCTGTCTGGCGTTGCTAGTTTCCAGAGAGCAATGGCCACTCGCTTATGCACACTCAGGGCTGCTCGCATGCGTGTGTCCTGGCGCTTCAGGGCAGGGGACAGCAAGTCACACAGTTCAAGGAAAGTGCCCTTACGCATCCTGAAGTTTCGCAGCCACTCTGTGTCATCCCAGACCTGCAGCACTATGCGGCTCCACCAGTCTGTGCTTGTTTCCCGGGCCCAGAATCGCCGTTCCACACCATGAACGTGACCCATTGCCACCATGATCTCCACTGCCTGGCGTACCCTGCTTTGTGAGAGGTCTGCGCCACTCTGTGAATTCCTGTCCTCACCGCGCTGCCGGAGCCTCCTCGCCCGGTTTCTCATCAGCTGGCTGTGGAAGAGGTGGACGATAAGGTGCGAGGAGTTGACAACGGCCATAAGTGCAGCGATGATCACAGCGGGCTCCATGCTCGCAGTGATGTGGCGTCCGCGCTGTAACCGACCAGACAAGGGCGCGAACAGATTTCCCGCCGGCGCTTTCATGGAGGGAGGGCGTGATTGACGGTTCAATGATGACAGTTACCCAAAACCACCCTTGGCCCCTTTTTTCACCCAGCAGGCATTGCGAGCTCTACCCAGCATTCCAATGGGCAGCGGGGACTGCGGGAACTGTGGGATAGCTTCCCACAGTGCACCGCTTCCAAAGTCGACGCTGGCCCCGTGAATGTGGACTCAGAAGTTCGAATTTGTGTATTTAGTATGGATACACAAATTCGACTTCATAAGGTCGAATCCACAAATTCGACTTAAGTAGATTCGAAATAGTCCTGTAGTGTAGACAAGGCCTCAGTTGATGGAACAAGTTCCCCAGGTGCTTATTTGCTGACCAGTGGAAAAGCTGGAGCAATGAGTTTAGGTTGTAAGCTGTTTGGGGCAGGGAGCATATAGCACAATGGAGTCCGGGTCCATGACTTAGGGCTCCTAGGCACTACAATGATATAAATAATAATTAAGCTGAGGGCCAAACTGGCTCCTGGCATTCCTAAAGATCAGTAGCGTTGCCCCCAGTGCCTCATGTACTCTGAGCACATCTTGACCAGAGCCAGGGATTGAGACCTTTCATTGTAATACTAATAAAATACATGTTGGTTTTACTTATTTCTTTTGAGTATTATCTTGCTGTAGTCCTATGGTAGAACATCTTACATCTGAGTACTTTGCATACGAATCACAGTGGTATCTAGGCACTTCATACATAAGTAGTGTGCAAAATTCTGCTCAGAGTTGCAATTTTCCTCCATTGCTACAAAGGAGATCCTCAGGGTTATACCAATGTAACAGCAGAATGTGGTCCTTGAATATGTCTGTATTTAGCTGACGTTCTTCATTATGTAACTTAATCTGTTCTGTATTGTATTTGCTTTGATTTAATAAATGTGTTGAGAGCATAAAAACAATTCCTGAACAGTGGAACTAATCATGTTAATGTAAATTACAAAAAAAAAATCATTAGGGGGTTAAATCTTCACCTGAAGATCATAGATTCAAATCCATCACAGTTCATTAGTTTCCCAAAGTTATCTGATGGCTGCTGAGAAGAATGTGAAACAAATAATTGGTCTACATCCATTTCCTAATGAATGTACAGCTACACTTCAAAGCTGACATCACACCTGGCCTTAATTTAAATCTTTATTAGCAGTCTCAATAGGGAAGGGAAAATCTATGAATGGGCACAGGGACTGAATTTACTTCTTACCATAGAAGTGATACCTCCAAAACAGCATAGAGGTACACTGGCAGAGATCTGTTATGCTCATGTTATAGTATTCCGTTGTGGAGAAGTAGAGATCTATTGTCAGCACAAGTAAATATTTGTCCTTGTCATTTTTTAACTTGGATGGCTTCCTTTCTTCACAGTCTCTCTCCCCACCCCACAAGCACCATTCACACTTACATAACTAACTACTGCTTAATGTATCAGGTAAATTGGGCAAACCTTACCTCCAGTATTACCTTATATTTCATGTAGATCATATTCTATTGTAGTTTAAATGAAACATCAAAATAATGTAAATGCATGGACTAACAATGAAGTGGTTGTAGCTTATTGAAAGTGACTAGTTAACTGCTTGAATTCTTGAAACATTTTCTGCTTGCAGTAGCCAGACTAGTGATGTTAGCAGGCAGCAATTACAACACATGACTTATTTGAAGAAGGAATAAAGCAGATTAGAAAGATTTGCCATTTACTGAATAAAAACAGTAATTCCTTCTATTCATTTAGAAATAAATATGAGCAAGTTATGTATTAAAAATAAAGGTGCGCTAGCTGTAATTGCAAGTTGTAGTCCTGTGGAAGTGTGGTGGACTGTTCGTTCAAGATGGAACATTGCGTAATGGAGGATGCAAATCACTGTTGTCCTGTCCCTATATGATAGTCTCTCTCTTCTTAAACTTTCTTTCATTTCCTAAGATATGGGAATTGCACTCTTGATCTTCCCTGACACAACATACTTAAGAAAGGCAGTGTTAGGTAATATCTCTGAGCTGTTATAGCTAATTCCTTTTGGAATAGGACATAACAGCCTGTTAGCAAAAGTAGAGCCATTTATAGCAGGGGTTCTCAACCTTTTTCTCTGTGAGGCCTACCTACCTACCTCAACATGCTATAAAAACTCTAGGGCCTGCCAGGGGGGCGAGGGGGGGAACCTCGAGGCAGGGGCCTTGAGCATAGGTGTAGTTTGACTTCTATTTGGGTGGGGTCAGGGGCCAGTAGGGCTCAAGCCATCTCCGCATGGCGGAGTGCAGGGAGGGAGCAGCACCTTCACCCCCGACTCACCTCAGCAGGCCACCCAGCCTGTCTGGGTTGGGGGGCGGGAGCGTGCAACCAAAAATTATAACTCAAAGGTGGAGGGCTTAGCTCAAAAAGTTTGAAAACAGCTTAGGATGCAGGGAGGTGGTAGTTAGGGGCTGTGCACAGGCAGGATGGTAGCTGAGGGTGCACGGGGGTAGCTGGGGCTGTGTGCGGGCAGGGGGGTAGCTGAGAGTGCAGGGAGAGAGGTACTGGGGGCTGTGTGCAACCTGGGGGTAGCTCAGGGTGCTGGGAGAGGAGTATTAGGGGCTGTGTACTGGTACAACTCCCCTGTGGTCCCTTTTCCTGGGGCTTATTTTTGGAACACAAATCTGGAGTATTTAAATAGAGTTTTTGATAGATTTTTGATGTGTGTGAAAATATCTCAGTGGAAATACATTCCCCATGTTACTGGCAGTACTATGATTGATTTTCTTTTGTTAATTGTTTAATATTGTGAAATGTATATAGGATTTTATCATTTTATGGTTGTATTGCTGTCTTTTTTCCCCCTGCTTCAAATGCAATAGAATATTTTTTAGTAGTTTTGGAAAAAATTAAATACCAAGTTTAGAGAGAGTCAATAAGAGAATTTATTTTTAGCTTTCTCGAGTCCTTCCTGGAAAAATAATTCCTCAAGAAAGAATATTATCTTATTTTCCCTGGGCCTTTTTGTGCCTCTTTTCTTCGTTTGAGAAATCTTACCTTGCTGTGAACAATACTGTAGAGGACAATGTTCAGTTGATAGTTAAATATTTTTTAAAAAGCCCCCCTGTTTACAGTTGGTAAGTTATTTTTTTTAAGCAGAAGGTACCCTGTTTATCTATTATCAAGCAGGCAGAAGCTGCGTATCCAAACTTACATTACATTATAGCTTTGGTTCCACTTGGGACACCTAGTAAACCAAGTATGTGGATTTTCTATTCATGTTAGTTGGATGACTGTACAGAATATTTTTACATCTGTTATTACATGAAAAAGCTGCTAAACTTGACTTTCTTTTTGTTTTCTAGGTCAGAAGACTTGTCTCCATTTACATGGTATCTTTCCTTATCTCTACGTGCCATACGATGGTTATGGGAAGCAGTCAGAACACTATCTTCGTCAGGTGGCATTCAGCATTGACCGAGCACTCAATGTGGCTTTAGGCAATCCATCTTCTACTGTTCAACATGTGTTCAAAGTGTCATTAGTATCTGGAATGTAAGTATAATTTACATTATGTTATTGTTAGTTTTGTTTATGTAGAAGGGTCAGCATACCTGTTTGGCATTGGGAGGTCCACTGCCTCAGTTTGTCCTTGAACTCACCAGTAACTACACATGCTTATATGCATCTAACAACACCCCTTCTTGGGGTCTGGTTTATTAAAATAACATAACTGTAGTAAAATAATAATTTAATGTCAACATACAGTAGAACCTCTTAGTTACAACACCTGAGGAATGGAAGTTATTTGTAACTCTAAAATGTTCATAACTGAACAAAATGTTATGGTTCTTTCAAAAATTTACAACTGAATATTGACTAAATACAGCTTTCCCTTTATTTTTTAGTACTTTATGTTTAACACAGTACAGTACTGTATTTGCTGCCTTTAACCATCTTAATTTAAGTGAAACAAGCACAGAAACAGTTTCCTTACCTTGTCAAAAAAAATTAAAATGTTTTCTATTATTTAGTAGTTTGTTTAACACAGTATTGTACTGTATTTGCTTTTTTTTAATCTCTGCTGCTGCCTGATTGCGTACTTTCGGTTCCAAATGAGGTGTGTGGTTGATCAGTCAGTTCGTAACTCTGATGTTCATAACTCGGAGGTTCTACTGTAAATAAAAGCCAGTATTTTCCAAACTCTACAGTTCCTTTAACCACTTGCTGGTTTCTGTAGTTTCTTACCAAAACTTAGGTCCTGCTACTTGGTGTTTCCTGAAGAAAGCCTCTTCCTCTTAGGTCTCCTGCTTTTTTGTTGAGCCCTGCAAATCTGCAGATATCTACTTTTTATCCGTTGACCGTGTTTGTGGATCATGGATGGATGCGGATCCAAATTTTATATCTAGAGCCCTGCAAATCTGGATATCTGCGGAACATGTTTGCGGATAGCAGATCGGATGCGGATACAAGTTTTGTATCCATTCAGGACTCTGGTTTTTTTTTTTTTTGTTGTTGTTTTTTTTTGTTTTGTCCTTTATGTCAGGTTGCTACAGCCAGGCCTTTCCACCCGCTTGGTATGGAGAGCCCCTTCCCACATCCCCTCTGACAATGTGTCTCTTGCAGGGGCAATCCTGCAGGTTTCTCCCCCTCAGACTGCACAGGCTCCCTCTTATAGGAAATATCACTCTATTATCTTGTGATGCTTGGTCACCAGACACTGTAGATGGTCCAAGCCTTGAAACAGGTCCCTGGGACATGCACATATGGCCCAGGACAACACTGTTTGTTTGCTTACTTCTTATTTAGTGCACATTTTTGCTGTTCCAAGAATTGTTAGGATTATTATTACCAGATGTTAACACTTAAGGATTCTCTTATTCACTATTTATTTGACTTGCATAACAGGGGATTGAAAAATTTACTCATCCATGATGAACAAGAAGCTTTTCTGGATGAACATACGTGATTATACAAAACAATTTATGCAAAATCTGTTTTCATCTAGAAAAAAGGGTGACATTTTTAAAAGCATTCAACACTGGCCTAACCAGCCAGTAGGGTACACTTTTGGCAATCCCTAGTTCATAGCAATTATACTTATCAAGATAACCTTCCCAGAGTGAACCATTGCAATGGTTCCTTCTGAAGACTGCAGACAGTGCCTATGTTACTGCTTGGAGTTTACATAGGCTGCAGCAGAACTAAATCTGATCACTGTATTTTTGGCTTCCACTGTTGCTGTGAGAAACTTGAGCAGCAGTGAAACTATTAATCTGATCCTTTCCTATCTCTGGTTTCTTGTAAAAGATATGATTAGCAGAAGAAGAGAAGCACTGGAGCTATTCACTGGAGAGGAGGAACCAAAATTGAAAACTAAGCAGAGTAACCTAGTGAAGACAACCCTTCTGTCTTCATCGTCGTCCTCCTCCATCCTGCAACACAGCCAGAAAGCTGCAGGGATAGAGTAACAGATCCCATGTCCCTCTCTTCAGCAGCTTGGCAGCTCTTTTGTTGTAACTTCAAGTCAGGTTCTGAATGCAAATGGTAGATGTTTTAGGTGCTGAGAGCTCTGTAATTTTATCTTCTCGAATCTAAGCCCTGCAGATGTTCTTGCATGCCTTCCTTGCTGTCGGAAGGACAATTAAGATAAATATTTACTACCTAAGTTTCAAAACGTGGAAGAGACAAGCAGGCAGAGTCAGAGTTAAAGGAAGGATAATCTTTTAACACTGACTGTATCTACTGGTTGGCTGTCTGAAATGAAGAACAATCCACTAGTTCTTTGAGTATGTGTTATTGTGGATCTCATTCTAGGGAGTAGATGCACCTCATGTGCCTGAGACCAGATTTTTTGAATAGTGATGTCCATTGGGGCCATGCGTGTATCCTGTCCCTCTTTGTGTTCACATACAAGGACATAAAAGATTGGGCAGCCACAACCCACCCTCAGTTCCCTCTTACTACCTGTGGTGAGATGGAACCTAGCTAGTGTCCAACCCACTGGACTTTAGCTCGGACTAAACTTCTCAAGAAACCTTCTTAAAATCTTCTGAGATATTTCAGATTGACTTTCATTCTTTTATTTACTTGTCAAGCCAAAAGTTGCTTGCAGACCCTTCTGTACAAAAATCTTCCCCCAGTACAGAAGTTTAAAATAGGATGGCCTCAAAACCCACGGGAAAACCTTGTCTGTCCTGCAGTGGACTGATCCCACTGAAAGATGGGCACAGAACGTATTCTGCTTGGGAGAGTCTGACATCCCAGATGGGGATGTGAGGCTGAAATTCCATCTGCAGGAACAATCTATGAGAGTTAGTGTTGGATCTAGTATGGGGGAAGGAGCTCAACAAGGAGCTCTGTGTCCTCCCATAAAGAGGGATACAGAAAAACTTTGGGAGACAAGTTGGTATGTCTAAGTATGACATGGAGACGAGTAGAAAGGAGCAGACTGCTGCATGGCAGGCTCTTCTGGTACTGGAAGTACCTCCCAGTAATTTTGACTCCATCACCAACAACACAGACTCAGAGTGCTATGGAGGAGTGTTAGGTACCGAGATATGCAGCACCATTGACACAGTCCTCGGTACTGATAGAGCTTTACCAATTGGTGCCACCCATGATTCAGGTGGACTCCTCTTCACCATCCCCAGGACATACCTTTTTGCTGGAATATCTCTACAGACCTCAACCATAGGTACACCAGGACTAGTATTGATCTATCCAACAATTCACCAGTCCTCCATAACCATACAGAATGCCATAGTGACACTACTGGAGTTATTGAGGCCTACCTTCCTGGGCCTCTAGGATGTGGTCCCCACCATCTCAGAAAAGAAGGAGGTCTCCTTCTCTCTATGGCTTTGCTAGCAAAACCTCAGTTACCAGAATACAAAGAGAAAGGAAGTTCAGAATTGAATGACTCTTCTCACTGCCCAAAGACGACAACGACTCCTCGTCCCCAGATGAGGCAATAGCTTTGGCACCAGTACTGGCACTGTACAATTTCAAAGACTTCCAGGAGCTCTTGGTGCATATCACAGATACCCTGGAGACTGAGACTTCAGTCACCTCTGTGAAGTCTCACAAGCTGTTTGATATTTTGTTGGCCATTGGTCCAGCCGGAATTGCTCTTCTCATAAATGAAGGCCTCCTAGATCTGGCAAAAGTCTTGTGGCAAATGCCAGCCACTAAAACATGAATTCCCTATAACATGGTACCACCTGGAGGTTCAAGAACCATTACACCCACCCCAACCTTGGCTCCCTTGAGTGTCCAAGAGAAGTCAAGGCCCACCAAAAACACACTTAAGGACAAGGATCCCAAATGGATAGATCTTTTTGGAAGAAAGTCAAACACGCTGGCCTTGCTCCAGTGGAGCTAGCTCCCAGACATTGCTGGCCAATATGATTTGTTAACATGAGACAGAATGACACCGTTTCTGGCTTAGCTCTCTCACAAAATCAGAGGGGAGCTGAAAGTGTTATAAAAGAAACCCAACTTGTGACCAAGACCATTCTACAGGCAGTAATAGATGTCTTTGACACTGTGGCCCAGTCTATGATCATTGTGGTGACCATGCATGGCTTCAAGCCTCGAGTATCAGTCCCAACTAACAAGCCACAATTAAGGACTTTATTTTGGAGGGCTTGGAGCTGCTCATTGAACTGACTGATAGCATCCTACATGTACTGAAAGATTCCCAGCCTTACGCTCACTGAGAATTTGCCCTCCCCCACCCTATCAAAAGATGTACCACCCTCAATCTTGCATCAGCAGAGACCACATACCCCATCTTACCCCAGGCAGATGGAGTATCAGGCCAGGAAACACCCATGGTAGAACAAGTGGCATCAACCCTCCTTGCCTTTGGCCCCACATTTTGCTGTGATGCTCCATCAGAAAATTTGATGGAACAGTCAAAGCCTGTACAGGAACCAGTCCACAGAGAATGACTTTTGGAAGCTGCTTTGCCCCATACCACGAGGTGTGGTCTGCTGTAACAGCAGGCAGATAGGTGCTGGAGATCATCACCTGTAGCTACCACATATGCACTCCTTTTCACTGTCCCTTTTCAGGGACCCCTCTAACAAGAGTCTATTAAAAACAGAAATGGCCTCATTGCTTTGTCTAGGAGCCAGAGAGGAAGTTCCCCAGGAATATTGGGAAAGAGACTTCTACTGCAGTGTTTCCTTATTCCAAAGACTAAAAGAAGTCTTCATCCTACCCTAGACCTGAGAAGATTCAACACATATGTATGCACTGTCTCAAGTTCAGAGTGGTAATGCTTGCCTCCATCATCCCATCACTCCAAGCTCAAGACTGGCTCACAGCTCTAGATTTGCAGGAGGTGTGCTTCCACTTCGCCACATCCAGCTCACAAGAAGTGCAGAAGATTCAAAGTGGGTCCCAGCCATTATCAATAGAGTGTTCTACCCTTTGGACTTCCTACAACACTGAAAATGTTTACCAAGTGTCTGGCCATAGCGTGCAAAGGAAACAAGGAATCCATACTTACTTTATCTAGACAACTGGCTGATCAGAGGCAAGTCCCAGGATGAGACCAAAGCAGCTCTGGATCGCTTTCTCAACCTGGTCTCCCAGTTGGAACTCCTGATGAACCAAGAAGTTGTGTCTTGTACTGCACAGACAGTAAAATTCATGGCTCAACTAGTCTGGCAAAAGGTTTCCTGCCAGAGGACCAGTTCCAGTCTCTTCAGTTGATAACATACAACTTGTGGACAAGATTGACAACAACTGTATGTATATGTCAGGGGCCCTGCGGCCTGGGCAGTATGATCACATGCACATATGTGACACTGTTTGACAGACTTTGCGTATGGCCTCTGCAGTGCTGACTAAAAAAGTCTGTTGTCCATCCAGACATCTTGTGAGCAAACAAGTCATGGTCCTGCCTCATGTCCTGTTGGAACACGGGTGGTGGTTTTATTCAATGAATATAAGAAAAGGAAAACCCTTCTTGGTCCCTTCCTCAGCAGTGATGCTAGTCACAGACACATCTGGGACAGGATGGGATGCCCACTTGAATCACTTTTATATGCAAGGTTTGTGGTCTTAGGATGATCTAAAACTACATGAACATCTTGGAGCTGAGAACCATCACACTGGCTTGCATGGCTTTCCTACCTGTCCTTCGAAATGCCATGGTGTAGATTCTGATGGGCAACATGTTGACGACATACTACAGAAACAAGCAGGGAATCATTTGATCATCACCCCCTTCCCCCTTTTTTTTTTAAAGGCAATCAGCTTCTGGGAATGGTGCCAGCATGGAATGACTCAGGTAGCTCTGCATCTACTAGGAATCAGCACAAACCTGGTAGACTTCCTGAGCAAGAATGTGGTAACCAGCCACAAATGCAGAAATCCATCCTAGACCTAATATTTCACCAGTTGGGAACTCCCATCATTAGACCTCTTTGCCATGTGGGACAACATCAAGTGCAAGGACTTTTCCTCTTAAAGGAAGTGTGAGTGCCCTTCCTTTCTTCTTCCCTGGTTTTGAGGATTCTTGTATACCTTAGCACCAATTCCCCTGATCTCCAGGATTATACCCAAGATCAAAAAGGACAAAGTTATGGTAATTGAGAGAGCCCCTACTGCCCAAGACAATTTTAGCTGACCCTGGCTGACCCCAAGTCTCTCCCATTCAGTCAGGCACATCTGCCCCTCTTCTCCATGTGTCCCTGCAGCCCCCCTGTTCCCATGTGGCACTGCAGCACCTCTCCCATTCAGCCCCTGGCTCAATGCTATCATCTCACTAGCTTCTGAACCCTTGCCCCCATCCTGTTCCCCCCACTAACCCTTCTGAACCCCAGACTGTAACCTCCACAGCAGCTCTGTGTGCCCCACTCTATCTGTCCTAACCTGGCTCCACAGACAGGGTGCTATGATCAACACAGCTGGCTGCTGGCTGTTTTGGTACCACAGTGGCCTTTGGTGGGTGAAAGATAGAACTGCAGCACTTCTTGGGCAGAATGTATTTTCTGCAGGAAAAAAACAAAATCTGCACCAGACATGAATTCTGCGCATGCACAGAGTTGCAGAATTCCCCCAGGAGTAACATCTGTTATTCTGGCAGGGTCTGGTGCTGTTTGAGTTGAAATGTCCTGGTCTGTGGGGAGCTTGCTTCTGATGATGAGGTCAGCAGGTTGCTTTTAGACCAGAAGAGGTGGTTTGGAAAAGATTTCTTTCAGGATGTGATCCCCGTATGGGTTCCACTGTAGGGTGGTAGGTGACAACTAAAGGTGTGCGGTTGGTGGACTTTTTTTTGTTGTTTTTTGTATTGAGCCATGTTCTCTTTTCATGCTATGGTCTACTACTCTGAAATGTTCTTGTTTGGCGAAGGCAGTCTAAAGTATGTTGAGGTGTGTATTCCAGACTTTCTCCTTGAAGCATATTCTGTAATATCTGAGAGCCTGGCTGTAGATAACAGATTTCTTGCTCTGTCTGGGGCAGTTACTGCATTAAGTCTGTAGATCTGTCGGTTTCTTATATATAGTTGTCTGTAGAATTCCATTGTTGAAGCTGATCATGGTGTCCAGGAAGTTGATGCTGTTGTGGGAGTGTTCTAGCAAGACTTTGAGGGATGGATGGTGGTTGTTGAAGTTGTGGTAGAAATGGATGAGGTAGGTTAGGTCATCTGTCCAGAGGATGAAAATATCAATTTATCTCAGGTATATCATTGGTTTTGTGGTGTATTTTTCTAGAAATTCTTCTTCAAGGTGGCCCTTGAAGAGCTTGGCATATTGGGGAGCCATTCTTGTTCCGATGGCTGTTCACATTGTTTGGACAAAGTGTTTGTTGTTAAATGTAAAGTTGTATGTGAGAGGATTAAATTATGAGTTTAAAGATGTGTTTGGGATGGATATCTTTATGTTGTCCACTGACTTGAAGATGTTCAAGGCAGGTTGTGATGCTGTCATGGTGAGGGATGTTGGTGGATAGGGAGATGACATCCATGGTGGCAAGAAGGTGTTCTGAGGAAGGTTGTTAATGTTGCAGAGTTTCTGGAAGAAGTCAGTTGTGTTCTTGAAGAAACTGGCCCTTTTGTGTTGTGACTGGTTTTTGGATGGTTTCTATGAGTCCTAATATTCCTTCAATAACATTTAATTACATGATCACATACAAGTTCTTCCAAAGGATCCCTGCCTTATTCCATGCACTGGATAGAGGTGTTCACTGAAAGAGCAGCTATTGTAGATTTTGTGGTTTTTTTTAATTGTTCAGTGTGTAGTCCAAGTTATTACCCTACAGTTTTCACACCCTGCTCAAAAAACAGAATTATTAGGATATGTCTACACTGCACACTAAACCTGGGCTCTGACTCAGGTTTGAGCTCAAGCTGCTCTTCCGTCCATGCACAGATCAGTCTGACTTGGGTCAGAAAGCACTCAGGAACTGGGTAGAGAGAGTCAGAGTCCAAGCCTTGTCATTTTGCGGTGTAGCTCAAGCCACAAACTCGAGTCAGAAGGTCGGCGTAATGCAGTATGGACAGGTTAGGCCGGGTCCAGCAATTGTAAGCCCTGGTTTACAGTGCAATGTGGATGCTCAGGTGACTACGTCAAACATTAATAATTTATTTTCACAACAGCGCTGTGAGATGATGCGATGATATCCCCATTTTACAGATGGGAAACAGAGGCACAGAGCATTTAAGGTCAAAAGTGTCCTCTAAGTTTGGGTACCCAATTTGAGATGCCTAGGGTCTGCTTTTTCAGTGTATTTAACATTATGTAGCACTTACAGCTGAATATGTACAAAGCAATTGTTATCACCATCATGACATATAGCAGTGAGACATGGAATTTACCAAGAAAGATACACAAAAGCTGGATGCATTTCATCACACATGTCTGAGAAGAATATTGGGAATAACACAGAGATAGGAAGATGAATGAAGAAGTCAGAAAAATTACTGGACAAGGTACCATCTCAAAAATAATCTACAAAAGAAGACTTCAGTGGCTGGGACGTGCTGAGAATGGAAAAAGAACACTTGCCAAATGCCACTCTTGAATGTAAGCCAGAAAATGCAAGAAAGAGAGGAAGATCGCGAATAACATGGAAATGAACAGTTCTGAACAACATCAAGCACCTCAACATGAAATGGGAAGATTTGGAGAGAAGGGCAGTTGACAGGCAAGGATGGCAAATGTGGGTAGCCCAATGTGCAGCAAAGCACAGGATGGACTAAGGCAGGGGTAGGCAACCTATGGGCACGCGTGCCGAAGGGGGCATGCGAGCTGATTTTCAGTGGCATTCACACTGCCCGGGTCCTGGCCACCAGTCCGGGGGACTCTGCATTTTAATTTAATTTTAAATGAAGCTTCTTAAACATTTTAAAAACCTTATTTACTTTACATACAACAGTAGCTTAGTTATATATTATAGACTTATAGAAAGAAATCTTCAAAAATGTTAAAATGTATTACTGGCACACGAATCCTTAAATTAGAGTGAATAAATGAAGACTCGGCACAGCACTTCTGAAAGGTTGCCGACCCCTGGACTAAGGTCTAAGATAAGCACTTACAGCTTTGTTGACTTAAGTTGAAGTTGTGCGTGCTGAGGACTCCTGCAAATCAGGCCCCAGAATCGCAAGTTGGGCGCCCAGAAAATGAGGAATACACAGTTAGTGACCACTTACAAAGTTGTGACTTGTCTAGCATCACAAGAACTGTAATAGAGGCAGGAGTAGAATCCAGTTTTTCCATGGTGGCATTCAACTTCCTTAACCAGTAGACCATTCTTTCTCTTCCAGCAGTCCCCTGCCTCATTCACTGCACACCTTTCCCAATTTCTGCAACAAATGAGGCAGGGGTCCTACAGACAGCAGCCTCCTTCACTACACAACTCTAATTCATCCTCCGAGCACGATCTGTTCTGTGCACTGAATGAGACAGAAGTACCGTAGAGAAAAATAGAATGTGATTATGCAACTAAAACTGTATCATAATGCATACACACAATAGAGCCTAATAAAGAGTGCACAGGTAACCTTAATTCAGGCATTTCCTAACTTCTCAGTGCTTTGCTTTGCAATCTTAATATTCTTTTAATGTTTGTCATAAATAAACAGATCAGGGTTAAGGTCTCTTTTCCCTGGAAAGGGTTAACATGTAGTACCCGGTGACCACCTGACCAAAGGACCAATCAGAGATGAGATAATTTCAAATCTCTGTGGAGGGAAGCCTTTGTGTTCTTTGTGAGAACTCTTTTTGGATCTAAGAGAGGACAGTCATGTCTCCAAGTTCTCCTGGAGTAGTTTCTACTAATTAATAGTGAGTATTAATTAGAAAGGCGAATTAGTCTTATGATTTGATTTCTATATTTGCAATTGTGTGTTTGCTAAAGGAAATGCTTTATTCCTGTTTGCTGATATTGCTTTTACTGAGAAAGGGGGAGGGGGAATTCTCTCCAGAGATTGATAAGCTTAGACCCTGTATTGTTCTATCTTGAATTACAGAGACAAGTTACTTTCTTTTTATTCTTTAATAAATTCTTTTCTATTAAGGACTTGTTTGGTCTTTCCTTGGGTGGATTCTCAGGAAAAGAGAAGGGGGAGGTATCCCTCTGTAGTTAAATCCCGGTATCTCTCCTAGGAAAAGGGAGGGGGGAGGAAGCAGGGGGAATGGTTTGTTTCTCCTGGGTGTAAGAACTCCATGGATTTGGGGCTCTTGGAATCCCCTAGGATTTTGGGGAAGGACTGTGTCTCAATCCACATTTCCTGATTGAGTGGTGGCAGCTTACTAGATCTAAACTAGGATTTTAGGATAGAGGGAAACCAAGTCAGGTCCCCACATTGGAACCCAACAGCTCCAAGTGGGGGTGAGACCCTAGGACATGGTGGGCAGCGAGAAGGAAACCTACCCTAAGGGTTAGGGTGGGGGGAGAATACCTGCGGGTCCCCATCTTTGAACTCACAAGCTCAAAGTGGGGGTGAGACCCCAGGACAAATGTTATATGTAATTTTCTAGGTTTTAATAAAGGAAACTGAAAGATCCATCACGTGGCATCATGTTGACATGCACATGGGTCATGAACAGGATTGGAACCTTTAGAACCACCCCACAGACCTCTGCCACTTGAGCTAACAGAGTAACAGACAGAAGTAGTAGGTTAGCATCTTTTACGTGGCTCATACACTACAGGGGATAGAGAGAGACACTTCTCCAGTGGGTTTCACAGCTATTTGCTGATAGCAAAGGAATGTTGAGACTGTGGAATCTTGTGTTCAATTTTAGGTTCAGGAAACTAGGGTATTGTTGTGCCAACAATTACTTCTACCCCTGTCCCATCTAGCTTCTTCCTGTCTAGCCTCATCTCTCTGCCCCTGTCCCATCGCTCAGACAGTCTCAATCTCCAGTCTTCTGTCCCTATCAATCCACCATTGGGCTCCTCATCCATTCTCAGTCTTCCATCTTACCTGGGCTCCTTGTCCAACCTCCACCTAAGTCAAAAGAACAAAAAGCCCACAGTGTGGCTCCCAGTGTTGTTTCTCTTTCTCCCTTCCCCTACAAGCAGGAAGGAGGAGACATTTACCATCCAAAGTGCTTCAAATCCAAAGCGGGCAGCTTCTCTCTCTCTCTGGCAAACCTCCAGTGGCCAAACTAAACAGGATTCCTAGATTGACCCACCTGACCAAGATAGTTGGATTGAAATTTCTGCTAGGGATGGTATGGAGTCAGGATATTGATGGCCCTTCCACCACTTCTCTTTTATGTCCTTAATCCCCCATCCTCACACACCTGAACTCTGACCTCAGCAAGAGTCCAATACTTTACAGACCAACATGTTTTCAGTTTAGAAACCTACAATGTTTTATTCGTACCTAACGAAAATATTAGGTTGGAATTAAGATTTTGAGGAATTGGATATATGCCTTAGGGAAGACTGTGCATTGGAACTGAAAGATGATATTGAGATGAGTGCATTTGGATTATAATGGTTTATGGGGTGACCGGACATATGGCTTTTGGTTGTCCTGGGTGCAAATATTATCTTAACTAGCAATTTCCCAACTTTTTAGTAATTGCTTTGGTGGAGTTTGCACTTGAGCAATCTTACTTCTAAACTAACAAAGATTTTGTTTCGTTTGGGAAGTGTCAATAAATATATATAAATTGTGACTAAAACACCAGATGTGTAATGCCCAATATATCTTCTAGAGTGGAGAAAGGTAAACATAAAATAGAGAGAGAATTTAAGTGTAAATAGTGCTACAATATAATCAGTAATCTTTTTTGTTTGTTTTATTGCTCTCCAGGCCTTTTTATGGTTATCATGAAAAGGAGAGAGAGTTTATGAAGATCTATCTTTACAATCCTTCAATGGTGAAAAGGTAAGGCTATATAAAATAGAACTCTCAACAGTGTTCACTGTGGCTTATGAACCAAAAAGGGAGGTGAGATGACTATTCCATGTATTTTCATTTGGAAGAAACATGTACATTTAAGATAATAACAATATAAGTAGGGCTGTTGATTAATCACAGTTAACTCAAGTGATTAAAAAAAATTAATCATAGTTTTAATTGGACTGCTAAACAATAGAATACCAATTGACATTTATTAATATTTTGGATGTTTTTCTACATTTTCAAATAGATTGATTTTAATTACAACACAGAATACAAAGTGTACAGTGCTCATTTTATATTTTTTATTACAAATATTTGCAATGTAAAAATGATAAAAGAAACTGGATTTTTCAGTTCTCCTCATACAAGTACTGTAGTGCAATCTCTTTATCATGAAAGTGCAACTTACAGATGTAGATTCTTTTTGTTACATAACTGCACTCAAAAACAAAACAATGTAAAACTTTAGAGGCTACAAGTCCATTCAGTCCTACTTCTTGTTCAGCCAATCATTAAGACAAACAAGTTTGTTTACATTTACAGGAGATAATGCTGCCCTCTTCTTCTTTACAATGTCACCTGAAAGTGAGAACAGGTGTTCACATGGCACTTTTGTAGCCGGTGTTGCAAGGTATTTATGTGCCACAGATGCTAAACATTTGCATGCCCCTTCATGCTTCGGCCACCATTCCAGAGGACATGCTTCTATGTGACTGAACTCCTTGGGGGAGAATTGTATGTCTCTTACTCTGTTTTACCCATATTCTGCCATATTTTTCATGTTATGGCAGTCTTGGATGATGACCCAGCACATGTTGTTCATTTTAAGAACACATTCACTGCAGATTTGACAAAACGCAAAGAAGGTACCAATGTGAGATTTCTAAAGATAGCTACAGCACTCGACCCAAGGTTTAAGAATCTGAAGTTTCTTCCAAAATCTGAGAGGGACAAGATGTGGAACATGCTTTTAGAAGTTTTAAAAGAGCAACACTCCAATGCGGAAACTACAGACCGCAAACCACCAAAAAAGAAAATCATGGTGGCATCTGACTCAGATGATGAAAATGGACATACTGCTGCACTGCTTTGGATCGTTATCGAGCGGACCACGTCATCAGCATGTATTCTGGAACGGTGGTTGAAGCATGAAGGGACATGTGAATCTTTAGTGCATCCGGCACGTAAATATCTTGCAATGCTGGTTACAACAGTGCCATTCGAATGTCTGTTCTCGCTTTCAGGTAACATTGTAAACAAGAAGCAGGCAGCATTATCTGCTGCATATGTAAATAAACTTGTTTGTCTGAGCGACTGGCTGAACAAGAAGCAGGACTTAGTGGACTTGTAGTCTCTAAAGTTTTACCTTGTTTTATTTTGTACATAATTCTACATTTGTAATTTCAACTTTCATGATAAAGAGATTGCACTACAGTACTTGTATTAGGTGAATTGAAAATTACTATTTCTTTTGTTTTTTACAGTACAAATATTTGTAATAAAAAATAAATATAAAGAGAGCACTGTTTACTTTGTATTCTGTGTTGTAATTGAAATCAATATATTTGAAAATGTAGAAAACATCCAAAAATATTTAAATAAATGGCATTCTATTATTGTTTAATAGCATGATTAATTGCACAATTAATTGCGATTTTTTAAATTGCATGATTAATCACGATTAATTTTTTTAATAGCTTGACAGCCCTAAATATTAGTAATTATTGTCCCCAATTCAGCAAAGTATGTAAGCATATACCTGATTTTAAGCATGAGAATAGTCTTAAGGAATAGCTTATGCAAGGGAAATGAAACATGAAATGTAACTGCAATTGTCTATTCAGACTTAAGTACATTCAGTCAAAATCATTCTTGTAACTGTTTAAATCAATGGAGTTAAAACAGGATTGAATTTAACATAGTGATATTTCAAGTACTATGAGGTGAATTTTCATCAATAAAATGCTTGTTATAAAGTTTTAAATTCTGGTATCCAGTCACAGAATTTAAAATGATTTGGAAAAATCAGATAATTTAGTATAAATCAATAATGTAACATTATGTTTATTAAATGTAAAGAACAGTTAATGCAAAATTAAGATAGAGATTCATTACACAAACCACAGGAAATTCAGTCTTTATAGTTCATAGCATAATTGAAATCCTTTGGATCTATGTAATATTTTGTATCGTATGTTAACCTTACTAAAATCTAATTTGTGATTATGAAAAAACTAATATGATAGTCCATCAATAGCTATTAGCTAAAATGGTCAAGGATACAATCCCATGCGCCAGATGTCCCTAAACCTCCAACTGCCAGAAGTGTCTGGCACTGGCCACTGTCAGAGATGGGGTAGATGGACCATTGGCCTGACATGGAATGTCTGTTCTTATGTTAATGATTGTCCAGAAAGTTATTTGGTCCAAATAAGTAGGATAATAGAATTTTGCAAGGCTTTTTCATATGGTGTTAAGTTGGTCTTAATATATTGTATATGTACAATGTGGGTTACAATTGCTGTGGGAACCATATATTGAAACTTTTAGATTTTAATCATTTGTATTTGAACTATGTTATCTTATCATAGTTTCTTCCTTTAATTTCCTAGTTTTGATTTTTAGATAACATTTTATTGCATTATATAGTCAAATACACTGAACCCCTTTACCAAATGCAGATGATATTCAGATAAATTAATTGCATATGTTTGTAATTATTCAAAGGAAGATGTGTTTGTTTTAATGTACAGCTCTTTGAAGAAAATACATGTCTGCAGATAGATGCTGCATCACAAAGGTTGCTTTGTTAAAAAGTTAGAGTACTGTATTACGCATGCACAGTTTATAATTTTCAAACATTTATGACTTGTTTGTTAATATGGCAAAGGACCACAGGGGAGATTTTCAAAGTCACAAATAACATTTAGTTATCCAACTGTCCTTGGGCCATTGAGGTCAATGCAAAGCTTTCCATGGACTTCTGAGGGCCTTGGATCAGTCCCCAGAACTATTGCTATGTGCTCTGATACTTCCGTAGAGATTTTTATAATTGGACAGTTAAAGCTCCTCTGTGCTTATTTTCAGATACTGAATTATTATTAGGGCAGACCAGTTTTGTTAAGGACATTTGTTAAAATGTAGACGTTTGCAGCATTTATAATGTTAATAAAATCAAATATATTGTTGAACTTTTAATTATTTATTGTGATTTTAATTGATAAACCCAATAAGATGGTGTAACTTTTCAACGTTTCAATTTGTTTTTAACTTTAGAGTATGTGAGCTTTTACAAGGTGGAGCCATAATGAATAAATTTTACCAGCCTCATGAAGCCCATATTCCCTACCTCCTGCAACTGTTTATAGACTACAACCTGTATGGAATGAATTTAATAAACCTGGCTGCTGTCAAATTCAGAAAGGCAAAGAGAAGAAGTAAGGTGTTTATTTCTCAAGGCTAAATTATAAATAATTGTCTTGTAGGTTCAAACCACTACTTCCAAATGGAATAACATTAGGTTTCCAATTTTGCCATTGTTTGCTCTGTCTTAAATACAGTTGTGTATTATCTGTGTACTGTATATTGTTCATTTATAGCTTTGCCTTCTTCATCAAAATTCACTTTGATCTTTCTCTCATTGTTCTAATTTGTGCATGTTTTCTGGACTTAAAGAGCAAAATAGAGTGGGGAAAGGGCCACCTAGAGACGTGAGCTTTTTGCGTAACTATCAAGGCATATGCTACCTATGACAGATGTGGATTTGAATGTCAAGTCACAAAAGTTAGGCACCTGTTTTCCAGTCCAAAATTATAAGGGAAGTTTTTTCAGCTTGTACCACAGTTTTTCTTTAGTTGAAGAATTCATGTAGAGGTTAATTGATTGATTGCATTGTTTAAATACTTTTGGTGTTCATTCTTTGTTGTTCCCTAGTTCCTTTGTGGTTTGTTCTTTATTGTAATGGCACATTCATAAAGTTATAGCTAGGTTTTGTTATTCTCCTCTGACAACATTTTTAAGGAAAGTGCTTTTAATTAATTATACCACTGCTGTTTTCTCCAGGTTGAAATTTGAAATGCATACGTCTGAGAAAGGGAGACATTTTTAACTCTCCTTTTGAAAGATCAGTTTGGCATGTTGTACTTTTGGGTAACATCAAATTCCTATGACATAAAAGTATAATTTGCAAATGATTAATCCATAATGTGTTAAATGCTTTTAGTATTTTGATGAGTCGGGAGAAAGGGAGAGACAAAATGACTGAGATTTAGAAAATAACTACTGTCCATTTGCAGTTCATTACTTAAACAAAAATGTAGAGTTGTGTATTTATCTGTCAGAGCTACAAAATAATGAGAGTTTAAAGGAATTGTTACAAATTATTTGCATCAGAAATGGTAAATAGTAATCTATATGATTTTAAATTGTCGTTCCCTTTTTATTTTTACACACACTCTCTCTCTCTCTCTCTCTCTCTCTCTCTCTCTCTCTCTCTCTCAAATCAAGACATTTTAAATCACCAAGTGGAAAGTGTTGATTTAAATCAACTTTTTCTTTTTACTTCAGTTAGGATGGTAACTGGAATTTAATTAAACACACAAAACAGTATATAAATTTTTTTTATTAAACAAAACAAGCCTTTAATATAGTACATGACATCTTGTGCCATATTTATGAAGCTTGATGTTAAAAGTTCGATATTTTCCCTGATTCTTTCTGTATATTGAAAAGCAGCCTTTAACTCAAAAGTTTTAGATAGAGGCCCATGGATTCAGCATATATATTTTTTATTTAAATGTTTTAAGAGATTATCATGAGTTTAGGCCTAAACATATTTGAATTAAATTTGGATTTCATTTTAAATTAGTTTATTTTAAAAAATTAAAAAATATAGTTTAAACAACAAAATAAAAAAAATTGATTTAAATAAAAAAATCTGACTTAAAAAAAAATCATCACTTTTTATCCACCCTGAGACAGACAAACACACCTGTTATGAAGCCCCTTATAGCCATTTATTTTAAATGTATCTAAAAAGCTCTTGGAACCCTTAACCTTTCCACGTTCAGGAATAATTCCACCCTCTTGCTGTTCTATATGTCTGGAGCAGTGGGAGGTCAGAGGACTGCAGCTCAGCTAAGGAGAAAAGATCTTCAAGGGGAATAATCTAAGGGGCCCTACATCCAGTCATTGGGAGGAATAGGGGGGAAGCAGGATCAGGTACTTGCATTCTCCCCAAGATACCAAAAGAGCCTCACAGAGGCAGGCAAATAAGGTGTAAGGCAGTGTTCCCTCTAATTTTTTAAGTCCGTGTGCATAATTCATTTTGTTATGTGCACCAATATAGAAGTGATGTGTGGCGGGGTGGGGCTGAGGGGTTCGGAGTGTGGGAGGGGGCTCAGGGCTGGGGAAGAGGTTGGGGTGCGGTGGGGTGAGGGCTCTGGCTGGGGGGTGGGTGTGAGCTTGGATGGGGCCAGGGATGAGGTGTTTGGGGTACGGAAGGGGATTCAGGGCTGGGGCAGAGGGATGGGGTGCAGGGGGTGAGGGTTCTGGCTGGGATGGGGCCAGGGGTGAGGGGCTCAGGGCTGGGGCAGGGGGTTGGGATGCGGGCAGTAACCCCACTACATTTTCCAATATTAAATCAACATGCTGTTCTCCTTCAGGTTCATCATTTTTAAATGACAAAATCATGACTGTAGTCTCCTCTTGAGGTAGCCTGGATGTACAACAGAGGCTCAGAATCCCATCAATTTTACACTGAGCAGGCTCTCCTGCATCATGTGGGAAACTAATGAACAGCCTTCAGTGTGGCATTTTAAGCCTACGTCTGATGGGAAGGGAGGAAAGAAGCTAAGAAAAAGACAAAACAGTTGCTGAGATAGAACTGCCAATGACAGAAAAGATGGAGTCAAGGGGAAACACTGAGAAACTTCTGCAGAACAAGGGAAATAGAAATAGAGAGAGACTGGTGGAAGTGGAACAAATGGTACCTAGGAGTTGGGGGCTCCATTTGTGGGGTGGGCTCTAGGATGGGGATGAGGGGTTTATGGTGTAGGCTGCCCTGGGGCTGCAGGGGGGAGAGAGGACTCTCCCCAGTCCCCTCTCTTGGGGGCAGGTGACAGGCACCTCTCCCCAGCAGCTCCGGCTGGACTGGACTGGGGGAGTGGCACCTCTCCCCGGCCATGGCAGCTCTGGTGGGGCTGGGCCGGGGGAGGGGCACCTCTCCATGGCCGCGGCAGCTCTGACAGGACTGGCTGGGCTGGGCTGGGGGAGGGGCACCTCTCCCCACCTGTGCTGCCCTTGGTAGCCTGCTCCACGGCTGCGCAGCTTACAGGGAACTTAGGTGTAGGGAACACTCTCTTCTGTCCTCCCTTCAGGGTCTACTTGTCTAAATGTGGGGAGAGGAAAACAACATTCAGATGTCACACTTGGCTTGTAGGTGGGTTAAAGAGTTGTGGCAAGTTTCATTACCTGTGGAAACAAGTCTTCAGGGCTCTAATCTCTTTCTCTGCCTCTTGCTTCAGACAGGCTCTGCCTAGCCTCTCAGTTCCTTGTCAGGTCTGCTATTTTTAGTCTATCACCTGGAAGGGTGAACAAAAAACAACTGTGTCAGGCTAGCCCCTTAATTTCTCTCCCACCTTTAAGTTTGAGAGATCTAGTTCCTGAATGGAGGAGAGGTTGGAAGGGGAGAGTGGGGGTAGCCAAATGAAGCACATGCCCGTTTCTTCTTCCCTTGTGGGCAGTACCACAGATTGTCCTGGCAGGGAGTAGCAAATCCAATATCAGTCCTGTACCTAACTGTGTTTGTGGGAATCAAACCAAGATGGCTGATTTAAACAGGCAGTCCTGCTACTCAGACAGCTGTACCATTTTGGAAGTGTGATTGCTAAATAGGCAGATCCATGGTGAGGAGCAATGTGGTATTCTCAGACCTTGCCTGCATATGTCTGGAGGAAGCAGGTATGTCTGTTCCCTCCTTCTCACTGGGGTATATTAGTGAGGGAGACGGTGCCCCCTGCCATACCTGCTGAAGACCCGGAGTCTTCAGGAGTTGAGTTTCCTCTTTTGCTATGAACCCTAGGGGTTCTCGGACATTGTTGTAAGGCAGAGGTGGGCAAACTATGGCCCAGGGGCCAAATCAGGCCCTCAAGTTCCTGCTGGGGAGCAGGGTCCAGGAGCTCCACTCCACGTATGCTCCCGGAAGCAGCAGCATGTCCCCCTTCCAGCTCCTACATGTGGGGCAGCCAGAGGGCTCCGCACACTGCCCCTGCCCCAAGCAACCACGGGCAATGGGAGTTGCAGGGGCGGAGCCTGCAGATGGGGCAGTGCACAGCAGATCCGCCTGGCCGTGCCTCCATGTAGGAGCCAGAGGGGGGACATGCCACTGCTTCCGGGAGCTGCTTGAGGTAAGTGCCGCACAGAGCCTGCACCTCTGACTCCCTCCAGCGCCCCAACCCCCTACCCCCTCCCTAAGCCCCATTCTGCCCTCCGAACCCCTCGGTCCTGCCCTCCTGCACCCCAGAGCCTGCATCCCCAGCCAGAGCCCTCCACCCTCACCCCAACCTCCTGGCCCCATCCCAAGAGCCCGCATGGCCAGCTAGAGCCCTCACCCCCTCGTGCACCCCAACCCCCAATTTCGTGAGCATTCATGGCCTGCCATACAATTTCCTTACCCAGATGTGGCCCTCGGGCCAAAAAGTTTGCCCACCTCTGCTGTAGGGGCTAGACTTTATTCCAGGAGTGGAAAGAGGACTATAGGGATGCCCCTAAATCTTCACAAATAACTTCTTTAAAAGACTCAGATTGGGTTATTACTGAAAGTGACCCTTACTTTTTTCATTTATTTGCAAATGGAGGTTGTTTAAAAAAAAAAAAAAAAAAAAAAGTAGGGGCAAGAATGCTTTAAAACCATTATTGTTTCAAGAAAATACATTTTCAAAATAAAATTCTATTTTTCCTAGTATGTGGTCTACAGGTAAAATGTTTATTAAATACTTATTTAGCAGATTCAGTACTATACCTTTAAAACATAAATGCTTACTGAGTCCTATTGTGTGTGTATTTGAAAATGTGTATGAAGCTGTTTCTCTAAATGATGCATGGTGAGTATCAGTGAACATGCAACTAATTTTGGAGAAGAAAAAAAGTATTTACATTCACCTAAGTATATATTTACCCAAGGGACCGGCACTTGTCTCCTGGATCGGTAATAGATCTTTGTCAACAAATATGGAAGATTTTGTTGTTGAAGGCTATAAATTAAATTAAAAAAAAACTGTTGGTGTGTGCCACAAGCCAATAAAAGCTGAGAAAATCCCAAATCCAAGCTGATCTTTAGTGCGGAAGTGGGAGACTTGACTAATCTTTTTAGAGTGTGTTTTTGCTGTTGTCAAAAAGCAAAACTGTTGCTTCTAGTGCCACTGCCTGTGTGCGCTTCATTGTCCTTCCTCTGACGAGTTAAGTTCCAGAAGGAGACCAAGGGGAGGTAGTAAATCTTCAGAGGGCACTTCCCTCAACTTGACCCTGGAGCACAATTCCTTAAACTGAAACCTCTGAGCAAACTAATACAGTCCTTTCTTTATCTGCAGGTCAGACACCATCTGCTTTCACTGCAGATTTCTACTTACTGTTATGGACACCACATCTGGAATACATTGTGTATTCTCTTTCCGTTCAGGGCATAAGACAGATGAAAAGTGCTAAGTAATGTTTAGAGTTTTATCTGGTATCTGATTTCTATTGGGAGCTTGGCTGAGACCTCAGGCATTTGGGAATCTTTAGGGAGGTTAGATCAGAGATGACAAATAATTTCCCTGGAAGCGCACTTAAAAAGCAAAAAAGAAAAGTAGTTTACAGCTTTAATTTTAATGATTTCATCATATGCTGTGAATATTTGTTTTTCTTTTTTAGTGTGTGTCCACATGAATCTATTCATAGGTAGAGAAATTATGAGTAAGGTAAAGGGTAGTATGATTCCTTTTTGAAGCCTATGTTGTAAAGCATTTCTTTCCTTCTTTCAAAGCATTCGTATTGCTAGTGCAAACCTATAACTTTAAAAGGGTAATTAAGTGTGCAAATAAAAATGTAAAGTATTGTAAAACTAACATGCTTCCTTATATGTTTCTGGTTTTAGGTGATACTTTAGGTGGAATTGGATGTTACAAAGATCATTTGCCAGAAAATTCCATTACTGGAACTTTTTTTCGATGGGAAGAGGATGAAATACCAAGGTCAGCATGTCTAAACAACTTTTAAAAAAAAATACACTAATATGTAGAGAAGACAGAAACTTACAGGCAGTTAAATATATTCATCCTGAATGACCTCTGAATTCCAGTGTTTAATTTTAATTATCCCAGTATGCCATTTTTCTTTGTGCAAAGAATGCAAAAATTAGTCATGACATAGGTAATAATTTTGTGTTACTTTAGTTTTGTATGACGAGGACTCATTTAACCATCATCTCTTTTTCAGGATTTTGTTACTTGGTTGTAAAAACTCACTGTAGTATAAAACTTGAAATGCAAATGTAAAATTTAGGTGTCAGTTATTTTTAAAATAAACTTTCCAATTATTGACATTTGATTAAAGATCAAATAAAAAGTTATTTCAGAGAATATTTACCTCTTCATTGATAAATTCACATTTTTGTAATCACCACTTAGCTGCTGTTTCCTAAAGACAGCAGCAACCATTCAGAGCTTTAAAGTCTCTTGCACTCTTCTAGTCTTCCATGAATTTCCCAGTCTTTAGTCAGTTGCTTGTAAAGATGGTTTCAACAGCTTTACAGAAGTGTGTGTGTTTGTGTGTTCTCCAGAAAAGGAAGATGAAAAAGAGAGTGGAAAATACCTTGTACTGCTTAGAGCTATTTAATGTACCACAGCAGGTTCAATCCCTGAGCCACCTTCTAAACTTTTTCACAGGTCTTGTATCTGCTCACATTTTCAGAAAGCTTGAGATCATTCCTTTCCTTTCAATCCTCTTTGAGTGGCTTCTGCATATTCCTACTTGTATGGATCAAGGTACCTGTGATGTGACCTTCCAGAATCTTCTGGTGTGGACTGTGTTGGTGCCACTCATCTCTCCCTCCTCACTGGACGAAGGGTTTTGAGGGTATAAAGGGAGTGACGTCAACCATTCTTCAGTTCCTTCTAATCCTTTATGGTGCAGTGAACTTGAATCATATGTGATGTTCTCAATATTTCTTTTATCATTTTTTATTTCTTTCTGCCCTTTGAGGACTATTTTTATCTATAGTTAGTCCGCTTTTCCGAAGAGAAGAAAGGCGGGTGCCTGTAGCGCCTCAGAGATCATCTGAACCCACAAAAGTGAAAGAGCCACTTCATATTCCTGTTGATGTATGAGCCTCTTTAGGTTTGGTTGACTAAGACTGGCCATCTGTAAATCCAGCATCCGCTTTGGAGATCCACTCACTATAGCATCTAGTTGCCTGGTTTAAGTAGCACCACAGTCACTGGATTAGTCCTGGCTGACCAAGTTCAGTGCCAGGGATCCATCACTCCTTGACTTTGGAGAACCACTTGCTACAGTGCAAGTGTGGTACTAGGGGTCTAGCATTGTCAACTATTCAGATCTATTAAATGCACACATTCAAGAATTGAGAGCTTTTACAAAAATTCTCTGCCAATTCAGCTTATTCCTTATGCATCCATCCTTATGCATTTTAATCAGATCACAGGACAAATCATTGGCCATTGTCCTTGTGACAGATGCGATGGACACATGGAATATTTAAAGACTATTATATCAACTTTATAAATGTTTATACATATCTTTATTTAGTGATTGTATTCCTGACTAAAGAGGGGAGCTAAAAGTTTTCCTGCAGGAACTAAAAACACTGAGCGGATAATTAATGTACATCCCTAATGCAGGTAACAATTCTGTGGAAATGTCACTCCTGCCCTCCCCTTACAACTTCTGTCCTGGGAAATAGCATATACTGGTTTGACTTGGTTCAATAGGCCTGCATACAAAGCACTGTAAACTGTATAAAGAGACTGCTCTTCTCAGGAAGTGGGTCACTAGTCCTCAATCCAAGAACTGACATTAGACTTGTGACCAAGAGAGGCAGACCATGTGGAGTATGTAAAGTACTTTAAATCCTAGCAGTCTCCATATGGAAGACGGATGACTGCCCGGTAAGCTACACTTGCATAAGCCGTTTATTGTTTTTTAAGATGTGTTATCTCTGTAATGCTTTTAGTCTGCAATAATAATACTTTGCTTTATAAAAGTTGGCTGGTCACTGGCTAACTCTGTCATTTCCCCTGAGAGAACAGAAATGCAGGTTCAGAAATAAAAGTCCTGTACTAAAGTCAGACCTGCTGAGATAATCGCAGTGAATTGCAGGAGTCTGCAGCCTAAGTCCCTGATCTGAAGAGAGAGGATTGTGGGATCTTGCCTGGAGAAAGTTGACTGTTAGAGGCCTGAGAAGGTACCTAAGTGGAGTACCTTCAAGAAGGCTACAAAGGGATCAGAGATTCAGTAACCCTGGGAACTGGCAGTCCTGATCAGCAGTTGGTGATAGGGAAAGCAAGACCTCTGGAAGAAATAAGCGGAATTGACTGGAAGGGCATCTCAAAGCCCTGCAAGTTTTCTGTGTCACAGGAAAACAAAATACAGTAGTTACTGATCTCAGTCATCAGTCAGTCTATCCAAGGAATGTGGCATGTAAAACACGAGAGTTCAGATTTTAGAAGCTGGCCACAAGTGCCAAAAATAGTGAATCTTCTACTCCAGATGTAGTTTTTCAAGAGTATTCCTCATTCTGGTGGAACAGATTTTAGGTGCACAAGTTTTCTTTCTTCCTTTTTAAAGCAGAAATTTTTAAAGAAAAATAAAAACGACAGAGCTTTGCTGTAATAATGCCTCCAAACTGGCAACGGAGGTCATGATATGTGAACCCAATACAGGTGTTACAGGTCTTGCTATTCCCTTATTTGCAGATCTACCTTGTCAGGGGGCATATCTTCACCTAGAAAAAGATTTGTGCTTTCTGCTTAGTAAAGCCAGCCATACGGATTTTTTTAGTGTAGATGATTGAATCTGAGGGTTTTCATCTGGCCAAGAACTAAACATGACAATGGTCTGAGGTCAATGGCTTGCTATTTTTAAGTCCTGCACCAATTTCAAAATATCACTGCTGGTGGAAGGAACTAGTAACCATGTTAACTTCTGATATTTCACTAACCACTACAGATAAATGAATACTATATACCCGTCTTTCTCCTCCTTTACAGATTGGTGGCCCCTTATACAAAGTCAAAAATTTTCACAATCCCCTGACTTTTTCTATAATAGCAAAAGTAAAAAATGATTCAGTAAGTCTATATAATACAATTACTCCTACAGCTACTAAATTTGACCTCACAAACTTTGAAGTTTTGGTTGTCCAGAAGTTATTCTCAAAACTTTATTTCTTTTGCTTTAGAGCTGTAAAAATTTGTTCAAAGTCTCACAGGACTCCTTGTTGCCCTTGCTGACTCTTTACCCACTCTCCCTTGACCCCCTTTTCAGGAGTTGGCTACCCATGGTTGAGAAGTAGTGCAATTCACCATTGGAAAAACAAGAGTATTTAGCTTTAGTACCGAGTCTGTGAGATATTAAACAGAAAATCACAATGCTCTGATTTCTATCATACCCTACCTCCACTTTCAATTCTCACCTGACAGTGTATATCTTGAGAATTATTACAGCTTAAACTAAAGCTATATGCCATTTAAAAAATGTAGACACCTAGATTTCAAATGGCTTTATGCAAAAATAATAATAAAAAAGTTTTCTTTCACACTCTATCAGAATAATTTTATTCTAAAGTATTTATATCACTAAAGATACTGAAAAAATATGTATTGAATGTCAGCTATTGAAACTTTTCAGTATTTCAACAAAATTCAAAAAGTTAGTATTTTCTAGAAGTGAGAACTGCAGTAAAAGGACAAAGTCATTTGAGAGGCAGCTAGAGTCCCATGCTGCTGTTGATGCAATAAGCAGTTCCTCATCAGGAGATTCTTCATCAGGAAGTACAAAGACCTATTTATGTAATGTGATAAAGATAGTTTGATATTTTCTCCACTTAACTCAGGTGTGCCTTTGTAGCGTTTCTTGGACTTGGAAAGAGGAATTGTGCATAATAACAGCAGCAATGGACTTGAGAAACCTTTAGACTTTGCAGTAGTTCACCTTGCACAAAGACACAAATCCGCACTTTAAGTCTTATTGAACCATTGAAGTTTTACTTAACTAACAACCAATAATACTGCAAATTTTGAGGAAAAAAATTGAAATAGGAGATGCTGAAAAATGTTAAGGTCTTATATTTCAAAACCTGCCAGAACTAAAAACAATTTGCCAATCCATTATAAATACTTTAATGTCTAATAAAGTTTTCTAAGCAATGGTCCTGGATCAGTGATCAGAGAGCATTTTCAATGCTTGCTGGTGGCACTTTGTGTAAGTGATAATAGCTAGGAATTGTCCCTGCACATCTACTTTTTCTGGAAGTGTAACTATCTGGAAAATTTGTTTTACAGTTTTGGTTTTAATAGAAATTGTGATAATCCTGTGGCAGTCTGATTAATCACAGAATGATCCAGGTATGTCGAATGGGATTTATTTTGGAGGACGGTATATTTTGGAGCTTAAAAAAGCTTATAGTGTCCCATTAAAATCCCAATGTAGTATACTGCCCTATATCTATATGCATGCATTAAAGTATAAAGAAGATGGAAATGGCATGGTCTATGATACATATCCACTGCTTTAGACTAGAAATCTGTGCTTAAATAAAATTGAGGCATAGCAGGAGACCTTGATTTATCAGGGAATTCTGAAGATCTCCTAACTGTTGCTTATCTGCTGTCTATAATTTAAACTTAGTGTTAACCCTATGAATTTTGGCTCTCATGTGGTGTAAGATGCAGCATCACACCCATCATTTTTAATATTTTGAAATTGAATCTACTCTTCTTATTAACCTCAACTTGGTTTATCATCTATTGTCTTTATGTTACCTCTTCCCAAGACTCTAGTTTAGTTGGGCTGAGATTACTTAGTTATTCTGAGCACCCAGATAGGCAGGAGAGAAAATAGTAAAATTTTCCCATTAAAAAAAAAATTCTTTTGGTGAAAACAGCCACAAAAATCCATAATAAGATCAAGCACTTTGTCCATCACTCAGATTCATAGAGTTTAAGGCCTGAAGGCACTATTATAATAATCTATTCTGGCCTGCATAATACAAGCCATAGAATTTTATCAAGTGATACCTACATCAAGCCCAGAACTTCTGGTTGAGTTAAAGCATATCATTTTAGAAGGACATCCAATCTTGATTTGGAGACTACAAGTGATGGAAGATCCAAAACATATCTATGTAAATTGTTCCAATAACTATCAGTTAGCCAGTTTAAATCAATTTAATATGTGCTGCATCGATTTTTGTATAGTTCTAATTTTTTAATCAGAATGTTGTACAGTACTAAGTCAAATGGTTACGTTGACTATCATATGCTGCTTTAATTACATCTGTTGTGCATGTCCACACAACACTCCTTTTGTCAGCGGAGCCCATCCCCAGTCAGTGATCTTGCATCGACAAAGAGAGCGTTGCATCATGGGTAGCTATCCCACTGTGCAACTGGCCACTTTCTGCCACTGGGAGATCTCAGATTGAATCGCAATGCATCATGCAGACATGCTCATTTTCCAGTGATGCAGTTCTTTCCATCCCATCGTTCCACGAGCTTCTGACTTAGTTTCATGCTGTTTTTAAATGGCCTTTTAAACTGTACGCCCGTGATCTCTGCCTGAAAGCATGGATCCTGAACTGCTGACCAGTCTGATGATGAGCATTAAGAACGCAATATAGCTAGTCCTGCAGTATTTCATGAGCTGGGAAATAGAAAGAGAATCTGTGGTTCCTGCCCTGCTGTGTGTAATGGAAAGAAACAATTCAAGATTGCTGCTGCTATTCACGGACCAGCTGCACATGGTGGACTGTTGGTATTGGGCTTGGGAAACAAGCTCTGAGTAGTGAGCGCGCATCATGGTGCATGTATGGGATGACGAGCAGTGGCTGCAGAACTTTTGGATGCACAAAGCCACCTTTCTGAAACTGTGTGCAGAACTCGCCCCTGCCCTGCAGCACAAGGACCACCAGAATGAGAGCTGCCCTCATAGTGGAAAAGCGAGTGGTGATTGCTGTGTGGAAGCTAGCAAATCCAGACTGCTACCAGTCAGTCACAAATCAGTTTCGGTTGGAAAGTGTGCTGGGCTGTTAATCGCCTTCTGCTATGAAGGACTGTAACTCTGGGTAATGTGCATGAAATAACTGATGGTGTTGCAGCAATGGGATTCCGTAGCAGGGCAATAGATGAAATGCCTATCCCAATTTTGGCTCCAGACCATCTTGTGATGGATACATCAACTGAAAGGGCTACTTCTTCACGGTCTTGCAGGCACTGGTGGATCACCAGGGCCATTTCACGGACATCAATGCGGGTTGTTCAGGGAAAATTCAAGATGCATGCATCTTTAGGAACACTGGACTATATAGAAAGCTGCACACTGGGATTTCTTTCCAGAAGATTGCTTTGGGGGCTGGGCATATGCCCATAATGATCTTGGGAAACGCCACCATCCCCTCGCTCCCATGGCTCATGGAAGTAAGGGGGAACCGAGACAGAAGCAAAGAGCGCTTCAACAACAGGCACCGAATGACTGTTGAATGTGCCTTTGGCAGATTAAAAAGTCACTGGTGCTGCCTTTTTGGCAGGTTAGACCTCACCAAGGAAAATATTCCGATGGTCATCACAGCCTACTGTGCATCGCATAACATTTGCAAAGCAAAGGGGGAAATGTTTTCCTAGGGGTAGAGTGATGAGATGAATCGGTTGGCTGCTGATTTTAAGCAGTCAGATACCGGGGCAATTAGGGGGCTATTTGAATCAGGGAGGCTTTGAAGAAGTATTTTGACAATGTGTCACAGTAATGTGTCTTTGTGATGCATTCAACCAGGCAGTGTTTAGTTGCTGCCTTGAATGATCCCTGTAATGCTTGCCTCTTGAAAAATAACTAAAAACTACAAATGCGAAACAAGATTTAAAGCAATGATGTAAATCAAGGTTTCCTGCTTCCTGATTTAAATCATGATTAAAATCAATGATTTTTTCACTCTGATATAAAGTATCCATCCTGGTTACACAAGTTATCCTGTTTATTCTTACTAAAAATTGGCAAAAATTAGTTTTTTCCAGTCCTCTGGAGCTAGCTCAGTATTCTAAAATTTGTTAAATATCAACATCAGTGGATGAGAGTGTTACTCAGTCTATTTTTAAAACTCTTGGCGCAATTATTGGTTTCTGCATATTTGAAAATTTTTAACCTTAGCATTTTCTGTTTAACATGCTTCCCAGTTACTTTTGGAATAGGTAATATTTATCACTGTAAGTTGTGAATATATCATCCAGCTTCTTTCCAAATACAGAACAGTAATATTTATTGATTCTGCCTTTTCTGCATCATGATGATCTCTGAAGGGCCTTTCCTGCCATGAACCTGGGTTAAGGACAGAACATCAGTCTTAAATTTGAAATTCCTGTTCTTTCTCTTTAACAGAAATTGTATTATTTTCATAGAGAACTATGCTCAGATACCAAGAAGCACTTCTAACCACATAAAAATTTAATTATATCTGACATAAGATTTCATAGTCAATTTACTGGATTAGTGGTAATGTGATAAACTACCCAGTTTGATTTACAGTCTAGAGAATGCGTGAGTAAC